>NC_066862.1:35177302-35496469 GCF_025177605.1 Cucumis melo
ATGGCTCCAGCCGAGTTAAAGGAGTTGAAGGTCCAGTTGCAGGAGTTGCTGGACAAAGGCTTCATCCGGCCCAGTGTGTCGCCTTGGGGAGCCCCAGTATTGTTCGTGAAGAAGAAGGATGGGTCGATGCGCCTTTGTATTGACTACCGAGAGCTGAACAAGGTGACAGTCAAAAACCGCTACCCCTTGCCCAGGATTGATGACCTGTTCGATCAGTTGCAGGGAGCCACTGTCTTTTCCAAGATCGACCTGCGATCAGGCTATCACCAGTTGAGGATTAGGGACGGTGACATTCCCAAGACGGCCTTTCGATCGAGGTACGAACATTACGAATTCGTTGTGATGTTTTTCGGCTTGACTAACGCTCCTGCAGTATTCATGGATTTGATGAACAGGGTGTTTAAGGACTTTCTAGACTCGTTCGTCATAGTCTTCATTGACGACATCCTCATTTACTCAAAAACTGAGGCTGAGCACGAGGAGCACTTACACCAGGTTTTGGAGACCCTTCGAGCCAACAAGTTGTATGCCAAGTTCTCCAAGTGTGAATTCTGGTTAAGGAAGGTGACGTTTCTTGGCCACGTGGTTTCCAGTGAGGGAGTTTCAGTAGATCCCGCAAAGATTGAAGCGGTGACCAACTGGACTCGACCGTCCACGGTTAGTGAAATTCGAAGTTTTCTGGGTTTGGCAGGTTACTACAGGAGGTTCGTGGAAGACTTCTCACGTATAGCCAGCCCGTTGACCCAGTTGACCAGGAAGGGAACCCCTTTTGTCTGGAGCCCCGCATGCGAGAGGAGCTTTCAGGAGCTCAAACAGAAGCTAGTGACTGCACCGGTCCTGACAGTGCCCGATGGTTCGGGAAACTTTGTAATCTATAGTGACGCCTCCAAGAAGGGACTGGGCTATGTCCTGATGCAGCAAGGTAAGGTAGTTGCTTATGCCTCCCGCCAGTTGAAGATCCATGAGCAGAACTACCCTACCCATGACTTGGAGTTGGCAGCTGTAGTCTTTGCACTGAAGATATGGAGGCACTATCTGTACGGTGAGAAGATTCAGATTTACACCGACCATAAGAGCCTGAAGTACTTCTTCACCCAGAAGGAGTTGAACATGAGGCAGAGGAGGTGGCTCGAGTTGGTGAAAGACTACGACTGCGAGATCCTATACCACCCAGGTAAAGCAAATGTAGTGGCTGATGCGCTGAGTAGGAAAGTTGCACATTCAGCAGCGCTAATCACCAAGCAGACCCCCTTGCTCAGGGATTTTGAGAGAGCGGAGATTGCAGTCTCAGTAGGTGAGGTTACCGCACAGTTGGCTCAGTTGACAGTTCAGCCAACCTTGAGGCAAAAGATCATTGCTGCTCAGCTGAATGATCCTTACTTGGCAGAGAAGCGTCGTGTGGTAGAGACAGAGCAAGGTGAAGACTTCTCCATATCCTCTGACGATGGCCTTATGTTTGAGGGACGCCTGTGTGTGCCGGAAGACAGCGCAGTTAAGACGGAGCTTTTGACTGAGGCTCACAGTTCCCCGTTTACCATGCACCTTGGGAGTACGAAGATGTACCAGGACTTAAGGAGTGTCTATTGGTGGAGGGGCATGAAGAGGGATGTGGCAGACTTTGTCAGTAGATGCTTGGTGTGCCAGCAGGTGAAGGCACCTAGGCAGCATCCAGCAGGGTTGTTGCAACCCTTGAGTGTGCCAGGGTGGAAGTGGGAGAGTGTGTCGATGGATTTTATTACGGGACTGCCCAAGACCCTAAGGGGCTACACGGTGATCTGGGTTGTGGTCGACAGACTCACGAAGTCGGCCCATTTCGTGCCAGGGAAATCCACTTACACTGCCAGTAAGTGGGGGCAGCTATATATGACAGAGATTGTGAGACTACATGGAGTACCCGTATCCATCATTTCAGACAGAGACGCCCGTTTCACATCGAAGTTCTGGAAAGGACTTCAACTTGCATTAGGTACGAGGTTGGACTTCAGCACGGCATTCCACCCTCAGACTGATGGTCAGACAGAGAGATTGAACCAGATTTTGGAAGACATGCTGCGAGCCTGCGTACTAGAGTTTTCAGGAAGTTGGGACTTCCATCTGCATCTGATGGAGTTTGCCTATAACAACAGCTACCAGGCTACTATCGGTATGGCACCGTTCGAGGCTCTGTATGGCAAGTGCTGTAGATCCCCTGTCTGCTGGGGCGAGATTGGAGAGCAGAGGATGCTAGGCCCCGAGTTAGTACAGACTACCAACGCAGCCATACAGAAGATCCGAGCTCGTATGCTGACAGCCCAGAGCAGACAGAAGAGTTACGCCGATGTACGACGAAAGGACCTCGAGTTTGAAGTGGGAGATATGGTCTTCCTGAAGGTAGCACCCATGAAGGGTGTTCTGAGGTTCGCGAAGAAGGGAAAGCTGAGTCCACGCTTCGTAGGGCCGTTCGAGATATTGGAGCGGATTGGCCCCGTGGCTTATCGCTTGGCGCTACCCCCATCTTTTGCTGCAGTGCACGACGTATTCCATATCTCCATGCTGAGGAAATATGTCGCAGACCCAACACATGTGGTGGACTTCGAGCCACTGCAGATTAGCGAGAACTTGAGCTACGAGGAGCAGCCTGTCGAGGTCCTGGCAAGGGAGGTCAAGAAGCTTCGCAGTCGAGAAATTCCACTGGTCAAAATCCTTTGGCAGAACCATGGAGTGGAAGAGGCCACGTGGGAAAAAGAAGAGGACATGAGAGCCCAGCACCCCGAGCTGTTCGAGGATTAGAACTTTCGAGGACGAAAGTTTTTTTGTAGGAGGGAAGATTGTAACGCCCAACATTTCGGTTTTCCTTTGTTGTTTTGATCATTAATATTAATATTAAGTGTGGTTAATATTATTCTTATTAAACTAAAGTTGTATTTCCTTTTCATATTAATTGTTGAAGTTAGGGGTAAAATAGTCAATTAATGGGTTGGCAAATTAATTATTTGCCTTGGAAAGGGTCAAGGGTGGAGAGAGAAAAGAGGGCTATTAAATTCTTTTATTATTTTTTTTAATTCTTTTAAAAAGAGGCATTGGGAGATGTGAGACTCCTCATCTCCCCAAAGAAGAAAAAAAAAAGAAGAAGAAAACCCTAGCCGCCGCCGCACGCCGCCGCACGCCGCCAGCTTCAAGCAAGCGCCGAAGCCGATCCACCGCGCGTCTGCAAGCCGAGTAGGAGCCGAACCACCCTCCGCGCACGCCGGGCATCCATCGCACAGCCGAACCCGCAGCCGCCACCTGAAGCCGATCCTCCGCGCGTCTGCAAGCCGAACCCGCAGCCGCCAGCCGAAGCTGGAACTCGCCGCGCCGCTTCGATCTAAGGAGGACAGCCGACGCCGCGCCGCTTCGATCAGGAGGATAGCCGAGCCGCGTCGCGCCGCTCCGATCAAGCCGAAAAGAGCCGCTTGGATTTGACGCAGTCGGAACATCCGTCAGCCGGCCGTCGCGCCGTCGCGCCCACTGAAGCCCAGCAGCCAACGCCGAGTGTGCCTCCAGCCGTCGAACCCGAACCCGGAGCTGCTCCTCATCCGCACGCCCGAGCCCGAAGCCGAAGCCGAAGCCGCGCCGCGTCCAGCCCTCTCCACGTGCAGCCGCGCCGCGTCCAGCCCTCTCCGCGTGTGGGCCGCGTCCGCGTGGAAAGCCGCGCCGCGCGTTTCCGCGTAGCCGAGCCGCATCTCCTCCCTGTTGCAAGCCGAGCCGCACGCGTAGCTTCCTGTACCGAGCCGAGCCGCGCCTGCGCCAAGCCGAGCCGGTCCCTGTCTTCTTCCAGCCGAGCCGCCAAGACCAAATTGGCTCCATCCACCTAAATTTTGGTAATTTAATTAATTATTGTGGCATTTCCCAGTAAGACTCCATGCTTCGGACGTCAATTAAATTAGTTTGGGACTAAAATTAAGTTATTTTCCTTAAGGGACGTCTTGGACCAAGTAATTGCTGCAGCGCGGGAATTCTTCAGCAGCGGGGGGCTCGAGCACTGCAACCTCTCTAGGGTAAGTTATTTCAAATGAGTCTTGAACCGATAGTCGTTGGCGACCTAATTACGAATTTTGGCATATTAAACAGTTAGGACTTCGTCGCTTGGAAAGCGTACTGCCTCGCGGTTAGGACTCGACAAGTAGATCTCCAGGTAAGAGATTCTACTACTAGCTTCATGTTTAGAAGTATGAGACTATGTATGCCCCGACTTTTCATGTTAAGGATTAGACAGTACGTTGCCTGAGATAAATGATAGTATGATGCAAATGACGATATAGTTATACTATAGCCTGTTATGTGTGGCAAGAGCTGTTATGGCTATACGACGAATGTCGGGACGGAGAGTGTAGAGATGATTTATGTGACATGTTATATGCTGATGCCATGTGTATGTATACTGCAATTAGGGTACCTGTTAGCTTAATCTGTTAGAGTCGTACCTGCATGGGTGTCCTTCGGGATCACCACCTATTGAGGACTGTGTGGTCCGACGGGACACCAGTCTAGCATGGATATAGATATGACTCGAGTGACTCGACGGGGTCCTCGCATCCCGACTGTCCTAGGTGTCCCCCGGGGCACCGAAGACCAGAGTTACGTTCCTACGGGAGCGCATGATTGCACGTGTTCGGGAACGTGCCAGAGATTGGGTACCAGTTATCAGGACTCTAACAGGAAGTTAACAGGCACCTAGTGGGACTAGTAGTGGGTCCCTTACTGAGTATTTTTATACTCACTCTCTTCATTTTATGTTTTCAGGTAGAGGACGAGGCAAGGGCAAGGGCAAGCTGGCGAGCGACCCGAAGTGAGACCGTGAAGGGCCATAGGGACTACCGCTTCCGCTTATCTTTATTTCAGACTTTCACATTTGAGTTTGAGTACTTTTCATTACTCACCATCTTTTATGTAGATAGGGCCCGAGTAGGACTTCAGAACGCATTTACATTTTTTGCATGACTACCTTGTTTAATTTTTCATAAAGGAAATTTCTTAAACCGTATGCGTTTTAATAAATTTTATGACTTAAACCACTTGTTCTATATTTAGTAATGACTTCGATTCAGTATAAGGAGTTGGGTCGTTACAGAAAAGAAAAGGAATTATAGCTAAGTAGAAAATGAACAACTCAACAACCTGTGCGTGGGCTAATTGTTGGAATCTTAACAACCGAGAGATATTAAAATGTAAATTAGATGAATTAAAAATGATTGATTCGTTTGGAAGGTAATAAATTTGAATAATTATTATTAATTTAAATTACAGAAAATTTGGATTTCTTAACTTTTGCATTTTCGTTTGACTCTTGATGAACAAACGATTGTGTTTTCCTTTTACGATGAATAGAAAAGATCTAGGTCCTGTCAAATCTTTTTTAGGTAGTGAAAGTATTGTCATTGAGCAACCTCCTTGGCGTATATCTCCTAATTTGATATCTACTAAATACCTGTGATTAATTGCCTAAATTAGGGTACATCTTTGTCACAACAGGCAAAGTCCTCTTTGTGGGTAGTCTGTTGGGCACCTTAGAAACAGACCTGTGGAAATCGTATAGGCTAGCATATAATGACTCATTGTTACTTTACAAATCTCTATAAGTATCCTTATTCCATCCTTATTCCTGATCTTTAGTTACTGTTTTACTGGGTAAATTGGAAGTTGAGAACTGCTTTACAATCAGTGCCAGAAAACAAAATGACCATGGATCAATTGGAGAAGAGATATTAGAAGTCTGAGAAAGAGAGAAAATTGTGCATGGTTCAAACTGTGGTTCGCTCATGTTATTGATTTTGTGTTTGTTTTATTTTCCATGATGTTTCTTTGAGAGGGGGAAAAATGTTGCAAATAATTCGTTTATCTGATTTTCGTTCGTCTGATTTTCGTTCATCAGTTTAATAATAAAATGCCTATGCAGTTTGTGTTTCAGGAAAAAAAAAAAGGAAAAGAAAAAAATTACTGAGTAAATTGGAAAGCTCTTCTACCAAGGTTCAAATATTCAAAGGATGGCAAGGTATCTTAACTAAAAATATCGAAAGCCAAAAGGACTCATTCTCCAAGTGTTTGACTTGGTTTTCAAAATACATTGGAAATGGCACATATTTTCCTTCTTAGTCTGGGAGCTTTAGAATATGAAATAATTTTCGACCAATCAAGTTACTTTAAAGCTGCCAAAGCCAAATTATCAATTTCCTGCTACTAGAAATGTATTCTGTCATGTAAGAAACTGGGCAATAAACACCTGAATCCACATATGAGAATAATCAGCGAGGTTATTGTATAACAGGCTCCAGGTCCTTCACGCTACAGCCTGCAAAGCTTCCAGATTCACTTCATTCCAAAGAAAATAACACCAGCTGAAGCAAAAAATGATTTTAAGGCCATCTGGTCAATACTTCTTAAACTTCTAGGAATCACCACTAGGTTTCGTCTTGAAGGGACTACTTATGTATTGAAGGATGCTATCCTTTATGCTGCCTCCTTTTTTACCCATCGTTGTTTGTAGTTATTTATTCACATCAGTCACTTGTTTAAGATATGTAAATTCTGATTGCTTTGGCCTTCGTGCTTGAGTACAGGGTTTAAGATATGTATTTTGGTTTGTTTCTAGCAACTGGGGTTTTCTTTATTTTCATTGCGTTTACAATGTTCCTTCCTGTCATGGTTATGATGCCTCAAAAGTTTGCCATCTGCTTTACACTTGGATGTTGCTTCATCATTCGATCCTTTTTTGCTCTCAAGGGTCCGAAGAATCAGCTTGCACATATGTTCTCAAAAGAGGTATGCTTGATATTTCTTTCATTACATTTCTATCAAAACCCTCTCGATATTTTAGCTGATTCGCTTCTGTTATTTGTTCCTTTGTTTCATGATGCAGAGACTTCCTTTTACAGTGATCTTTATTGGTAGTATGTTGGGCACCTTATATGTTTCCATGGGCCTCCACAGCTATATTCTGTCAGTTTTCTTCTCTGTATTACAGGTATTTAAACAAAATACCTTATCTTTCTTCATTATTGTGCAAACTTTTATTCCCATCATCCAGTTAGTATCTCTCTACTTTACATTAGTGATGTAATTAATTTTAATTAGTTTTCTTAATTGTTAAGGTTTAGTTTCCTAATTGTCTCAGTTAAAGGTTTATTTTCCTTTTCAGTTTCCTAATTGTCTTGTTTAATTTCCTTTTTAGTTTCTTAATTGTCTTAGTTAAAGATTTAGTTTCCTTTTTAGTTTTAGGTTTGTAACCTATGGAATTAGGCTATAAAAAGGCATATTCTCCGTCCTTTTCTATTCATTCAATAATTGAAGTATTTTTTAAAAGAAACAAATTTACCAAGATTTAAAGTATTAGTTTAGGGTCCTTGAACTTTAAAAAGCATCTCATAGGTTTGTGAACTTTTAATTTATTGTCAAAGTCCCGTTGGTGATGGAGCTGGTGATGGAGCTGGCCCTGACACTGTGGAGAGTGGCCAAAGTGTACCTGTTGCTGCTGGTGCCGGAGATACCAACATTTGTGGTGGTATTGTTCAGTTGTATTGGGAAAGGATTCTGGGACGAAGCTTAGATTTAAATGGCCAAGTTCATCAAATTGCCCTCAAGGTAAAAAGTTCTGGATTATGATTCTACTAGAAAGCTGTCTGTGACAACCATCTTAACCTGGACGACTTTTTTGTGGATACTTTAATGTGAATGTATTTCCAGGCCATAGTAAGCTTGTGGGTTGGTGCTGTGATTAGTAGCTGGTGCAATTTCATAATTGTCTTGTATGTTGGTAAGTGTTTATAGATTTTGCTTCTCAAAACATTTACATCTTTAATTTCTTTGATGATATCATTTACCTATAACCACTAAAGAGATTTAGAGTGTTTTTGGTTGATTTAGATATTTGATATCATTTAGATATTTGTACAACAGTGTTCTTTGAGTGTTCCGATATTATATGTAGATAACAATTGTTTTTGTCGTGCTTGATTGAATGTAGATAACTGTATATTTTTCCAGGTCATTTTCTACTAGAGGAGGATGATAAGTTTCTAGATAAGGTTTGAGCTACAGTTCAGGAAGAGGAATGTCAAGCCCTTGCTGCATTTGGTGCCTGTTTCCAATATTAATAATTGTTTGAAGAAGCATTTTCGAGACCTTTAAAATGTCGTGATCTTTGAATTTATATAATTCTGTTTGGTTGCAGTTAATTTTACAAGCGTGTTTTCATTGTTGGTGGAACCAGACTTGAATAATATGGGATTTATGTGCTTTAAGATATGAATGGGATTTATTGTTGCTTTAAGATATGACTGGGATTTATGTGCAAGTGCTAATAGCATTTTCATTGTTGGTGGAATCAGACTTGAATAATATGGTTTCCTACGGAATGTGACTTGTAGTTTCAAGTTTGTAGTTAATTTCACTTGTTGGATTCAATGTTGGTTTATAAAAAATGGACAATAATACAACAATTAAATAAATATAAATTTCTAAAAATGGACAAAAACAAGCCTTTGATGTCGGTTTTAAACTGACATTATTGGCCTCTTTAATGTCGGTTTTAAAACGACATCATAGCCCAATCGACATTAAAGGGCTTCAATAACACTATCAAAGATGTCGGTTTAAAACCGACATTAAAGCCAAACCGACATTAAAGGGCTTCAATAACACTATCAAAGATGTCGGTTGAAAACCGACATTAAAGGCCTTTAATGTCGTTTTTAAACCGACATTAAAGAGGCCTTTAATGTCGTTTTTAAACCGACATTAAAGTCCAACCGACATTAAAGGCCTTTAATAACGCTCGCAAAGATGTCGGTTGTCAAGTGACATTAAAGGCCTTTAATGTCGGTTTTAAACCGACATTAAAGGTCAAATTTCTTGTAGTGGATTTTTATTTGATGCCATGGAATCGCTATCTATTGCATCTATTCTAATATTTGATGGAATATTCACAAAAAGAAATGACACATGTTTTCATCGATCATCAATTTCTAGATGAAAAATATTAAAAAAATATAAATAAAAGCACCAACGTCAGTGTTTTTTTAATCCACTTAGTCAAACATGTACTACCCTTAACACCTTATGCCAAAATGTTTTTAAAATTTTAAAAGTTTGGAGTACCTTAAACTTTAGAAAAAGAGTTAAAACATATTATTGTCCTCAGGTTTTGAATGGAAACAATTAAAGTTTGATTTAAAAAATGTTCCTAAACTTTCCCAACCTTTAAAAATATCCTTAACTTAATAAATGTTCAAAAGTACATCCATGATTAGTTATTGAACATAAACTTTGTGACAAAAATAACTTTAAAAATTAAAAAAGTAAAAGATTTGATCATGCAACATTAGTTTACTAATCAAATTGTTTGAAGTTTTCTTAAGTTCCAAAAGAACCAATTTGAAAACAAATTAGATGGATATCCTCATTTTTATTTAAATATTCTCATATTTTTCTTAAAATTTCAATTCTTATCTTACACCAATTTCTAATTCCATAAAATTTCGCAACATTTCATAATCAAAATCTCCTCTTAATTAAAACATACCAAAACGGTAAATAGTCAAATAAAAAAGGTATATGACTATTGACACACTCAACTAGATAAACAAGTGTCAAATAGTTAACAAAAAGAAGAGTAAGAGGGTATTGGAGAAGAGAGAGGAGAAAAAGATGAAAAATAGAGAGGTATGGCAGTATAAACTCTCTGAGGTTTAAGATGAAGAGAAAATGGAAATGATTGAACAAGAGAAAATCCTGGCTTTCGTTCATATTTTTTAATGTAAATGATGTTTAAGTATATAACAAAAGCTGTGATGAAAAACTTTTATTCTAAACTCACCCACACAATATTAAACCCATTATAACAAACTATTTCTAGAAGCTCTCAACGGGCTTTACATAAATGGACCATAGAAAAAAATAAAGAACATGAGTAATAATAAAGTTAATGGGTTG
Organism: Cucumis melo; assembly: GCF_025177605.1. NCBI lineage: Eukaryota > Viridiplantae > Streptophyta > Magnoliopsida > Cucurbitales > Cucurbitaceae > Cucumis > Cucumis melo. The sequence goes on from NC_066862.1 coordinate 35,187,248, forward strand.
CCTTAACACCTCCCTGCAAACCAATAGCTGCCATAATAATAACAATGAATTTATTCTTCAACTTATGAAAGGATGAAGCAGACAATGGTTTAGTAAGAATATCTGCTATCTATTGAATAATTGAAAGATGACATACTGAAATTTTCTTCTTCTGAACCAAATCTCAAACAACTCAACATGTTTTGTTATTGAATGCAAAATGGGATTTGCATTTAAGTGAACTGCACTGTAACGCCCCAAAGTAAGTAATTTTAATTTAATTATCCTAAGTTAAATTTTGACAATTGTTGAAATTATTTTTTGGGTGTTATATGATTTAATTGTGGAAATCCTTGATTTGTGGAAATTATAATTAATTAGATACTTTGAGAAAATATCTAATTAATTGAATTTTGGAAATTTATGTTTGAATTGGTTGTTTTAAGAGATTTGTGTTGTGAGAAATTTGATTAATTATATATACGATTATATAATTAATTGAATTTGAAGTTGAAATATCTATATTATGTAGATAATATAATTATGTAAGGATATTTATTTATTTTTGGGTAGATAAATGTGACGTGATTGGAGTAGGGAGTTTTAAAAGAGATTTAGTTGGGTTTAAATGAAGAGAGAGAAGAAGTTGTTTATTTGGAATAGATTGGGGGGAAAGAGGAAAAAGAAAAAAGGAAAATAATAATTATTATATTATTATTTCATTAAATAAGCTCCTTGGAAAACGTGGCACTATTCATCATCTTCTTTATTTGAACCCTAACCTCACAAAGGAAACTCTAGCTGCCGCCCCGACGTTTCGTCTCGCCACTGTCCAATCTGTCCGTCGATCATCACAAGAAGCTTCGAGCAGATAGCCATCCTTTCATCCACACTCTCCTTCGCGTTTCGTCTCACACGCCGTTGGCCAATGTCGAATGACAGTCGAGCCATGCAAGCCGCCACATTTTTCCCTGTCGTTGGTCATCTTCGTCAGTTTGTCGTCGTCCCTATTTTCGTTTCGTCTCATCCGTCGTCAGCCGTTGTAGCCGATCGTCTTCAGCTGCTTCTTTGTCAGTTGCTCGTCAGCCGTCGCAGTCAGTTGTCTTCCGCCGCATCGTTCTGCCGAGCAGCGACAGTCAATGAACCATCAACTACCGTCGTCGTCGAACGTCAGACAAAGCCATCGGCCCGATTCGCATCAGTTCGCTCGAGCCGAGCCTTCAGTGAGCCACATCCAGCTAAGTTTTCATCCGAGCCGTGCATGTGTATGTGAGTAGCTGCCCGAGTCGAGTTCAACCCGAGTTGTCCCTTTTCTTCCAGCCTTAGTCGAGCTACGCTAAGCCAATTTCTATCTTCTAAGTCGAGCTGCCTAGCCATTTTGAGTCGCCAAGCTTATTTTTGGCCTTTTTCACCTATTTTGGTAAGTTTGATTTGGGTTTTGGTTGAAGCCCAAGAAAGATTTAGTTGAACCATAAATAATTTAATTTTTGATTAAATTGAATTATTTTCTTAAATGACTGGTTAGAGCAATTAGAAGTTTGAGCTGTGAAATTTTTCCAACTAAGGGTAAATTGAATTCAACCTTAACTTTGGGTAAGTTGAATCAATTGTATTTTTTATTCTTAAGCAACTGTTAATTAAATTATTAAACTTAGTTATTTACCCTTATTGTTTAGGATTTTTCCTTGGGAAGTTTGACCTTGCTGTCAAGATTAAATTTGGTTTAAGTTAATCTCCAGGTAAGAGATTCTCCTACTAGACCTTCGAATTGAAGTATGAGCTTGCATGTAACTTTTTCCATTATGCATTAATGTAGCCAATATGCACAATGTGTTTATGATTTATGATGATTGGTGGTCATGACTAGTCTATGCTTATGATGATTGTTAATTCTGACTAAGTTATATTGATGATGACTATTGATGTTGATGTTATGCCTGAATTATTAATCTCATGTTAAGAATGCTATGGTTAATATTCATGTCATGATTATGATGTTATATTATGCTACATGCTATGGATAGGTCGTATTGTTAGCTTTATCTATTAGAGTCGTACCCACATGGATGTCTCTCGGGACCACTACCTTTTTATGACTGTGTAGTCCGATGGGATCACTAGTCCAATATGAGATGATATGTTACAAGTGACTCGACGGGGTCACTCATAACTTGATTGTCTTAATGTTAATTTCGAGATTCACTAAAGACCAGTTTGTCCTAGGTATTCCTTGTGTTCACCGAAAACCAGTTTTGTCCTAGGTGTTCCTCTGAGTTCACCAAAGACTAGAGATGTTCCTACGGGATCACAAATTGTGCATGTTTGGGAACGTGCCAGTCAGGGGTACTACTTTACAGGACTCTAATAGGAAGTTAACAGTCACCTAGCGGGACTAGTAGTAGGTCCCTTATTAAGTATATTTTTATACTCACTCTTTTATGTTTAATTTTTCAGGCAAAGGTAGAGGTAAGACTGAAGAAAAGCTGACAAATGATAAGAAGTGACAGTGACGTGCCATAGGGGAACACTTTTGCTTCCGCCTTATTTTATTAGATTTTGATTTCAGTATTTATGCACTTTTATTTATTTTACTCTTTTAAAACTAGATAGGGTGCGAGCTAGGAACTTACTTTTAGATTTATTTCTACTTGCTTTAGTTTATTTATGATTTTAATGGATATTTGAGATTTTACTTATGAACATTTGATATTTTCTATTTTAATTTAAGAAAATTTATTTTCCTTTGAGTAGTAATGATCTCAGTTTAGTATAAAAAGTTGGATAGTTATATGCACTAAGGTTATCACACCACAAAGTAGGAAGATAAGGTATAGTAATACATAAGTCAAATAGCAGTGAACGAATCAAAACTAATTTAGTAGCATGAAGAGTAAGGCATCTGTATTCTACTTTAGTACTAGATCTAGAAATAATGGATTAATTGTTTCTTTGATCCCGGTCCCAAGAGACTAAATTATTACCAAAAATAAACACAATAGCCAGAAGTGGACTTCTTATCATCAGGATTAGATGTCCTGTCAACATCATCAAAACAAAGAAGAGATAAGTTGGTAGAATGTCTAAACCATAATCGATAAGATAAGGTACCTTTGAGATATATCAAAATGCGTTTTACAAGTTGCCAATGTGTAAGTTTAGGAGAAGACATAAATTGACATGCTTTGTTTACACTATATGATATCTCAGGATGTGTTAGCGTGGCATATTGTAAAGCTCCCTCAGTGCTACGCAAATAGACATCATGAAAATCTTCACCTTGATAAGCAGATAGTAATGGCCCACTTACCATTGGAGTTGAAGTAGATTTTGCTTCAATCATTTTTGTCTTCTGCAACAAATTAGTAATAAATTTTGTTTGTGATAGGAACATATCTCCATTTGTAGGATATGATACCTCTACCCCAAGAAAGTAACTGAGTGTCTCGAGATCTTTATGAGCAAAGTTATTGTTTAAAGATTTAATCAAATAATCCAAGATCTTATCAGAATCTCCCATAATAATAAAATCATTAACATATACAAGAATATAACAGAATAAAGTAGGAGTTATTCGAATTAAAAGATATGAGTCTGCTTTAGATGTCTGGAAGCCTAAAGTATGTAAACTAGAGCTCAACTTTTCATACCACGCCCCGGGTGCTTGTTTTAGTTCATAAATAGCTTTTCTTAGATGATAAACAAGAGGATGAGACATTTTTTTCTAATTCACCATGTAAAAAGGTATTATTAACATCAAGTTGCTTTATAACACATCTTTTCATAATAGCTATTGTCAGAAGCATACTAATTGTAACTGGTTTCACAACAGGGCTAAAGGTTTCATTGTAGTCTACCCTATGTATTTAATGAAACCCTTTAACAACTAATCGGGCTTTATATCTAGCAATTGACCCATTTGAATTTCTTTTGATTTTAAAGATCCATTTACATCCAATAGTTTTTTTATTATTCTATTTTTGAGTAAGGTTCTAAGTGTTATTTTGTTTTGAAGCTTGAATGTAACGCCCCGAAGCTCGAGGTAAAAATTTTCGCATTTTAAGTGAATTTTAATAATATAATATTAATTATATTATTAGTATTGGGTATTATTGTCATTTCAATTTTAATGTTAATATTTTTCCTTTTAATATTTACTTAATATAAATATTAATATTATTATTTAATATTATTATAACTAATTAGTATTAATGTTTTATTATAAATTATTATTATTATTATCATTTTTATTTAATATATATTATTATTTATTTTAAATTATTTAATATTAATATTTTAATATTAATTATATTGATTTTGTTTTAATATATATATATATATATATTTTTTTTTTAAAAAAAAAAAAGGAAGAAAAGACGGAAACCCTACTGCCGCACGCGAGCCCCCGCCCATCCACCTTCTTCTTCGTTTCGTCTTCCCGGCGCCGCAGCCGTCTCTCTCCCTCCCTCTCCATTTCCGTTTCAGCGCCACCACCATTCTCCTCAATCTTCTCCTTCTTTTCCGACGGCACCAGCACCGCCTCCATCTCCGATCTCCGCCTCCATCTCACCGCTACGGCCGCCTCCATCTCCGATCTCCCTTCGGTCTTAAGCAGCTACGGGTCCGCCGGCCGTCTCTGTCTCCACCACCAGCAGCACCTCCTCCTCCGTGTGCCGTCCGGTGCAACCCATAAAGTCCAGGGTAAACCGAAGACCGTCGCCGCCATCGTCGGGTTGATTTTGTCCGTCGTCGCACGTAGCCAAGGTGACCGTGAAGCCGTACCCGAGCCGCGAGCCGTACCCGAGCCGCGAGCCGTACCCGAGCCGCGAGCCGTACCCGAGCCGCGAGCCGTACCCGAGCCGCGAGCCGTACCCGAGCCGCCATCCTTGTCCGAGCCGAGCCGCCATCCTTGTCCGAGCCGAGCCCCAAGCCGAGTCAAGCCGCGAGCCGAGCCGCAAGCCGAGTCAAGCCGCGAGCCGAGTCAAGACCAAGCCGAGCCGAGAACCAAGCCGAGCCGAGCCGAGCCAAGAACCAAGCCGAGCCGAGCCGAGCCGAGTCGAGAACCAAGCCGAGTTAAGCCGAGCCGAGCCGAGCCGAGCCGAGGCCAAGCCGAGCCGAGCCGAGCCACCTAAGCCTTCCTTCCTCCACTTCGGTTCACGGTGAGTCTTCGGTAAGGTTTTGTTTGATGAATTCCCTAATGTTGCCATATCCGATTCGAGTTGATTATTGGAATGAGTTTTGATCCTATCTTTCACCCCTTAAAGGTAGTAAGGAATTGACGTTGAAGCCCTCGGGTTCTGCGGCAGGCTTGTTTGGAGATAGCTTTCCTTTCCTTGGGTTGATCCGTTGAGCGTGGATTCGATCGAGGGGCATAACCGAGTATCAGGTAAGGGTTTTCCTACTACTGGACCCCGAGTCCAGGCCAAAAACGTAGTAATCCACAGGGGATTACACGTTAGTGACTGTACTGAATAACTGTATGCGTGTTGACTGATAAGTACTGATATTATATTTTTGTCTGATGTAATTATACTGTGACTGCTAATTGTGGATTGAGATTTTATGTTGATGGACCTTAAAGTTACGGTTCAGTATGTAGTAAAACACTGTTCTGGATGTGGTTCATGGAGTTTGGACGGGGAAGGACAGTGAGTCCGGTTTTTGGTTGGTTAGTCGATTGGATCTAGGGTTTTCCCTAATGGTGAGCGAATCGGTAATGCATATAGCAACTGAGGGTGTAGATGTTTAAACCTATACTATCTGATTGACAAAGCCTATGGCGGAACTTTAATATGATTGCCGTTGAGATGTGACTGATGTAGACAGTTTAGTATGGACTGAGGGGTAACGGTTAGCTTCATCTATGGGGTAGTGTGCCTTACGGATATGTGCATCCTTTGGGAGCACTAGACTGATATGTGCATCCTTCGGGAGCACTAGACTGATATGTGCATCCTTCGGGAGCACTAGACTGATATGTGCATCCTTCGGGAGCACTAGACTGATAGGTGCATCCTTCGAGAGCACTAGACTGATATGTGTATCCTTCAGGAGCACTAGACTGATGTGTGCGTTCTACGGAACCACTAGACTGTTATGTAGGGTACCCCCGAATAGGAAGTTAACTGTTGTTCCCTAACGGGCCCAGTAGTGGGTCCCTTACTGGGTATGTTTATACTCACCCTTTCTTTTCTTTAACTTTTCAGGTAGGGGTACAGCGAGGGGCAGACCGACGAGAGGCAGGAAGGATGCGTGAAGACCATATGGACGCGTCTGGTTTTCTTTTCGCTTCCGCTATGTATTTTGTCAGAATGTTTTGACTTGTGATTTTGAACTGGTGACTTGATATTTTATTTTGTGACTTTTTGAATTATTTAAAATAGGGCCCGAAACTGTCTTTTGTAAGGTTTATAATGTTTTAATGAATCGTATCTGGTCCGTTTTAAATTTTATGTTGAATGGTCGAGTTTTGGTATTTGGTAGTGACCTCAGCTTAGTCCGGAAAAGTTGGGTCGTTACAGTTGGTATCAGAGCCTAAGTTTTAGGTTCTGTAGACTGGCTTATAATGTTAGTCTGTGTTTTGTGTCCTTATGGCTGAAACGATCCTTGCCGCTCGTCAGGTACGCTCTCATGAAAGTATATGTATAACTCTACATGCATTACCTTACCTAAGTTAAACTGCAAATTCAATTACCATTTATGACTAAAGGAATCGTTGGTGGTTGTTAGGGAAATGCCACCAAGGAGAGGTGCACGTAGGGGTGGCCGAGGAGGCCGAGGAAGGGGAGCAGGACGCGTTCAGCCTGAGGTGCAGCCTGTAGCCCAAGCCCCTGACCCGGCTGCGCCAGTTACTCACGCGGACCTAGCCGCCATGGAGCAGAGGTTTAGAGATTTGATTATGCAGATGCGGGAGCAGCAGAAGCCTGCCTCGCCAACTCCGGCGCCAGCTCCAGCGCCAGCTCCAGCACCAGTTCCTGCTCCAGCTCCGGCTCCGGTACCAGTTGCGCCCCAGTTTGTGCCGTATCAGTTGTCAGCAGAGGCTAAGCATCTGAGGGATTTCAGGAAGTATAATCCCACGACGTTCGATGGGTCTTTGGAGGACCCCACCAGGGCTCAGATGTGGTTATCGTCCTTGGAGACCATATTCCGTTACATGAAATGCTTTGAGGATCAGAAGGTTCAGTGTGCTGTTTTTATGTTGACTGACAGAGGTACTGCATGGTGGGAGACTACAGAGAGAATGCTAGGTGGTGATGTGAGTCAGATCACGTGGCAGCAGTTCAAGGAGAGTTTCTATGCGAAATTCTTCTCTGCCAGTTTGAGAGACGCCAAGCGGCAGGAGTTCCTGAACTTAGAGCAGGGTGACATGACAGTGGAGCAGTATGATGCGGAGTTTGACATGTTATCCCGCTTCGCTCTCGAGATGATAGCGACCGAGGCGGCCAGAGCTGATAAGTTTGTTAGAGGCCTCCGACTGGACATTCAGGGTTTGGTCCGAGCTTTCAGACCCGCTACTCATGCCGATGCACTGCGCCTGGCAGTGGATCTCAGTTTACAGGAGAGGGCTAACTCGTCTAAGACCGCTGGTAGAGGTTCGACATCGGGACAGAAGAGGAAGGCTGAGCAGCAGCCTGTTCCAGTGCCACAGCGGAATTTCAGATCAGGTGGTGAGTTTCGCAGCTTCCAGCAGAAACCTTTTGAGGCAGGGGAGGCTGCCAGAGGGAAGCCGTTGTGTACCACTTGTGGGAAGCACCATTTGGGCCGTTGCTTATTCGGGACCAGGACTTGCTTTAAGTGCAGGCAAGAGGGTCATACAGCTGATAGATGCCCGTTGAGACTCACGGGGAACGCGCAAAATCAGGGAGCAGGTGCTCCACATCAGGGTAGAGTCTTTGCTACCAACAAGACTGAGGCTGAGAAGGCAGGCACAGTAGTGACAGGTACGCTCCCAGTGTTGGGGCATTACGCCTTAGTTTTGTTTGATTCGGGTTCGTCACATTCTTTTATCTCTTCCGCATTTGTGTTGCATGCCCGCTTAGAGGTAGAGCCCTTACACCATGTTCTGTCAGTATCTACTCCTTCCGGGGAATGTATGTTGTCGAAGGAAAAGGTGAAAGCATGCCAGATTGAGATAGCAGGCCATGTGATTGAAGTAACGCTGATAGTTCTGGATATGCTGGACTTTGATGTAATCCTGGGTATGGATTGGTTGGCCGCTAACCACGCCAGCATAGATTGTTCACGTAAGGAGGTAACGTTTAACCCTCCCTCGATGGCCAGTTTTAAATTTAAGGGAGGAGGGTCAAAGTCGTTGCCTCAGGTAATCTCAGCCATCAGGGCCAGTAAACTGCTCAGTCAGGGTACTTGGGGTATCTTAGCGAGTGTGGTGGATACTAGAGAGGCGGATGTATCCCTGTCGTCAGAACCGGTGGTGAGGGACTATCCGGACGTTTTTCCTGAGGAACTTCCAGGGTTACCTCCGCACAGGGAGGTTGAGTTTGCCATAGAGTTGGAGCCGGGCACGGTTCCTATATCCAGAGCCCCTTACAGAATGGCCCCCGCAGAACTGAAAGAACTGAAGGTACAGTTACAGGAATTGCTTGATAAGGGATTCATTCGACCGAGCGTGTCACCTTGGGGTGCGCCAGTTTTATTCGTTAAGAAGAAGGATGGATCGATGCGTCTATGTATTGACTATAGGGAGTTGAACAAAGTAACCGTAAAGAACAGATATCCCTTGCCCAGGATTGACGATCTATTTGACCAGTTACAGGGAGCCACAGTGTTCTCTAAGATTGATCTTCGGTCGGGATACCATCAGCTGAGGATTAAGGATGAGGATGTACCGAAGACAGCATTTCGTTCCAGGTATGGACACTACGAGTTTATTGTGATGTCTTTTGGTTTGACGAATGCTCCGGCAGTGTTTATGGACTTGATGAACAGAGTGTTTAAGGAGTTCCTAGATAGTTTTGTGATTGTGTTTATCGACGATATCTTGATATACTCCAAGACAGAGGCCGAACACGAGGAGCATTTACGTATGGTTTTGCAAACACTTCGGGATAATAAGTTGTATGCAAAGTTCTCGAAATGCGAGTTTTGGCTGAAGCAGGTGTCCTTTCTGGGTCACGTGGTTTCTAAGGCTGGAGTCTCTGTGGATCCAGCTAAGATAGAGGTAGTCACCGGTTGGACCCGACCTTCCACAGTCAGTGAGGTTCGTAGCTTTCTGGGTTTAGCAGGCTATTATCGACGGTTTGTGGAGAACTTTTCTCGTATAGCTACTCCTCTTACTCAGTTGACCAGAAAGGGAGCTCCTTTTGTTTGGAGCAAGGCATGTGAGGACAGTTTCCAGAACCTTAAACAGAAGCTAGTTACCGCACCGGTTCTTACTATACCTGATGGTTCTGGCAGTTTTGTGATTTATAGTGATGCTTCCAAGAAGGGTTTGGGTTGTGTTTTGATGCAGCAGGGTAAGGTGGTCGCTTATGCGTCTCGTCAGTTGAAGAGTCATGAGCAGAACTACCCTACACATGATCTGGAGTTGGCAGCAGTGGTTTTTGCTTTGAAGATATGGAGACATTATTTATATGGTGAAAAGATACAGATATTCACGGATCATAAGAGCTTGAAATACTTCTTTACTCAGAAAGATTTGAATTTGAGACAGCGAAGGTGGCTTGAGTTAGTGAAGGATTACGATTGTGAGATACTGTATCATCCAGGCAAGGCAAATGTGGTAGCTGACGCTCTTAGTAGAAAGGTATCACATTCGGCAGCACTTATTACCCGACAGGCCCCATTGCATCGGGATCTCGAGCGGGCTGAGATTGCAGTGTCAGTAGGGGCAGTTACTATGCAGTTAGCCCAGTTGACGGTACAGCCGACTTTGAGGCAAAGGATCATTGATGCTCAGAGTAACGATCCTTATCTGGTTGAGAAACGTGGCCTAGCAGAGGCAGGGCAAACGGCTGAGTTCTCGTTATCCTCTGATGGTGGACTGTTGTTTGAGAGACGCCTCTGTGTTCCGTCAGATAGTGCGGTTAAGACAGAATTATTATCGGAGGCTCACAGTTCCCCATTTTCCATGCACCCAGGTAGTACGAAGTTGTATCAGGACCTGAAGCGGGTTTATTGGTGGCGTAACATGAAGAGGGAAGTAGCAGAATTTGTTAGAAAATGCTTGGTGTGTCAGCAGGTTAAGGCACCAAGGCAGAAACCAGCGGGTTTATTACAACCCTTGAGCATACCGGAATGGAAGTGGGAGAACGTGTCCATGGATTTCATTACAGGGCTACCGAGAACTCTGAGGGGATTTACAGTGATTTGGGTTGTGGTGGACAGACTTACTAAGTCAGCGCACTTCGTTCCGGGTAAGTCTACCTATACTGCTAGTAAGTGGGCACAGTTGTACATGTCTGAGATAGTGAGATTGCACGGAGTGCCAGTGTCGATTGTTTCTGATAGAGATGCCCGTTTCACTTCCAAATTCTGGAAGGGCTTGCAGACTGCTATGGGCACGAGGTTAGATTTTAGTACAGCTTTCCATCCACAGACTGACGGTCAGACTGAGCGTCTGAACCAAGTTTTAGAGGATATGTTGCGAGCGTGTGCATTGGAATTTCCAGGTAGCTGGGACTCCCACCTACATTTGATGGAATTTGCTTATAATAACAGTTATCAGGCTACTAGTGGCATGGCACCGTTTGAGGCCCTGTACGGCAAATGTTGTAGATCCCCGGTTTGCTGGGGTGAGGTAGGTGAGCAAAGATTGATGGGTCCTGAGTTAGTTCAGTCTACTAACGAAGCGATTCAGAAGATTAGACCACGCATGCATACCGCTCAGAGTAGACAGAAGAGTTATGCAGATGTGAGGCGGAAAGATCTTGAGTTTGAGATAGGGGATAAGGTGTTCTTAAAAGTAGCACCTATGAGAGGTGTTTTACGATTTGAAAGGAGGGGAAAGCTGAGTCCCCGTTTTGTTGGGCCGTTTGAGATTCTGGAGCGGATTGGCCCTGTAGCTTATCGCTTGGCGTTGCCACCATCACTCTCGACAGTTCATGATGTGTTTCATGTTTCTATGTTGAGGAAGTACGTGCCAGATCCATCCCATGTGGTGGATTACGAGCCACTGGAGATTGATGAAAACTTGAGCTATGTTGAACAACCCGTTGAGGTGCTTGCTAGAGAAGTGAAGACGTTGAGGAATAAAGAAATTCCCCTGGTTAAAGTCTTATGGCGGAATCACCGGGTAGAAGAGGCTACATGGGAGCGAGAAGATGACATGAGGTCCCGTTATCCCGAACTGTTCGAGGGATAAAACTTTCGAGGACGAAAGTTCCCTAAGGAGGGAAGAATGTAACGCCCCGAAGCTCGAGGTAAAAATTTTTGCATTTTAAGTGAATTTTAATAATATAATATTAATTATATTATTAGTATTGGGTATTATTGTCATTTCAATTTTAATGTTAATATTTTTCCTTTTAATATTTACTTAATATAAATATTAATATTATTATTTAATATTATTATAACTAATTAGTATTAATGTTTTATTATAAATTATTATTATTATTATCATTTTTATTTAATATATATTATTATTTATTTTAAATTATTTAATATTAATATTTTAATATTAATTATATTGATTTTGTTTTAATATATATATATATATATATTTTTAAAAAAAAAAAAGAAAGAAGAAAAGACGGAAACCCTACTGCCGCACGCGAGCCCCCCCCCATCCACCTTCTTCTTCGTTTCGTCTTCCCGGCGCCACAGCCGTCTCTCTCCCTCCCTCTCCATTTCCGTTTCAGCGCCACCACCATTCTCCTTAATCTTCTCCTTCTTTTCCGACGGCACCAGCACCGCCTTCATCTCCGATCTCCGCCTCCATCTCACCGCTACGGCCGCCTCCATCTCCGATCTCCCTTCGGTCTTAAGCAGCTACGGGTCCGCCGGCCGTCTCTGTCTCCACCACCAGCAGCACCTCCTCCTCCGTGTGCCGTCCGGTGCAACCCATAAAGTCCAGGGTAAACCGAAGACCGTCGCCGCCATCGTCGGGTTGATTTTGTCCGTCGTCGCGCGCAGCCAAGGTGACCATGAAGCCGTACCCGAGCCGCGAGCCGTACCCGAGCCGCGAGCCGTACCCGAGCCGCCATCCTTGTCCGAGCCGAGCCGCCATCCTTGTCCGAGCCGAGCCCCAAGCCGAGTCAAGCCGCGAGCCGAGCCGCAAGCCGAGTCAAGCCGCGAGCCGAGTCAAGACCAAGCCGAGCCGAGAACCAAGCCGAGCCGAGCCGAGCCAAGAACCAAGCCGAGCCGAGCCGAGCCGAGCCGAGAACCAAGCCGAGTTAAGCCGAGCCGAGCCGAGCTGAGCCGAGCCGAGCTGAGCCGAGCCGAGGCCAAGCCGAGCCGAGCCGAGCCACCTAAGCCTTCCTTCCTCCACTTCGGTTCACGGTGAGTCTTCGGTAAGGTTTTGTTTGATGAATTCCCTAATGTTGCCATATCCGATTCGAGTTGATTATTGGAATGAGTTTTGATCCTATCTTTCACCCCTTAAAGGTAGTAAGGAATTGACGTTGAAGCCCTCGGGTTCTGCGGCAGGCTTGTTTGGAGATAGCTTTCCTTTCCTTGGGTTGATCCGTTGAGCGTGGATTCGATCGAGGGGCATAACCGAGTATCAGGTAAGGGTTTTCCTACTACTGGACCCCGAGTCCAGGCCAAAAACGTAGTAATCCACAGGGGATTACACGTTAGTGACTGTACTGAATAACTGTATGCGTGTTGACTGATAAGTACTGATATTATATTTTTGTCTGATGTAATTATACTGTGACTGCTAATTGTGGATTGAGATTTTATGTTGATGGACCTTAAAGTTACGGTTCAGTATGTAGTAAAACACTGTTCTGGATGTGGTTCATGGAGTTTGGACGGGGAAGGACAGTGAGTCCGGTTTTTGGTTGGTTAGTCGATTGGATCTAGGGTTTTCCCTAATGGTGAGCGAATCGGTAATGCATATAGCAACTGAGGGTGTAGATGTTTAAACCTATACTATCTGATTGACAAAGCCTATGGCGGAACTGTAATATGATTGCCGTTGAGATGTGACTGATGTAGACAGTTTAGTATGGACTGAGGGGTAACGGTTAGCTTCATCTATGGGGTAGTGTGCCTTACGGATATGTGCATCCTTCGGGAGCACTAGACTGATATGTGCATCCTTCGGGAGCACTAGACTGATATGTGCATCCTTCGGGAGCACTAGACTGATATGTGCATCCTTCGGGAGCACTAGACTGATATGTGCATCCTTCGGGAGCACTAGACTGATAGGTGCATCCTTCGAGAGCACTAGACTGATATGTGTATCCTTCGGGAGCACTAGACTGATGTGTGCGTTCTACGGAACCACTAGACTGTTATGTAGGGTACCCCGAATAGGAAGTTAACTGTTGTTCCCTAACGGGCCCAGTAGTGGGTCCCTTACTGGGTATGTTTATACTCACCCTTTCTTTTCTTTAACTTTTCAGGTAGGGGTACAGCGAGGGGCAGACCGACGAGAGGCAGGAAGGATGCGTGAAAGCCATATGGACGCGTCTGGTTTTCTTTTCGCTTCCGCTATGTATTTTGTCAGAATGTTTTGACTTGTGATTTTGAACTGGTGACTTGATATTTTATTTTGTGACTTTTTGAATTATTTAAAATAGGGCCCGAAACTGTCTTTTGTAAGGTTTATAATGTTTTAATGAATCGTATCTGGTCCGTTTTAAATTTTATGTTGAATGGTCGAGTTTTGGTATTTGGTAGTGACCTCAGCTTAGTCCGGAAAAGTTGGGTCGTTACATTGAAATTCTTCTTCCATATCTTTCCTCAAGTGAGGATGCTTTAAAGCTTCTTTAGCATTAGTAGGTTCATGCTCAGTATAATCAATTAAGAGAACTTTAGGTTTGAAAATACCACTTTTGCGCCGAGTCACCATTGGATGAGTATTGAGATTTTAGAGTTGATTGACATTGTCTGAGTCATCTCGGGTCTGTGATGACATTTGTTCATCATAATGTCCTTCTCTTGTTGATTCTTCCTCTGATTGATCCTGAGTACCCGTCTTTAAAGGATACACAATAGTAGGATTTAAATGATCAGTGCTATCAGTAATTGGGCCAGTGTGTTGCCTCTCTTCATTATGAATCATTGTTGGCTTATGAATTATGGATTGCATTAGGGGAGTTAAGATATTTTTAGTTGATGAAGGAATATAGTGAGATGAGAAAGATGTATAAGGAAAGGAATTTTCATCAAATAAGACATGTCTAGAAATGTAGGTACAACCATCTTGTGAAAGACATTTATAACTTTTGTGGGATGAACTATAGCCTAAGAAGGTACATGGTGTGGATCTGTAAGACATTTGTGAGGTTGGTAGGGTTTGATGAAAGGATAACATTTGTAGCCAAAGACTTTTAGAGAAGGATAGTTAGGTTTTTGGCCAAATAACTTCTCCAATGGACTGACTTGATTAAGGATGGGTGTAGGTAGGTGATTGTTGAGATAAACACTAGTAGAGAAAGGTTCATCCCCAAAGGATAAGGGTAATGTGGCTTGAGAAAGAAAGGTAAGACCCATGTCCATAATATGTCTGTGCTCTCTCTCAACTATTCCATTTTGTTGTAAAGTGTGTGGACATGTTAATCTACGCTCAATGCCATGGCTATTTAGGTAAGGTATAAATGTTTTGAATTCACCTCCCCCATTAGTTTGAAGGCTTATATTGATTAGCCAAGCTGTTTTTTAATAAGAGTTTTGAATTTTTGAAAGTCTTAGAATGCATTAGACTTTGATTGGAGGAAGTAAATCTAAGTATACCTACTATAGGCATCAACAAAGCTAATATAGTATCTATAGGCATTTCTAGATATATTAAAAGCAGGGCCCCAAAGATCACATACAATGAGTTGTAGTGGATATGCATATTGTGTATTGGAATTTGGAAAGGGAAGAGCATGATGTTTACCTAAAGCACACGCTTCAAAGAAATTCATTTTATTCATATTGACATTAGCATTATGGACATGTTTTAAAGCATTTCGGATAACATTCGGGTGGGGATGGCCTAATCGCTTATGCCATATATTAGTAGTATTCACATGATAATGAGATAAAACAGTACTTAAAGCACTAGAACTGGTATTGGGTGCAAACTTCAAAGAACTTCGATGATATGAATTTGAGATTAAATTGGTATAGACTATCACAGAGGTGTCCTTAGAGAAGAATTTGGCCAGTTTCCTGATCCTTTACCTAACAAAAGGTGGGAAGAAATTCAAAGAATACTTTATTATCTTTTTGCAAATTGAGAGACACTAATCAGAATTTTTGTGATGGAAGGAACATGAAATAAATTTTCAAGATCTAGCGATTTTGATGGAACAAATGGCGAGTTAAATTGAAATGAACCATAATGGAGTATTGGCAAACTTGGCCTATTTGGTACAAAGATCTAATTTCCTCCACCATACTCAGATCCAGTAGATATATTACTCGGGCTGTGAGTTAAGTGATTTTTTACTCTTGAGTCAGCATACCAGTTGCTATCAATATAAATCAAGAGAAACAACCATTACACTCACCTGTGGATTGTGAGATGTATTAGAATATGAAAAATTATACGAGTTTGTAGAGTAACTGGAGCTATATTGAGTCCTTGGAGCATATCGGAAGTAACATCTATCAGTAATATGGCCAAATTTTGTGCAGATTTGGCATTGAGGTTTATTTCTATTTCCTCTTCCTCCTCTATTAGATCTGCCTCCACCACGGTTTCTTTGATTGTATTGTGAGTTGTTTGTGTATCGAAGGTTGTTTTGATTTCCTCTGTTTGTCACTTCACCTTCCTTTTCTAATGATTGATTTCCTCTATTTTGAATAGTAACATTCATAGTGGGTAGGGATACATCATTGGCAATTTTGTTTTCAATTTGCAATTCTTGAGTAAGTAAAAGAGACATAATATCCTTATCTTACATCAATTTTATTTAAAATTCTTATATTTTTCTTAAATTTTCAATTCTTATCTTACACTACTTTTTTATTCCACGAAATTTCACATTTCCGAATCAAGATCTCCTCTTAAAACATACCAAAAAAATAAAGAGTCAAATAGAAAAAGCATATGACTATTGGCACACACTCAACTAGATAAATAAGTATCAGATAGTTAACAAAAAGGGGAGTAAGAGGGTATTGGATAAGGGAGAGGAGAAAAAGATGGAAAATAGAGAGGTAAGGCAATACAAACTCTTTGAGGTTTAAGATGAAGAGATAATGGAATGATTGAACAAGGAAAAGCCCTGGCTTTCATTCATATTTTTTTAATGTAGATGATGTTCAAATATATAACAAAAGGTGGAAGGAAAAACCTCTATTAATCTAAACTCACCGACACAAGATTAAGACCACTATAACAAACTATTTCTAGAAGCTCTCAATTGGCTTTACATAAATGAGCCATAGAAAAAAATAAAAAACATGAGTAATAACAAAGCTAATGGGCTGCCTTAACATACAAAATTTCTATTCATATAAGTTCTAATTACTGTTTTTGAAGTTTAGCTAACTTCGGTGGTGCCAAAGATAAGCATTATTCATAGACGATTTTACCCTTGACAGTAATTCAATCTCGTAATCAATCATTCTCTGCGGTGGTAGAGATTTGGGTAAATTGTTGGGCATCATATCACTATACTTCTTTTAGTCACACAGAATGTCTTTGAGATCTTTCTCTCCCGGGATTTCCAATGACTCAAGCGGAATGCCCATGAACGTAGGTTCATTGTGAGTGAGGCCCTTCTTCAGTTGCATGAACAAAATCAATTTTAAGGATGCCTGAAAGGCATTGGAGGTAGTTCAATTCGGTCATTCTCTCTCCAAATGTGATCCCTTACATACAAAAAAAAATGAGAGAGCTGTTATATGAGTTCTAATGATTGGGTCCTCGCCATTTGTTTCCTGTATTTGGCTAGAAAGACATACGGTCCCCACTACGACATTTGTGGTGACATCTTGGTAGCTTTAGGAGAACTTGAGCGGTTATTCTTGTTTCCTTAAGATTAGGAATTTTGGTGAGATCACGCATTTTGAGAGTCATTGGACAGATTAAGCAATCGCTGAGCCGCTATGTATGCAAACATGATATCTTGGACCCTTTGTTCATACAACTTGGTCTTTGTCCACTGTTTCTGGCCTTCGATAGAACATAAAACTTTGTCTTTTTATGACATATCATGTATCTCCAACATCAGCTTCGCAAACTGTTTCACATATTTCTAAATGTTACTGGTATGTTTTAGTTCACACAATTTCCTCCCAAGGGTTTCAACGTTCTCAAGAAAAAATTGCGAACAAGGTTCTTTCTTTAAACTATCCCAAGTGTCTATCGTGCATGCACTTCCAGAATATCAACACATTGGAATCTCCACCATAACTTTGCATCCTCAGCTAGATGCATAGTTGTCAACGTTACTTTGGCTTCTTTTGTAACTGTGTCCTTAGCCTTAAAGTATTGTTTGAGATCAAATATGAAGTGCTCCCAAGTCTTTTACTTCCCTTGCCCCACAGAAGGGCTTGGACTTGGGGATCTTTATTCTTTTAACTTGAATCGGTCTTCTAATTGGAGCTTGATTTGCCATTGCTCGCGTAGTGATGTTCACCCTCGTACTCGGTCTGTAATTTCATTCTTAACGGTTCCAAAAACAGAGAATATATATAATTAAATATATTTTACAATTTACTCTTCCCAATAATCATTAAATCCATAAAACAAAACAAATTTTCTCTTTCCTTATAAAATATATAATTAATTAATCATTACTTTTCTCATCAAAATTTCCTCATTTTCTTGAATTAAATATATTTGATGTAGCCCTCTTACTGTCGCTTGTAAATGGCCAATCAAATAAAATTTATATTACACCGATCAATACTACCTAGACTACTAAGTAGTACATTTGGCAAGATCGGATCGATCCACAGAGAAGCACGAAGATTAGTTTCTGAAAGTTAATCATTTAGTTTAAGTGATCAATGGGATGAGGTGTTGGTGTGGTTTAAGATTCAAATGAATAAAGTGTAAGAAAAATAAGAATAGATGTGCAATCAAATAAAACATTCTAGCTTAGTTGAATGGAATCACTCAATGCAATTTTGACCATCGAATAATTATCAATATATGATTTTTATTACTTCTTACATGTGGCTAGCCTAATTGATTAGAAAAGCTAACCAATGGTCCTAAATATCAAATTAGCCAATTTAATTAGATGGGAAGCATCCTAATCAAGTTAACTAATTGCATTATGCTTTAGGGATTACACGAGGATAAATTTCTAACAGGAAAAGTCTAATTACAAATTTAATGTCGTTTGTCCTTAAGTCAATAGAACAATGGTCTTTGTTGTTGACCACAAATTACAAACCTATCTAGCCTATTGTTTATTGGAGATTAATATATAATTAAATGTCACCTATTATACATTAATTTAAAGCATGAAATTGTACAATCAACCATTGGTTGTCAATCAATAACAAGAAAATGTAATTCGTAACAATTAATAACTCAAGAGTAAAACCCATAGACAGTGAAATACCAGTCATACTATCAAAATACTCCAAACAATACAATAGGTTACTCTAAAATTCTCGAAACTAGATAGAACAAAGATCTTACCTTCCCATAATGGTGGAAAAGATAGAGACCTGCATTTTTTTGGCTTGATTACAAAGCATAAATGAAAGAAAATCTAAAAGCTGGATAGATGATAGAAACACGAAGAAAATGAGTGGTCATACGTCCAAAACAGCCTCTCGAATCAAAATATATGATCTACATACTGAAACTACAGATTTGTATCTTGCGATGGTGTTGCGACGCTACAACCTCACCGGGGCGCTATCACAAAAAAAAAAAAAAAAAACATATTTTACACTTCTTTTAGTGGTAGTTTCGTAATTTTTAGGTATTTTGGCGTAAATACTTTGTTAGGGTTCAAAGTTGGCCCTTTTTAGCTCAAGTTTCTTCATAATGCTCGAAACCTAGCTATAAAATAACCAAATAAACACATAAAATATAGAAACAATCTCAAAATAGGTAGAGCTAGATAGCACATTTTTATGTTGTGAGACATATACCTATGTATATTTCTATATAATTAATTACTTAATCAAAATATTCCACTGAATTAACACTTTCTTAATTTCCCAATTAAAATTAAATAACATCCACCACCAAGTTATTCTTAATTAATCAACTTATCACTTAAATAACTCAAGATAATTAAAATAAAATTATCTTAAATTTGAAATGTTATTAACTTTCAGTGATAAATTTTGCAATGCCATTGTATTAAGGCTGATAACGACAAATAACATGTCGCTAAAAGTGGTATTTAGTAATGTGTGCATGTCACTAAAGTTGTCTTTTAGTCATGTGCGGTGAATATGTCACTAAAATCTTTTGCTACGTGGCTACAATGGTATTCTTAGCAACAAGTGTTTCAAAGTTGCTAATACTTTCACCGCTACTTTTTAACCTTTAGCAACATGTTTTTTGCGCCATTGAAAGAGATCTTTCTTGTAGTGATTATTTGCTTATATGGTTGACGAGATTGGAAATGTGTGGACTAATTGTTTAGTTTGTTGATAAATATTGTTTGTCTTATATATTTAATTTGATCGTTGGACCTCAAAACAGGAACAATTGTGCATGTAATTTCTAATATTACAACTCATATACAAACTTGATAAGCAAAACGTATCAAGTAATAATTAAGTTGCCAGTTTTTTTAGTGTCAAGAAAAAGTTATATTTCATAGTTAAAAACTGTCAAAGTTGAAAACAATCTTGATTGATAATAATTGTCAAGAATTTAGATAATTGACACGTAGAACAAGTCAACTATTTTCATATAGATGACATTAATAGCACATTAAGTAAATTTCAACTTTATGCTTATACTCGGTCAATGACATTTTTCTTATTCTTGATATGGAATTATTTAACGTTTTTTAAAACGTGAAATACACCTGACTTTAAAAAAAAAATGTCAAGTTATATCGTTTTTGTAGTAGTTCTATGTACTAAAAATACAAAAGAAGAGAGGATAACAACATACACCTGGAAACTAGAGAATGACATGTGTTCTTTTGAAAACAAAAAATGAAAAGATGTCACATTCGCATAAATATGGACCACCTACTTTTCTGTATTATATTTAATGATAACATTATGTAAAAGACTATAGACCACACATTTGTTGATAATATTTAATATGAACATTATTATAAACATATACAAAAACATACAAATACAATAATCAAAACATATACATAAGAATATTTACGTGTAAGAGAAAGCTTTTGAATTAAAAAGCCCTAGAGTGGAAGAGAGTCAACAAGCAAAGATTTGATATGGGCTTTTGTGGAACCATGAGATTGTGTATATCCATCTCCATCTTTGTAAATCACATTAAATAATCTTGTAAGGTTCAAAACTCTCATAAGAACACCCCTTGGAACCTCTTCTTCGGTGACAACAACACAATAATTCTCAACCATATCCTTCCAAAACTCATCTATTTGTTTACCTAATATAATTAGGACATCATGCTCTGACATATGATTTTGTTCCATGTAACATTCAATGGCAGAAGCCACGTGACCTCGCTCTTGTTCAAACTATGAATCAAAGATGATTTATCGATCAACATATGTACTTTAGTAAAGTAAAGATAATTACGGAACTAGGAATGGTGTAGCTAACCTTATGTGAAACGATGTCGTTCATCAGCCTACAAATAATAGCGGAGGCTTTGAGAATATTAGGCATGGAGGTGATCCATTGAACAATTTGTTGTGTGGCAATGGTTGAACCCATTCCTAAGAGAGCTGTTACCATAAGCAATTTGTGGCCAAAAGATATTAAAGCAATATCCAAGTATTCTTCTACTGTTGGGGTGTATCCTTCCTTACACCATTTGGCCTCTACCAAAAATACCCTCCCAAGCTCCTTTGTCTACAAATTATACAATCTTAATCAGTGTTGAATCATCACTAGACTTTAAAATTATTAGTGTTTCTTTATTTTTTATTATTGTAATTTATTATTTTATTATTTTTCGAATGAATTATTATCACCAAGTGCTAGACACAATACAGAGCAGCTGATGTCCTAAAAATGGTTAATTTTAAAATAAAACAAAAATGAGTTGCCACCGATTCTTTTTATTGTGTGATTGAAGAAAATAAATAATTTTTAAATAAAATCAATAGAAAAATGTTCTACGAAAAACTAGAGTAAAGTTTTAGAGTCATTTGTGTATGATCAGGAAAGTGTTAGCACTCCAATAACACTCCTTTAGAAAACAATGGTCAAATTTTATATCTTGAATTAAAATAATTATTTAAATAAAATTCATTTAAAAAAAATAAGGTTAAAAAATGTCTTATTTCAATGGTGAGCACTTCAATATTTGAAACAATAATCCTATAAAATAAAATGGAAAACATTCCATCAATTAGATTATATTAAGGAAAATTTCCTCACATTCAGAGAACGGGAGATTATTACAATTTCTCAACACCTATCATAAGATAATATTTGAATAAAATATTTTTTAAAAAATATTGATTAAATCATTCTTTCTTTGAATCAAATCTCGATTTCGAAAGTGAGACTCACGGTAAGTTAGGAATATTTTTTTTATAAAAAACAATAAAATTATTAGAATATATTGATGAGAAAAGAAATCATTAGATTTAATTTTGAAATTTCGAAAACATTGCAATTATATTTTTAAATGAAACTTTTCAAAGTGATTTGAAAAAAGAGTTCTATTAAAGATTTCAAAATGACTTGAAGTGAAAAAAAAAAAAAAAAAAGAAGTAAAAAAGTAAATAAAAAGGATTTAATTTTTAGGCTATGGATTTTTCTCTTGATGAAGGCGAGAAGATGCAGAGATTCTCTAAAAGTAATTTCTTGCAATTTCATATAGTTTTTATTAATAAAGGATCTCATATAGTTCAAATTTCAAAATTTACTCCCTAAATCATTTTATATTTAGCTATTTTCTTAAATTTAAAATATAAAACATTGATTAATAAACATTTAAGGGGTATGTTTAAGATTAAGTGTTCACTCCTAATATTTCTAAAAATTTTTGTATTACTTTTTCTATCTTCTAATTTTTTATCCATCTCATACCGCTTCTTTCATCTGATGGATGCAATATGGTGTTGTTTCCTTTTGGCTCATTTCTTGTTCAATTTCTTCAAAAACATCTAACAAAGCCTCGTAGTACATCTTCATATATTTTGGAAGTTTTTTTGTCTCACTCTTATCCCATCTGCAAAATTAAATAATCCATTATTACATTTCTTTTACTTCTAATATAGGAAAGTTATTGTAATTAAATGGTAAATGATTGGTGAAAATATTGACTAAATATTACAAAAATTTAGATTCTATCAATACTATATATACACTAATAATCGTGGAACATTTTAGAATCCAAACCTGTCAAACTCACTCAAATGATCTTCTACATCCTAAGTCTTCTCGTTCTTTCATCTTCTACCAGTGTCTAATAAGAGTCTATCAATGACTATCAATATCTGTCATTGATGGAATCTAAAGTTTTGACAGATTCTGTAAATATTTTAATTTATTTTTCTATATTTAAAAATATCCTTAAAAATTTAATTATATATGAATATATATATAACAATAAAATGTTTTAACTTTAAGAATAAGTCATTTGAGTATTAATTAAGATGTTTGACTATAACCACGGCTTTAAATAGTTCAAAGAAGTTTAAATGAAACGGCTTGAACTAAAACATTTCTTCCCAACTTGTCAATCAAAACAAATCTTTTGCATTCAATCTATTTCATATTCAAACATTTTTGTTTATTTTTGTGATTTGTCAATTTGATGAATGATCCCTCTGACTCTTGTTAAAAAAGTTTATAAAGTACTAAAATAATTGGGAAATTCTTAAATTTTGGTTCTTAATTTTGATAACATAAATTTTAGATTTAATCCAAATTGGTTGGGGAATGTGGAGGTGTTGAATTGTAAATAAATAAATAAAAAAAAAAATTAGACCCACCTACAACATTTGGATTAGTGGATGTGAAATAATTTCATTTTTAAAAAAGTAAAAGAAAAAACGACGTACCAAAACTGAAAATTTTGCTTTATTTGCTACGTCCATGTGGGTGTAATTATTTCTAATACTTATGAGCGTACTAACCACCTTTAAATCATGAGACTTTTATAGTATATTGAGTTAAATTTTTAACTAAAGATATTATTTATAATATTTTTGGATTGAAATTTTAAAAGATCTTACCTTGTTTAACAGTCATTTAGTTATTTTATTTTTGTTTTTAAAAATTAGGTTTATAGACACTACGTCTACATTTAAATTTCTTTATTTGTTATCTGTTTTTTTATTTAATGTTCTAAAAAACTCAAGCTGTAATTTAGAAAAAGTAAGTTTTAAAAACTTGATTTTTTTTTTAATTTGGCTGAAAAGAAAAATAAAAATTATTGGAAGTGTTGAGAGGAAAATAAGTATAATTATTTTAAAAATAAAATAAAATAAAATAAAAAGAATGAATTGATTATGAAACAAGTCCTACACTTTTGTAATGAAAACATGTGGCTCAACTTTTTTATCCGAAGACCTAAGGAAGACAATGTATAAGTGAAATAGAGAAAATTTGGATGCATAGGGGAGTGAGAAAAGTAGAAATAATTGGTGGATGTCGAGATGTGAATAGGATAATATGTTTGGTAGGGATATTAATTAACTTCAAATTTAATAGTATAAATTAAATACTATATTAGATGAAATATACTTATTTTTTGTTTGACAGTACAAACTTTTATATCACTTAAACATAATATTTATTTTGGCCTATAGAAAAATTAACAAATATATAAATAAGTAAATCAAACTAAAAGTAAGGATAATTTATAAGTTCTTTAAAAACAAAAGCAAATAAATATACGTCTATCAATTATTATCGAGGATAGTGATATTTATGTTGTATTTAAAAAGTTTTTTTAGTTACTTCATTCTTTGGTTTTAGGAACAATTTTGAAATTTATTTTAAAAATTAATTTCCAAACTTCAAAAGTTTTCATAAAATAATTTTTTTAAGAATGAATCGAAATGGCAAGGCAATTTATGTGCAAGAATTAAGAGAAATTCATGATATTATTTAAAATAAGGGTGTTTTCAAATATACACTACAAAATCAATCCAACTTGTTTATAAATATAATAAAAATTTTCTATATTCATTAGACTAGGATAGATCAAGTGACATATATGTATATAGATTTATCATAGTCTACCACTAATAGAAATAAAATTTTGCAATGTTGGTAAATATATTTGCTAACATTTTTATCATTTCAAACGATTTTTCTTTAAACTATATAATAATTTATTTTTTTACTATTTATTTTTGAGAAATAAAAACTCTTTTACATGCTCAATTTTATACATCATCTATCCTACCAATTTACATGTGGATGAAATTGTAAATTTCATATAAATGACAATCAAATATGTTTTACAATTTTCACACAATTGGTAGTTCAGTCAATTTGCATCTTATTTTAACAGGATGTTGCATTTTTAAATATATTAAAAAAATTTAATCTATTTACAACAAAAGTCTGTTAGATTCTTTTTCTTTTCCATTTTTTTATTTAATAATTATCCTAAAGATAATCTTATCTTTTTAGGTTGCAATATTATGCATTATCTTTGTTAAAAGTTTTAAAACTATTCAGGCTTTCGGTGTCATATTTTAGATAATTGTTTCAAACTACAAAACCGATGATATATTTTTAAATATAATAAAATTTATTTAGTGTTTATCATAAACAAAATTTGTATTATATTTATAAGCTTTACTTTTTAGTTTACATTTTTTTTTATTCTTATTGCAAAACAGGACCTATTTAATTATTTATTTTAAAAAACCAATTTGTGTGAAGAAGAAAAGAAGAAGAGAGAGATACAATGAAAGAAAGAAAACCCACCTCTCAAATGCAAGCGTCAAGAGTTTGAGTTCTTCGAAAGTGCCATAAACATCATAAATGTCATCTAACACTGATCCAATAGCAATAATTTTGGTCATAATAAGTCTAGCAGTTGAAAGTTGAGGTTCAAAGAATATCCCAAGAGCAAAAAAGTATCCCTCCACAATCCTGTTCCTTGCAAATGATAGCTTTTCAGCAAAACCATAATCATCCCACCACCTGTTCCAATCGAACTAAGTTAATCATTTATGTTTCTTTAAAATTGAAAAATTAAACATAATTAATAGTAATCAAACCAAAGACACATCAAAACTTTAAAACTATTCACTTTGAGATGTAAGCAATTTCTTTCTGATGAAGCTTTTGCAGTTTGCTGAAATCCATCTTTGCAAAGTTAATCAAACTCTCATTCCTCCATGGCTTCTCGCTGTACAAACCAATGTAGTGTCTTGCTTGAAGCCTTGGTAGGTTCTTGTACATCGGCCACTTCAAAGCTTGGCAGACTTCCCCTACGACCGTTGGATCGGTTGTTGGGTCTTGGACAATGGCTTCCAACTGAGCGGTAGCGAAACGAAACGCTTCGTCTAATGCTTCTTCTCCTCGCATCCTCAATTGCGATGCTTCATATAAACTCAAGAGTTCTTCTACATTTTTATCGTATGAACTTTCCCATTTGCCTCGAAACCTTTCGAATGACTCTGCGAAAGGAAGATCGAATATTATTTTACAATAATTGGCCACTCCATACATTTATGATCAACAGTATTACATGCCTTATGTTGGGTTGCATTCATTTTTCTTAGCCCACTTTAGGTATAAAGATGATATGCATCTAAGTATAGTATTAAGAGTTTGATAATATATGTTTTTAATTTGTTATATTACTGGTTAACAAAAAATTTTAATCTCAAGGGTAATGACAAATTCAATATACTACCACTTAAATACCTCCGTCAATTGTGGGCTTAAAAATTTGTAGATGACATTATAACTAGTGAAAAACAAAGTTAATTAGTGAGAAAATGACATTATAGTCATTTGAACATACGACCCTCATTCTTTGACATCTATATTAATTAAATCTCTGATTGAACATAGAAACCTCCAACAAGGTCAGGGTAAGTTTAACAAACTTACTCGATGATATGTTGTAGCCTTGTTGTCTTAGAAGTCTGAAACGGAGGGTCATATTGTAAGGATGATCATCACCATTATTTTTTGAAGTAATAGTAATATGATGGAGTTGTTCAAGTATTTTGTTGATCTCATATTCGAAATGATAACAAACGCCTAAGCGTTGGATTGAATCGATGAGTCTCAATTTCTCAGGTTCGTCTTTGGTTGTAGAATTCAACTCCCTTTTTATTTCTTCTTTCAATTCTTCTGTTTGTTTTTCTATCGCCTTGTTGCCTTCTTCCTTAAAACACAATGTACCAAAGTAATTAAGTTTGAGATTATATGTCAGTACAAATAAATAAATATCGAATTGCCAAAACACTAGCTACATATATATATATATATATACTAGGATAAATCAAGTATTCAAAAAACCAAACTGCAACATATTTTTTCGATATCTTGGCCAATGAATAATGATATCGTTAGAAAAACTACTATCGATAAATCAAGTATTCAAAAAACAAAAAAACATGGATTTTTTTTTTGGTTTATTTTGCTATTTTAAAAAACAACTTTAATTATTACCTGAGAAAGAGAATGATAGGAAAGAAAATAGTCTCCCCAAACACTTGCTTGAAATTGTGCAGACCTTCGAATCACCTCGAAAGAGTTTGGAATTGCTGATACGTTTGAACTCATTCTGTTTTTCAAGAAAAAAAAAATCTATATATATTTGGTGTTGAAATTAGCTTTAGCAATTAGCTTTATCTTTTTGGTGAGGGAGGAAACGAAGACATGTTCTCCAAATTTATAGAGGGAATGATGGGAAAGGAATTAGGTTTAGCTTTTTGGACAGATTTGTCTGTTTGTTGCATAATTTTGCTTTGTCCATATTTTCATGTGATTGGTGCAAATATAAATCAAAATATTAACATATATAACAACTTTTAAATACAAAATTTATCAAATTTTATAAGAGCTTATTTGATGATAGAAGTTTATCACCAATAAGTTCTGCTATATGTACAATTCTTTTCAAAAGTATTATTATATACTTAATTATTTCTTTTTTAAATTGTTATACATTATAATTACTCTAGTTTTATTCATATCTCTATTTTAGTTAAAAAAATCTTTACTTTCCGACTTTGCAGTGTTTGAACTTGAATAATTTTAGTAAAATAACATGTGGATTTATTTCAGGATATATCTATTTATATACATTACTGGCTCCAACCAAAAATAAATTAATGTATTTCTATAGAGAAATTAATAAAGAGAATTTGCCCCAAAGAAAAATAAATTATGATTCAACCATATTTATACGGAGTGTACAGAAATAATTGCTACCAAGGAAAGCATCTAAAGATGAGAAAACGTTTTATACAATAAAAATGTAGAAGCTTTTTACTTTTTTATTATTCTATGGAAATTTCTATGGAATTTAGTACTCAAAAAAGTTTCACAAATACAAAACACGTTGTTGGCATTTTAGAGGCTGTTTTAATTAGTTGCCGGCTTCATATGTCATCCATTCATTTATCTTCCTTTGTGAATGGCTGGCCGGACTTTTTTGTTCCATATCTTTTATATTTCGAACGTTTTGTTCTATTTAATTGACAACTATATTCGTTTTCAGCCTCATATAATGTTCTATCTAATATTTTCTCATTTATTCATATTATCTATAAGGGTGTGTTTGGGGGAGGGAAAGAGTTATGGGGGAAAAGGATTATGATAATCCTAGGATTATGATAATATGTGTTTGGGGGAAGATTTATTATTGATAGTGTTATGATAATATGTGTTTGGGGGAAGAATTATTATTGGTAGTGTTATTATAATATGTGTTTGGGGGAAGAATTATTATTGGTAGTGTTATAATAGTATGTGTTTGGGAAAGGGATTATTATAGTAGTGTTATAATAATATGTGTTTGGGGAAAGAATTATTATAGTAGTATTATTATAATATGTGTTTGGGGGAAAGATTATTATTATAGTATTATTATAAAATGTGTTTGGAGGAAGAGTTATGATTGTAGTATTATTATAAAACTTGTTTGGGACAAAGATTACGTTAATTAGATTTATGTTATTTTTTTTAAATAAGGAATGTTAATATAAGAATAAAAAATATATAATTTTTTTTTTCATGATCAATATTCAATTATGTAATTAGAATAATCTAAACATAATTCTGTAACTAGGTTTTGAAAATATAATTCTCTTACATTATGTCGTCCAAAATTAATTCGTAAATCCGTAAATTCATTACCGTATTTAAACCAAATTATTTCCACGTATTACCAACTTATAAATATTGTAAAAAGAAAACTTGAACGAAAACACTACATTAATAGGATAATACAACAATTCATACCATTACATTTTAAAGCGAAACGAAACTACAAACTAATTAACTTCAACAGAATTTAAAGTTCGTTATATAATAAGACATAACAAGTTAGAAGAATAACATATAGTCCAAGTAAGAAAAGTTTCATTAATACAAATAAAACAAACTAACTAGTCATTGGTTTTCTTGAAGAATGAGGGTGCAGTACGGGTACTTCATATGGTCGGGAACTTCAAGGAAAGCTTTCATGTCATCGACGTTACGCATAAGTATACGCATTAAGCGACACCTATCCATCAATGTGAGCTCAGGGATGGCCTCCAAATGTCGAACAATCTCTTGACGTGTTTGGGTAGCATCTTGACGTTGTAGGATAGGCCATTCAGCAATGCGATGAAGTTGTTCATTTCCATACTCAATGGCAGTACGAACTATGTCCCCACTATCTGTGGCATGTCCTGGATGTTTCCGCTTAGACCCGCTTGAAACATTTCTACGTTCACTGACCCTAGCGGTTCTTGTTTCCATCAAATCATCAGGCGACATGTTCAAACCCGGACTGTACGTTGGCGGAAAGTCCGTATCTGGCATAGCATCAGCAGCAAATGCGTCATACCCAGGAGGATCGTTTGACCCAATGTCCGCAAAACTCTCAGCCCGACCTCCTGTTGCACGATCTTTGCCAAACACGTACGACAGTTCGTCATAGTGGACAAACGACTTATTAAGGAGGCCTTTCGCCGCCGGATGACTCTGTATAAGTGCAATAATAAATTTTTAGTCCATGTATTCAAATAATCAAACAAGTGTTCAAATATCTAGTAACGCACCTTTACCCAATCGTCAAAGACTTCTTTCTCAGCGACGATGCATTTTTTTTCATCATTCCACCCAAAACCACTACAGTTTGGGCCACGCATCTCCGCAAGTGCGTGAAACATTCTCTTCATCAATTTGATTCGACTATCGATGGTTGAAGCATGGATATTAGAACCTGGGATCTTGAACGCCATCATTCTCGCCAGCTGATTTAAGTACCCGGGACGAAAGGTCCCATTGTCGGACCTCCACCCACCAGCATTTACCAACTCCACGAGGCACTCCACGAGGCCTGCCTCTTCCTCTTTAGTCCAAGTATGTTTAGGTAGTCTCGATGAACTTGTCATGCTAGACGTAAAACGCAAAACATATTAGTTTCATTAAGTTCCGTATGATTAGATAACATACATACAATTAATTTCATAGTACAATGGACTCCTGCTGAAAAACAGTTTGGCAGTAAGTTAATTGGTTAACCAATACATTCAAAATAATCATGTTACAAAAACTGCGACATTTTAATTTTTCTATTGGTTACGCAACTCCCATTCAGTAAACATTTCTTCTGCAAGGTTGTCCCTCCATTGACTCCACTCATTCGACGTTTCTATGTAATGTATGTCATCCGCAGCAGTAGTCGCGTGGGTGGAATCAACCTCATCTATGTTGTCTTCTATATCAAAGTTTGTCATCTCCCTATTGATAAGGTTGTGGAGGAGACAACATGCGAGTATTGTGCGACATTGAACTTCTACAGGATAGTATGACTTTCCCCGCAGTATCGCCCATCGACCCTTCAAGACACCGAATGCTCTTTCGATTACATTACGAGCAGAAGAATGTTTCATATTGAAGAACTCTTTGGACGTTGAAGGTGCATTTTCAGGGCCACGCCATTCTTGTAAGTGATAGTGTTGCCCTCTGTATGGTGCCAGGAAACCCTCCGCATTTGGGTACCCGGCATCAACCAAGTAGTAATAGCCTGTAATCACAATGCACGATTAAAATGTCGCAGTTGTTACTTCTAAAATTCCATTCATAGGTACAATGCCCTTGTTACTTACCCTTGGGCACCTTAAGCCTATTAGGTCTTGAAAGGGCATCACGGAGGATGCGTGAGTCCGCAGCTGATCCTTCCCAACCGGCAAGTACGTAAACAAAATCTCCTTTCGTGTCACACACGCCAAGTACATTTGTGGCCACCTCCCCCTTGCGTGTTCTATACCTAGCCCGGTCACTTGCTGGAACGTTGACTTTTATGTACGTGCCATCTAATGCACCTAGGCAATTCTGCACCGCATAACTAAAAATTATTGAGAAGAACTAACGTCGTTGTGTTGGAAGTACGTAGTTCGAGACAAATGTGTACCTCAAACCACCTCCATCTTTGATCTGTGCATTCATTAGGCACTGGTTGTGGTTTTTTCAACAGCTCGTCATGAAGTCGAATGACAGCCAACAAGACCATGTTGAAATGGCGGGAAATTGTCTCGCCCGACCGCATGAACTCTCGTTGAATGACACGATTTTTCACATCGTGCGCAAGAATGTGGAGGAACATTGCTACCATCTCCTCAACATCGACGACTTCCGTCGACGTTAGTCCAGCAATGGTCCTCAGTAGGTGACACAGAATGGCGAAACATCTTCGGTCCATTCTCGTACTTTGGCGACAGACAAGGTCTGACCCATGAATCATGCGAAAGTAAGCTAACTGTCTAATCCTATGCCTAGTTTCATACGGGATGTGCGTTATCCTCTTCGTATCGTTCTTCAAAAGCTCCAACATTAGTAACAACTGTCGTTGGGATGCTATGAACGCATTTACAATAGACGCCAACTCATGTTCATCCATTATAAATTATAGATTCACACCCTGTTGGAAAATAATCCTAAGAACGTGTTAATTTCAAATGTTATTAACGTAATCACATACTACCAATCTAGGTTTTGAAATTTTGGAAATATCGTCAAAGGTAAACTAACTTAATATGTTTACAAATTAAGTAATTGACTTGTACTACTTTTTTGAAAATACGTTCTTGGAAACTTCATTACGTATATTTGGAAACCCATTTTTTTAAACTAATTATGTGTTCGTCCATTGGAAATGCATTTAGAAGCGACACAAATGCGAAAATATGTTTTGAAATTTTATTTAATTTCAAATTAATTGTAAATAGTTTGTAAAATTATGTTTATAAATATACATTTTTCTTACATTAATTATGGGAGTTTAAACTAATTTTTGTTTCTTAAAAAATAATAATAATAATAATAAACATAATTTATTTGAATGACATAAAAAAAAAGGTGCTATTTGTAAATTAATTGAGAGATTTTGTAAAATTGGTTTATAAATTAATTGAGAGATTTTGTAAAATTGGTTTATAAATTAATTGAGAGATTTTGTAAAATTGGTTTATAAATAGAATTTCTTTACATTATGTTTATAAATATACATTTTTTTTTACATTAATAATGGGAGTTTAAACTAATTTTTGTTTCTTAAAAAATAATAATAATAACAATAAACATAATTTATTTGAATGAAAAAAAAAGGTGCTATTTGTAAATTAATTGAGAGATTTTGTAAAATTGGTTTATAAATTAATGGAGAAATTTTGTAAAATTGGTTTATAAATAGAATTTCTTTACATTATGTTTATAAATATACATTTTTTAGGAGTTTGTAAAATATATTTGCCATTACTTTGTTGTAAAATAATTGAAGGAGTTTCTAAATTAAATTTTTTGTAAACCAAAATGTTTGTAAATTAACTAGGGAAGCTAGTAATTTTGTAACCCACTACATCTTACATAAAATAAAGTTAGTTCAAAAATATTATTTTGAATTCTATTTCCATTTAACATTACCACCCAAATTACATACATGAATATCTCAATAATATTGTTGAAACATCTTCGTTTATTTAATTTTCTATAGCTCACTATGTTATTATTATTCATTTACATATACAATCAACTTTTCTTAAATAATAATGTTAATTAATTTTGATGTAATGACTATCAAATTCATCGATAGTAAGAAAAATTCATACATACGGGCAGTGGCAAGTTTTGTTAATTTCAAAACAGTAGCTAACATACATACGGGCAGTGGCAAATATTGTAATGAAATGAAATTTAACAACTTGTAAAAGATTGCCAGAGTTCCAACATAAATGATGACAGAGGAAACAAAAATCAAATGAAATCCAGAATTGAACATCAATAACACAATTGATCACAAAGATCAACAACAAAGAAATCCAGAATTTATCACATATGAACATCAACAACAACAGTCGGATGATGGTTAACAAAGTTGACAAACAAAGATTTAAAACAAAATGAACAGAATCAGTAATATATAATTGAACTCATCACTGGCAGTATGAAGAACAAATGAATGCATAATCGACTGAAAATAAGAACAAACATGGAAACATGAAATCAGAACCACCACCACAATCCTCATCATAGGCACGTCATACCTTTGGTGCACACCGATAACCACTGCCATGCTCCCATGCCCCTACTCGAGTTCCTTTCCTCGATTTAGTGTAGAATCAATGACAACATACCCCTTCGGTTAAAGAAAAAAAGTGCAGTAAACTGGTTATACGATCGGTAGGAGTGGGGAGCGGCAATGGTTTGTTCGATGGACGAAATGGTATGAAAAAATGGAGAGAGGATGAGAAGCGTTTCGGAGGTCACGCACTTTCGTGGCAACCGATCAACGAAACGAAAAATAGAGAGGATGAGAAGCGTTTCGGAGGTCACGGACATTCGTCGCAACCGATCAACGAAACGTAAATAGAGAGGGTGAGAGGCGTTTCGGGGAGATTAGGGTAAAATAATGGAACACGAACAGATCGTTTCGGGTAGAGGATAAGAGGAGCAAATGCGTTTCGGAGGTCACGAATCGGTGAAATATAGCAAACTTTCTCAACAAAATGGAGATAATCGAAGATAGGTAAAATCAACTTCAAGAGGAAGAGGAAGGGAGAAGAGATAGGTAAAATGGAGATAATCGAAGATAACGCGACGAAAAGGGAACGGAAAACACAGGGAAATCGACGGAAAGCGGCCGGAAAATAGTAGGGTTAACAGAGGCAGTCGGCGGCTGAATAGTAGGATAAAATAGGGGATATGGGGATTAGGGTTTTCCTAATCCCCTTTTGCCATAACACTTGGGCCAAACAAGGTTTGGCCCAAATTTCTTTTTCTTTTCCCCCCATACCCGAGGCCCAAACACACCCTAAGGGTTTAAAATGACTTGTGGCTTGGGTCAATAAGCAAACCACAAGTGACGACAAGAAGAATAGCAAAATATAAGGTTTATTTTGGATAAATGACAATTTTCTTTTTAAATTAGCAAAATACTAAAACAATTAATTTTTAAATAATAAATGAAAGGACTATGCCTTAAATGCCTCTACCTAATTGACAAATTTGATTTCTAAATACAATGGTAACAAAAACCGCAAATACCTTATAATTAACACAAACTATGCACACTCTTGAATATTCTAATTCCCCCGCCCAAAAAAAAAAAAAACATCTTTTGGAAAACATCTCATCTTTTGCATGCAACCCACTTTACTTGTCCAAGAAAATCCTAGAATTTTTTTAAACCTTCTATTTTCCTTCGAAAAATAAGATTGCTTTCTCCCTTCCTTTTTGAAACCCTTTCCACCGTCAATTAAGATACGCGCAGCCATCTCTATTCTCTCATGTTGCGGTGACTTTTAGGATTGCTTTCCATCGACCCTTTTAAGATCGCTCTCCACTTAAGATCGCTTTCCATCGTTCTCATTCAAGATCGCTTTCCACTGACCTTCGTTTGTTTGTATTAAACGACCAACCTTCATCATCTGCTTCTTCAGCCGTATATGTACCTAAAAACAGTCAAATAAAATAATTTAGAATTACCGTATATTTCTAGATTGATCTTGTGTTTTTTGTTAAAATATAGAGTATTTGTAGTTTTTATACTTGGGTTGTTTCGGATAAATGCATCTGAAAATGCAGACATCATGGCGTACGAGTCCTTCGGAGTACCCCTAATGAAATTCAAAGCAATTTCATGTCATCTCTCAAATACGGGGTATTTCCAATATCAATAGCAGATACAGTGTCAAGGATAACAAGTACATCATTGTTGGGAATTTCGATATAACTAACATAATCCAAGACACATCCTTACCATCAACAATCCGAATGAGGTTCAAATTGTTGCAATTAGTATAGTAAACGGTCAACCTAGAGACAGAAAGTTCTAAATTTGAAAAAAGTCTACGTTGGATGTAGTTTACAAATTCTTGGAACGACAATGAAACTGGAACATATACATCAAGGACGTGATAGTCAATATATCGGGAGGACTCAATCCATCTACCATTGAATACGTTCTTCACTCGTTGTAAAGCCATCGAAAAAATTCAAAGGGAACACGTTTATTGAGTTAGTCCAAAAACTGGTAAATTCTATATAAGAGGGATGTATATTAAATTATATTATTGTTTCATATGTTATACGGACTCCATGGGTTCAATAATGGTATATGTTTTTCCTTTTTATGTAGCCCTCACATTTTAGTTTGATGAGCAGTTGGATATTAAGAAGATATGGTAGACTAGGGCGAAGGAAGAAAATGTATTTATGGCATAATCTTATGAATCTAATCTTAGGAAGGCAAAATTAAAGATTTTTCATAAATAATTTAGAAAATAAAAATGTTAAAATTAAGAGAATGTAAACCTAATTTATTATGTATGTTCTTTTGGTAAATAATTTAGAAAAGAAAAAATTATGTTGGTTCTTTCCTCAGTTGTTTCCTTTTAACCATATCCTTTCCTCCTTTCTTTTCTCAAATTTTCATTTCTGCGGCCATCTGTGTTCTTTCATTTGTTCCAGTTGATTGTGAATATTGTTTTTCACGCGTTGCTTCCCATCGAATCTTTTAATTTAGTTTCCCTTAATTTCGGTATTTTTATTCTAGATAATTAATATTTGCATTATATTTGGCATGATTTTAAGAAGGGTTGAATTTTGAATTTAAACTTAACTAATTTACCAAAGATAATTATTTGCATTATATTTGCCATGATTTTAGGGAAGGATTGGTATCTATGTGCGTACAAAATTGAATCTTTTAAATTGTTTTTCGTTAATTTCTTAATGTTTAATTTATCCTAATAATTAATTATTTCATTATATTTACCATGATTTTAGGGAGGGATTCAATTTTGAAGGTATAATTCCAAAAAGGAAAAAATTGAATATTTGAAATTCTTTTTCCTTAATTTCTTAATTTTTATCCTAATAAATAATTGGAGTCTTTTAAAAAATATAAAAAAGCGGTAAAATATTTACACTATATAGAACTATTCCAAAAACGTAAAAAGCCTAGAGGCTAACCGTGTAAAATACCAAACATGTCTCATCAACCACACCATCAATAACGCGCGCGTAATATATTGTGATCGTTTAGATTTGGTTATTGTTTGATACGCAATCGTTTAGATATTTCTATAATATATACGCGATCGTTTAGATATGACTACATTTATACGCGATTGTTTAAATATGGCTACAATATATATTTTCAATTCTATCGTTTAATTTTATTACACGATCGTTCAATTTGGTTACAAATTTGATCGTTTAGATTTAAGAACCCAAATCTAAATGATTTTTTTCAAATTTTGGTACACGATTTTTTTTAATTCTTTTCGTACACGATCATTTAGATTTCTTTAAACGATCGTTTAATTGTTTTACACGATCATTTACATTTGGCTACTTCAATCCAAATGATTTTTTTCAAGATTCTTTATACACGATATTTTTTTACACGATCTTTTACTTTTTTTTTAAACGATCGTTTACATTTGGCTACTTCAATCTAAATGATTTTTTTTCAAGATTCTTTATACACGATTGTGAATAGTTTACATTTGGCTACTCCAATCTAAATGATTTTTTTAGATTATTTATACACGATCTTTTAGATTTTGCTATTTTTTGTACACAACGTAAAAAAAAGAAAAAGAAGAAAGATGATGGA
Organism: Cucumis melo; assembly: GCF_025177605.1. Taxonomy (NCBI): domain Eukaryota; kingdom Viridiplantae; phylum Streptophyta; class Magnoliopsida; order Cucurbitales; family Cucurbitaceae; genus Cucumis; species Cucumis melo. The sequence goes on from NC_066862.1 coordinate 35,223,711, forward strand.
AAGAAATCGCAGTGAAAAAAAGAAGAGAAAAGGTAAAAAGACGATGAAAAAGCAAAAAAAAAAAAAGAGGAAAAGAAGAAAAATGATGGAAAGATTAAACGACGTAAATAAATAATTGAAAAATAAGAAAGATGATGGAAAGAAATTGTAGAAAAAAAAAGGAAAGAAGAAAGATGAAATCGCAGGAGGAAGACGAATCACAAAAGAAAGATAGAAGGACAAACTTGGAATATTTAAAAAATGACTAACTTTATGGGTTTTGTTATACGAACAGTAAATAGTTTGGTGTTTTATTACATTTATGTAAGTTTCCCTAATTAATTATTGCATTATATAATTTTGAATCTATAATTCAAAAAATAAAAAATTGAATATTTGAAGTTATTTTTCGTTAATTTGTTGATTTTTATCGGGATAATTAGAGGATATTGAAACCAATTGAATATGTTTAGGGATCTCTAAAACAATATAATAATTTTTTGATTTTGTTTATAATTATCATAAGTGGGCGTGTTTACAAATACATTGTATTCGTGATATGTGATATTTTGTTTGATTTTTTGATCTCAACAAATACACTGTATTTTTATATGGACAATTGTCATCCGTGGAGAGGTAATTTCGGGCCAAAAAAGTAGAAAAATATTTATGGCCGTTAGTTTTGCCATAAATAAAAAAAACAAACAGTTTGCTATTTTTCTATTTTCTATTCTCATATTTGCTATTTTCACGGATTCCCACACCTTTAAGGAAAGGACAATACTTTCATCCCATATTAGAGAATTTAGCTATTTTAAAAGGCCGTATATAAATACCAAGGCATGGTAGTAATGAGAGTAAAGTGTGTTGGTGGTGATAGCATAACCCTATCATGACATGTGTACCATTGATTATTCGATTAAGAGGGTTAAGCTTGGGTCATTGTGCAAAAATGAAATAACTTTTATTATCTATCCGTTTAATTTTTATAATTCTTATGTTTTTGTATTTAATTGTCGTTTTTTATTATTTAGATATGTTTCTTTGAATAACCTTAGAGAGCAACCCAGACATTTCAATTAGCAGCACGTTGCCACACCCCGCCCTAAATGTCGTGTCCCGCGACTAAATAGAGGTTGTACTACCTAGGCATTCACCGCATATTTCTCCCGAGGTAACGCGCTAAACGCCTAATAAGCAGAACAACTCTTTTTTCTTGTCTCCTAGCAAAGCTCTTCCGCTTGAGCCCTAAGACTTTCTTATTTTCTTTACAGTGGAACACTATAAGAACCGGGGGACTCCCGACGTACAACGACATTGGAAGAAGCTAAAAAATATTGGAATATCTTTTCTCGACGTCGTTTACTGTGTTGAAACGCACATCGAAAGAAATGCGTTGGGAGAAGAATTTCCGACACATGACCAACAAGGCATCGGAAATGTAACGCCCCAACAGATTGGTTTTTTTCATTTTATCGTCTTAAGAGTAATTATGGAAATTTCGAATTTATTTGAGGAATTTGATTATTTTGACCTTGTAATTAATTAAGGTTTAGAGTTATTTATTTTGATTGGATATTAATTTTTTTTATTTGGAAATAAATTGGTGAAGTTATGTGTTAAGATTAAGGTTGGTTGGTTAAGGGAGAGATGTGAGGATTTATTTGAGGAAAAGAAAGAAATAATTTTTTTAAAAGGAGAAAAGAAAGGGGATTTGGTGAGATTTAGGGAAAGAGAGAGAAGGTAGAGTAAGTGGTGTTTAAATGAACCTTGGGACCCGTGTACAAAAAGTAAAAACTTTTTGGAAAAGAGTGAGAGAGAGCAACCTAAAGAAATTTTGAAACCCTAGCCGCCGACCACAGCTTCGTCGCGCCGCCGCCCTCGCCGCCGGATTCCAGCCAGTTCGTATGGGACCGCAGCCGCAATCTCGAGCCGGTTCCTCGTCCGTCCCGCGCCGCCGCGTCGAGTCGGGAGTTGCGAAGCCGCGTAGCCCTGCAAGTCGAACTCCTCCGTCTGCAAGTCGTCGCCTTCGCTGATCGGAAGCCGCCGCATCTTGCCAGCCGAACTCCTCCGTTCGCAAGCCGTCGCCTTCGCGGATCGGAAGCCGCCGCGTCTCGCCAGCCGAAACCCCGTTTACAAGCCGTTGCCGAGCACCGCTAAAGCCCAGTCGTCGAAGCCGCGGTGTTAGTCGGATCGCCCCGTGAACCCGTCGCACCGCCCGAGTCCGGAAACCCGTGCCTCATTCACGCGTAAACCTGACCTAGTCGCGCCTCCGCCTCGCGACCCGAACGACCCGCGTCCGCACGCGCACAGCACCTGCGCCAAAGCCGAGCCGAGCCCGCGTCGTAGCCGAGCCGCTCTTCTCCACGCTGCGCCTGCCTGGGCCATGTTCGAACCGATCCCAGCCTTCAAGCCGAGCCGGTTCGTGCTTCTCTAGTCGAGTCGACCCGCCTGTCGTTTAGCCGCCAGTCTGTCCCGGTCCTTTTACACCTATTTTGGTAAGCCAAATGGGTTTCTTTGCATACCCTGTCTAGACTTGAATTTCAACCTAAATAATTTAATTTGGACTAAATTAAATTATTTCTTTTAAGGAAAACCTTGGACCAATTGACTTGGAGCGTTGGATTTCTGCAGCAAGGGCACAAGGGTTGCAACATCGACCTAGGGTAAGTTGTCTCAACTATATTTTTGGGTCTTGGGTCATTTGGCGAGTTAATCATGAAAGTTGGCGTATTGAACATTTAGGACCTCGCTGCTTGGAAAGCACATTTTCTGGCTGTTAGGACTCGTCGAGCAAATCTCCAGGTAAGAGATTTCTACTACTAGCTCTGTGATTAGAACCATGAGACCGCATGTTAAGGACTAGACTGTATAACACATGTAATTAATGAGAGCATGATGTGATTGATGATGTGGTTATATGATGGCATGATATTGTGATGACGTGACCTGTTATGACTGTATGTTGGATATTGAGGTGAGGTGTGAGATGATGATTAGACTGATATGATTACATGATGATGTTATGTATATGTATGCTATGGTCAGGGTACTTGTTAGCTTAGCCTATTAGAGTCGTACGTACATAGGTGTCCTTCGGGTTCACCACCTATTTAGGACTGTACAGTCCGACGGGACGCCAGTCTAGCATGGATATAGATATGATTCGAGTGATTCGACGGGATCCTCGCAGCCCGATTGTCTTAGTGCTCCCCCGGGTTCACTACAGACCAGTATGTCTTAGGTGCTCCCCCGGGAGTGCTCACCCGGATTCACTACAGCCCGATTCGTTCCTACGGGAGCGCATGTTGCACGTGTTCGGGAACGTGCCAGATATTTGGGTACCATTTTCAGGGCTCTAATAGGAAGCTAACAGGCACCTAGTGGGTCCAGTAGTGGGCCCCTTACTAAGTATTTTATACTCACTCTCTCCATGTCATGTTTTTCAGGTAGCGGCCGAGGTAGGGGCAAAGGCAAGCTGGTGAGCGATCAGAAGTGACCGTGGCGAGCCATAGGGCTTCTACTTCTACTCCGTTTTAGACATTTAGTACTTGAGTTTTATTTTTCTTCCTTATTTACTATTTCATTTCTTTAAAAGTAGATAGGGCCCGAGTAGAATTTTAATTTTTATTTATATTTTGCACATTACTCTGATTTGATTTTATAAATAAAATTCTGAGGTTTTATTTGTTTTCACTAAACTATATGACTTAAATCATGTTATTTACATTTAGTAATGACTTTGACTCAGTATAAGGAGTTGGGTCGTTACAGTTGGTATCAGAGCCCAGTGTTTTAGGTTCTGTAGACTGACCTACGATGTAAGTCATTGTTTTGTTTTGGTTTTACTGCACCCTATGGCTATACGGTCCTTCGTCACTCGCCAGGTATGTCTCAAAGCCTTGCTATTGTTAAGATTATAATCTTGCCTGAATAGACTAGCCATAGAAATCTGAGTGTTATGTTCTTGTGGTGAAAAGTTTTTGTTGGTGAAATTTAGGGAGAAGGTCGCCACGTAGAGGTGCACGCCGAGGAGGTGGTAGGGGAGGCAGAGGAGCCGGTCGTGGCCAGCCGGAGGAGCAACCTGCTATGCCGGCGATGGATCCTAACGCACCGGTCACCCAGGCGGATCTCTCCGCAATGGAGCAGCGCTATCAGAACATGCTGCAAGCTGCTCTAGCGCCTTTCCTCGCTGTCCAGTTGAACCAGGCCGCCCCTGTTAATGCCCAGACCGTCATTCCTCCAGCCCCGGTGGAAGCTCAGCGCGTGCCAGTTTAATTGTCGGCTGAGGCCAAGCACTTGAGAGACTTTAGGAAGTATAATCCTAAGACTTTTGATGGATCCATGGACAACACCACAAAGGCCCAAATGTGGTTGACGTCCATAGAGACTATCTTTCGGTACATGAAGTGCCCAAAAGACCAGAAGGTGCAGTGTGCAGTTTTCTTCTTGGAGGATAGGGGCTCCGCTTGGTGGGAGACTGCTGAGAGGATGCTAAGGGGCGACGTCAGCAAGATAACCTGGGAGCAGTTCAAGGAGAACTTCTACGCTAAGTTCATCTCTGCTAACGTGAAGCACGCCAAGCTGCAAAAGTTCCTAAACTTGAAGAAAGGCGACATGACCGTGGAGCAGTACGACGCCGAGTTCGACATGCTATCCCGTTTCGCTCCCAATATGGTAAGGAATGAGGCTGCCAGGACTGAGGAATTCGTTAGAGGTCTCAGACTAGACCTTCAGGGCATTGTCCGAGCCCTCCGGCCAGCCACTCTTGTGGATGCACTACGCATAGCAATGGATTTGAGCCTGCATGAGAGAACTGATTTGTCTAAGGCTACCGGCAGAGGATCAGCCCTGGGACAGAAGAGGAAGGTTAAGTCGCAGCCTGACGTGGTACCGCAGCGAACTCTAAGTTCAGGAGGTGTCTTTCAGAGGCACCGACGGGAGCTTGCAGCAGCCGGAAGAACTTTGAGAGAGCTACCCGTCTGTACTACCTGTGGCAGAGTCCATGGAGGTCGTTGCTTGGCCGGAAGCGGATTTTGCTTCAGGTGCAGACAACCGGGGCACACCACTGACGCGTGTCCTCGAAAACCCTTTGAGACGACACCGCACCAGCCTTCTGCTTCCCAGCAGGGAAGAGTTTTTGCCACTACCCGTCAGGAGGCCGAGCGAGCTGGTACATTGGTGACAGGTACGCTCCCAATCTTGGGGCATTATGCTTTTATACTGTTTGACTCTGTGTCGTCCCACTCGTTCATATCCTCTGTATTTGTTCAGCATGTGGGTTTAGAGGTAGAACCGCTGGGTAGTGCTTTGTCTGTTTCTACTCCATCTAGGGAGGTCCTGTTGTCTAAAGAAAAAATAAAGGCATGTCGGGTAGAGATAGCGAATCATGTGTTAGACGTGACCCTGCTAGTGTTAGACATGCAGGATTTTGATGTTATTTTAGGCATGGATTGGCTGTCAGCTAACCATGCAAGCATAGACTGTTTTGGTAAGGAAGTCGTCTTTAATCCTCCCTCTGGGCCTAGTTTCAAATTTAGGGGGCAGGCATGGTATGTATACCCATGGTCATCTCAACCATGAAGGCTAGTAAACTACTCAGCCAGGGTACCTGGGCCATCTTGGCAAGCGTAGTAGATACCAGAGAGCCAGAAGTTTCCTTGTCCTCCAAACCAGTGGTAAGGGAGTACCCTGATGTTTTCCCCGACGAGCTTCCAGGACTTCCGCCTCCCAGGGAGATAGACTTCGCCATCGAGTTAGAGCCGGACACTGCTCCTATCTCAAGGGCCCCTTACAGAATGGCTCTAGCCGAGCTAAATGAGCTGAAGGTACAGCTGCAGGAGTTGCTGGATAAGGGTTTCATCCGACCCAGTGTGTCACCTTAGGGAGCCTCAGTGTTATTTGTGAAGAAGAAAGATGGGTCGATGCACCTTTGCATTGACTACAGAGAGTTGAACAAGGTGACAGTTAAGAACCGCTACCCCTTGCCCAGGATTGATGACTTGTTCGATCAGTTGCAGGGAGCCACTAACTTTTCTAAGATCGACCTGCGATCAGGCTACCACCAGTTGAGGATCAGGGACAGTGACATTCCTAAGACGGCCTTCCGTTCGAGATACGGACATTACGAGTTCATTGTGATGTCTTTTGGTTTGATTAATGCTCCTGCGGTATTCATGGACTTGATGAACAGGGTGTTTAAGGACTTCCTAGACTCGTTCGTCATAGTTTTCATTGATGACATCTTGATTTACTCCAAGACTGAGGCTGAGCATGAGGAGCATTTGCACCATGTGCGAGTTCTGGCTGAAGAAGGTATCTTTTCTTGGACATGTGGTGTCCAGTGAGGAAGTTTCTATGGATCCAGCAAAGATCGAAGCGATTACCAATTGGTCTTGACCGTCTATAGTTAGCGAGATTCGTAGTTTCCTGGGCTTGGCAGGTTACTACAGGAGGTTCGTGGAAAACTTCTCACGTATAGCCGGCCCCTTGACCCAGTTGACCAGAAAGGGAACCCCTTTTGTTTGAAGCCCAGCTTGCGAGAGTAGCTTCTAGGAGCTTAAGCAGCACCAGTCCTGACAGTGCCCAATGGGTCACGAAGCTTTGTGATCCACAGTGATGCCTCCAAAAAGGGACTGGGTTGTGTTCTGATGCAGCAAGGTAAGGTAGTTGCTTATGCCTCCCGTCAGTTGAAGAGTCATGAGCAGAACTACCTTACCCACGATTTGGAGTTGGCAGCAGTGGTCTTTGCACTAAAGATATGGAGGCACTATCTGTACGGTGAGAAGATACAGATTTTCACTGACCATAAGAGCCTGAAGTACTTCTTCACCCAGAAGGAGCTGAACATGAGGCAGAGGAGGTGGTTTGAGTTAGTGAAAGACTATGACTGTGAGATTCTGTACCACCCAGGTAAAGCAAATGTAGTAGCTGACGCGCTGAGTAGGAAGGTTGCACATTCAGCAGCACTGATCACCAAACAAGCCCCCTTACTCAGAGATTTTGAGAGAGCCGAGATTGCAGTCTCGGTAGGAGGGGTTACCTCACAGTTGGCTCAGTTGTCAGTACAGCCAACCCTGAGACAGAGGATTATTGTCGCTCAGTTAAATGATCCTTATTTGGTCGAGAAGCGTCGTTTGGTAGAGACAGGGCAAGGTGAGGACTTCTCCATATCCTCTGACGATGGTCTTACGTTGGAGGGACGTTTGTGTGTGCCGAAAGACAGTGAAGTCAAGACAGAGCTATTGACTGAGGCTCATAGTTCTCCATTTACCATGCACCCTGGAAGTACGAAGATGTACCAGGACTTAAGGAGTGTCTATTAGTGGAGGAACATGAAGAGATAGGTGGCATAATTTGTCAGTAGGTGTTTAGTGTGCCAGCAGGTGAAGGCATCTAGATAGCGACCAGCCGGGTTGTTGCAAACTTTGAGTGTGTCAGGATCGAAATGGGAGAGTGTGTCGATGGACTTCATTACAGGACTGCCCAGGACCCTAAATGGGCTATACAGTGATCTGGGTTGTTGTCGACAGACTCACGAAGTCAGCCCACTTTGTTCCAAGAAAATCCACTTACACTGCCAGTAAGTGGGGACAGTTATATATGACGGAGATAATGAGACTGCATGGAATGCCTGTATTCATCGTTTCGGACAGAGATGCTCGTTTCACATCGAAGTTCTAGAAAGGACTTCAACTTGCATTAGGCACGAGGTTAGACTTCAGCACAACTTTTCATCCGCAGACCGATGGGCAAACAGAGAGGCTGAACCAGACTTTGGAGGACATGCTGAGAGCCTGTGTAAGAGTTTTCAGGGAGTTGGGTCTCCTATTTACATTTGATGGAGTTCGCCTATAATAACAGCTACTAGGCTACTATCGGCATGGCACCATTTGAGGCTCTGTATGGTAAGTGTTGTAGATCTCTCGTCTGCTGGGGCGAGGTCGGTGAGCAGAGGATGCTAGGCCCCAAGTTAGTTCAGACCACCAATGCAGCCATACAGAAGATTCGAGCTCGTATGCTGACAGCAAAGAGCAGACAGAAGAGTTATGCTGATGTACGACGTAAGGATCTCGAGTTTGAGGTAGGAGACATGGTCTTTCTAAAGGTAGACCTATGAAGGGTGTTCTGAGGTTCGAGCAGAAGAGAAAGCTGAGTGCACGCTTCGTAGGGCTGTTTGAGATACTGAAGCGGATTGGCCCCGTGGCTTATCGCTTGGCGTTGCCCCCATCTTTTTCTACAGTGCATGATGTATTCCATGTCTCCATGCTGAGAAGGTATGTCGCAGATCCGATGCATGTAGTGGACTTCGAGCCACTGCAAATCAGTGAGAACTTGAGCTACGAGGAGCAGCCTGTCGTGATCTTGGCAAGGGAAGTCAAGAAGCTTCGTAGTCGAGAAATTTCACTGGTCAAAGTTCTTTGGCGGAACCATGGTGTTGAAGAGGCCACGTGGGAGAGAGAAGAGGACATGCGAGCCCAGTACCCCGAGCTGTTGGAGAATTAGAACTTTCGAGGACGAAACTTTTCTAAGGAAGGAAGGTTGTAACGCCCCAACAGATTGGTTTTTTTCATTTTATCGTCTTAAGAGTAATTATGGAAATTTTGAATTTATTTGAGGAATTTGATTATTTTGACCTTGTAATTAATTAAGGTTTAGAGTTATTTATTTTGATTGGATATTATTTTTTTTTATTTGGAAATAAATTGGTGAAGTTATGTGTTAAGATTAAGGTTGGTTGGTTAAGGGAGAGATGTGAGGATTTATTTGAGGAAAAGAAAGAAAGAATTTTTTTAAAAGGAGAAAAAAAAGGGGATTTGGTCAGATTTGGGGAAGGAGAGAGAAGGTAGAGTAAGTGGTGTTTAAATGAACCTTGGGACCCATGTACCAAAAGTAAAAACTTTTTGGAAAAGAAAAAGAGAGAGCAACCTAAAGAAATTTTGAAACCCTCGCCGCCGACCTCAGCTTCGTCGCGTCGCCGCCCACGCCGCCGGATTCCAGACAGTTCGTATGGGACCCCAGCCGTAATCCCGAGCCGGTTCCTCGTCCGTCCCAACAAGTCAGGAGCCCCCGCGTCCTAGTCCGTCCTAGCTGCCGCGTCGAGTCGGGAGTTGCGAAGTCGCGCAGCCCAACAAGTCGAACTCCCCCGTCTGCAAGCCGTCACCTTCGCTGATCGGAAGCCGCCGCGTCTCGCAAGCCGAACTCCCTCGTCAGCAAGCCGTCGCCTTCGCGAATCGGAAGCCGCCGCGTCTCGCCAGCCGAAACCCCGTTTACAAGCCGTCGCAGAGCACCGCTAAAGCCCAGCCGTCGAAGCTGCGGTGTTAGCCGGATCGCTCCGCGAACCCGTCGCGCCGAGTCCAGAAACCCGCACCTCGTTCACGCGTAAACCCGACCCAGTCGCGCCTCCGCCCCGCGACCCGAACGACCCGCGTCCGCACACGCACAGTACCTATGCCCAAGCGTCGTAGCCGCTTCTTCGCGTCGCGTCTGCCTGGGCCATGTCCGAGCCGATCCCAGCTTTCAAATCGAGCTGGTTCGTGTTTCTATAGTCGAGCCGACCCGCCTGTCCTTGAGCCGCCAGTCTGCCCTGGTCCCTTTACACCTATTTTGTTAAGCCAAATGCGTTTCTTTGCATACCCAACCGAGACTTGAATTTCAACCTAAATAATTTAATTTGGACTAAATTAAATTATTTCTTTTAAGGAAAACGTTGGACCAATTGACTTGGAGCGTTGGATTTCTGCAGCAAGGGCACAAGCGTTGCAACCTCGACCTAGGGTAAGTTGTCTCAACTATATTTTTGGGTCTTGGGTCATTTGGCGAGTTAATCATGAAAGTTGGCGTATTGAACATTTAGGACCTCGCTGCTTGGAAAGGACATTTTCTGGCTGTTAGGACTCGTCGAGCAAATCTTCAGGTAAGAGATTTCTACTACTAGCTCTGTGATTAGAACCATGAGACCGCATACACCTCCAGTTACGCATGTTAAGGACTAGACTGTATAACACATGTAATTAATGAGAGCATGATGTGATTGATGATGTGGTTATATGATGGCATGATATTGTGATGACGTGATTTGTTATGACTGTATGTTGGATATTGAGGTGAGGTATGAGATGATGATTAGACTAATATGATTACATGATGATGGTATATGTATGCTATGGTTAGGGTACCTGTTAGCTTAGCCTATTAGAGTCGTACCTGCATGGGAGTCCTTCGGGATCACCACCTATTTAGGACTGCGCAATCCGACAGGACGCCAGTCTAGCATGGATATAGATATGATTCGAGTGATTCGACGGGATCCTCGCAGCTCGATTGTCTTAGTGCTCCCCCGGGTTCACTACAGACCAGTATGTCCTAGGTGCTCCCCTGGGACACCGAAGACCAGATTTTCGTTCCTACGAGAGCGCATGTTGCACGTGTTCGGGAACGTGCTTGAGATTTGGGTACCATTTTCAGGGCTCTAATAGGAAGCTAACAGGCACCTAGTGGGACTAGTAGTGGGTCCTTTACTGAGTATTTTATACTCACTCTCTCCATGTCATGTTTTTCAGGTAGGGGCCAAGGTAGGGGCAAAGGCAAGCTGGCGAGCGACCATAAGTGACCATGGCGAGCCATAGGGATTTCTGCTTCTGCTTACACCCCGTTTTAGACATTTAGTACTTGAGTTTTATCTTTCTTCCTTATTTACTATTTCATTTCTTTAAAAGTAGTTAAGGCCCGAGTAGGATTTTAATTTTTATTTATACTTTGCACATTACCCTGATTTGATTTTATAAATAAAATTATGAGGTTTTATTTGTTTTCACTAAAATTTATGACTTAAATCATGTTATTTATATTTAGTAATGACTTCGACTCAGTATAAGGAGTTGGGTCGTTACAGGGAATACTTCTCCCGATGTCTTTTATGCCGACGTTTGTCACAACATCGGGAATTCCTTCTCTCGACGTTTCCTCATCTGACGTCAGACACGCGTCGGGAGAACTATCTCCGATATGTCGTGTACATATTATTCCCGACGTTAAGTTGCATCAGGAATTCCTTTTTTTATGTAATTTTTTTTAATATGTAATTTTAATTTGTTTCTAAAAAATTTGCTTAAACAAGTTCTCTATTTTTGTGAAATAATGACATTCATTTTGGATTAAATTACAAAAAAAATCAATATAAATTAATAAAATACGAAATACGAACACAATTTTTAAAAAAAGATTTGATATTCGTGATATTCGTAATATTCATAATACAAAAAAGCGCAAACAAAGTCATACGTCTCCTAACAAGGTTAGTACGCATCATTTTACATTGCAGGTCTTACAATGATACAAAGGTAGTTAAGTTTAGTACATATATTCATAGCATTACTGTATACTATCATTGCAAAAAGTTAAGAATATTGGGAACATATATACGTAACGCAAAGCTAAGGATCATGTGGTGGTCCTTGTTGTGCCCAAGTTATGTCCTGTATAGGCTTTCGCGTTTGTTCCATTTCTGAAGCTAACACTTGGTAATTTCTATCTTGCAATTCAATCTGTTCCAAAGCTTGATGAAGTTTAGCTTGTATTTGAATCTCTCTTTCTGTGGCCGACTGAGAACATGACGTCGTGGAACTGCTCGCACTCGTCGTATTGCGGGCCTTCGACTTGGGTCCCTAACCAAGGCCTTTTGAGTAGCCTGGTCGTCTACCCAACACCTGATCGCATATCTCATCTCTAGAGAGTGGCTGACTACCTTCTAAGGTAGGTTGGGATTGGAGTTCCAGCATTTGTTTCTGTAACAAATTTAAAAACCAATTTAGGTAACGCAAAAATATATAATGAAAGAGGATAATTAATAAGGGCATAAGAGTTGGTTTGATAACGTACATGTGCATCCTTTGCGGCCTGCGACACAAAAGTCCCGGCTCGAATGTGTGTTTCTCGAAACAACTCCATACGGTTTACCGACTTTCCTTTTTTCTTAGCGAGCTTGTGTTGTCGTTGTAGAAACAGCTTTGACCCACTACTGTGATTGTAAGTTTGCTTCTGTTTAGCAGTCTTGTTCGTTCGTGATTGATCCTGCATGAAAATAATTATATTGTTTATTTCTTATACATATTAAAATTTGAAATCATAATTAAGCATGATAAATACTTGGAATGCACGGCTCATGTAGTGGTCACAGAGGAAGTGTCAATCGTCATGACGTCTAACCAATACGTTTGGTGGGTTGGCACGAGCCTCATCGTGGTTGTTGTACTTTTTGAAGTGTCTGTGACAGCTGGCCTGAAACTCTTTAAAGGTGGTGAGTATTTGATGCTCAACAAACCTATTCATTGCTTGATCATTGAAATCAAGACAAAAAATCACTACACATTACGAAAATAACACATTAGATTGGTTAACTTAGATATATTTCAAATGAAGTCATAAATATGTAGTGAACTTAATTACCTGGAGGTCGCCCTTGACGACCTCAATGTATTTTCAGCCAACGTCTACCTATTTAAGGCAGTAAACGGGAAATGTCTTTCGCACGCACACGCCTATCGCTTGGCTGAAGCAAACGACATGTAAGGAAACAAGCTTCTCCCTCCAGGGGCGATCGTCATCGAAATGCACCCATTGACTGCAATGTGGCACTTCAACTCTAAGAGTCGAGACTGCACATGTCTCCTAGGAGTCGGAGTCGCAGGTGGTTGAGAAGACGACCATGCTCAATAAATTATAATAAGATATAATGTTAAAGAAAAAACATGAAATAATCCTAAGTTAAAATGAAAGAATTTCTTAGACTCACCCGCATTGTCGCCCACGGATGACGACCCTCCCGCAAGGTTATCTAAATCGTCCTCAAACTCGAGGAATGTAGCGTCCGTTTTCAGAAAATTGTTATGTGTGTATGACATAATGCCTGTGGACATAGAAAACAAATATTTAATAAGCAAAAACGAACACATAGAATCAAACATATAAAATACATAAATACGTGGGTACGTGGGTTGTCACTATAATTCGTCGTTGTCACTTGCATGTGACAAGTGTTCATCCACATCGTTAATGAAGTAGTCAGTAAGTCATAAAACATGAGGTTTGTCACTTCGAACAGTTTAACACATCTTGCACATAATCATCTCAATACAATACCCACATAAGGAGTTACCAACTGTAGAATGATCACAATCACAAGGTCATTCTGTGACTTGGGAATCTCCCATCGTTAACCTAGGCTTTGCTCTCGACAGTATCACACAAGTTACCTAGGATATCCAATAGTGGCTTGTCACATTCACATACTTAGATCTGGAGTTACACTTCACCAGCGTCTCATCATCATCTTTCTCATAACGAGCGCTACAACACCATACACTCGAATCATTTCACAACAAGTCAATTTTGAGACGTAGGAATCTACCCTCGCTAACTTGAAATTCGATCTCACTAATATCATGAGAGTTACCTGGGATATCCAACAACGTCTCACCACATCTTTCTCACAACTCATCCCGCAGGTCTAGGAATTCTCCTCTCGTTGACCTGGGATTTTCTCTTGTCAGTACCACGCGAGTTACCTGAGATTTTGTCTAACATTGTGCGATAGATCAAGCAACAACCATACAACACGATATCACTGCTTACTCATAGCACATATCAACATTGTCGCCACGTACCCGAGACAAAGAGGATCGACAGATGTCTTAAAAAAGGGTTAATTTCAAAGAAAAAAAAAAGACACCACCAATCTTTTTTATGGTGTGATTGGACACCGAAATAAAGTAAATTAATTTTAAATAAAACAAAAAAATGGTATACGAAAAAAATATGGTTTTTTTAAAATGTCGATTAAATTCATTTCTTCTTGGGATTAATATCTTTAGGAGTCTGAGATTTGATCTCAGACTCCCAAAGATATTAATCCCTCACCTTAAGAATTTAGAAATAACGGACTTCCAGAAATTTCTAGATTCCATCATAGGAGTTTTTTAATGAAATCAATGTCAGTTATTAAAAAAAAAGTTTATTTTAGGAAACCTTATGAAATTTAGATTCAATTTAGAACTTGGAAAAACATAAAAAATATAATTTTAAAATAAAATATTATGAGTGGTTTAAAAAAATTTAAGAAATATTTCAAAATTACTTCTGATTTAAGCTAAAAGAGTTTTAAAACTTCGAGAAATTTTAAATAAAGATCAAATAGGAAATAATGCACAATAAAACAAACAAAATCGAATATACAACACCAAAAATTAAGCAAATAATAAAAGATTTTATTTTTTAAAAAAGTATTGGGGATCGATCTCGAGATATCAAAGAACTGATCCCCTCACCTCATGAGTTTAGAAATAACGGACCCCCGAATATTTCAAATTCGATCATCGAAGTTCTTTTTAAGGATAAAGTGTAAAGAGAAAAACTTGTGAAAAATGAAATCAAATTAATTAACTCTAATGCAAAATAATATCATAGTAGATTGTCAAAATAAATATAAAATGTCAAAGAAAGCATAAATAAGACGTATATTTAAGAATGTAGCTGAGAGTTAGATGGGATAATAAAAAGTATTCTTTATCAAAACAAAATGTGATAAAATTTTAATTTTAAAAGACAAATGAAAATAAAACAAAAGAAGGAACTAAATACAAAATTATAGGAGTCGTGGTGGTGGTGGTGGTCGTCGTCGTCGTCGTCGTCGTGGGTTTAGGGTTTAGGGTGGTTGTGGTTGTCATGGTAGTAGTTATTGGTGATAGTTGGTGGTGGTGGTGGTCGTCGTGGTCGTGGTCGTGGGTTTAGGGTTTAAGGTTTAGGATTTAAGATTTAGAGTGGTGGTCGTGGTCGTGGTCGTGGGTTTAGGGTTTAGGGTTTAGGGTGGTCGTGGTGGTCGTGGTAGTAGTTAGTCGTGGTCGTGGGTTTAGGGTTTAGGGTTTAAGGTGGTCGTGGTAGTAGTTAGTGGTGGTGGTGGTCATAGGTTTAGGGTTTAGGGTGTGTGGTGGTTGTGGTAGTAGTTAGTGGTGGTAGTGGTCGTCGTCGTGGTGGTAGTGGTGGTGGTAGTGGTGGTGGTGGTCATCGTCGTCGTGGGTTTAGGGTTTAGGGTTTAGAGTTTAGAATGGTCGTGGTAGTAGTTAGTGGTGGTGGTGGTGGTGGTCGTGGGTATAGGATTTAGGGTTTAGGGTGGTGGTGGTGGTCATGGTAGCAGTTAGTGGTGATGGTGGTTATGGTGGTGGTGGTGGTGGTGGTTGTAGTTGTGGTGGTGGTAGTGGTGGTGGTGGTGGTGGTGGAGGAAGTGGTGGTAGTGAAAGTGGTGGTAGTGGTAGTAGTAGTAGTACTTGTAGTGGTGGTGGTGGTAGGAGCAGCAGCAGCCGTGGAGGAGCAGTGGTGGGAGGAGCAGTGGTGGTGGTAGTGGTGGTGGTGGTGGTGGTAGTGGTGGTGGTGGTGGTAGTTGTAGTGGTCGTGGTAGTGGTCGTGGTCGTGGTAGTGATGGTGGTAGTGGTCGTGGTCGTGATAGAGGTGGTAGTAGTGGTAGTGGTAGTTGTAGTAGTAGTGGTAGTGGTAGTAGTAGTAGTAAAAGACTAGAAAACAAAAACGTCGTTTAGATTTAGGTAGCCAAATTTAAACAATTACGTAAAAATAATAGTCAAATCTAAACGATTGTGTACAAAGAATCCTAAAAAATCATTTAGATTGGGGTAGTCAAATCTAAATGATCATGTACAAAAAATAATCGACTGTATATACAAATCTAAACGATCGTGTACCAAAAGAATATTTAAAAAAACCGTTTAGCCAAATCTAAACGATCGTGTACCAAATCTTGAAAAACAAAATTGTTTAGATTTGGCTAGTCAAATGTAAACAATTAAATCTAAACGATCGTTAAATAATTCTAACCGATCGTGTAACCAAATTAAGTGATCGTGTATTAGAGAATTTAAGAAATAAATCATTTAGATTTGACTAACCAAATATAAACAATCAAATCTAAACAACCGTGTTACTAAATTTAACGATTGTGTAACCAAATTGAACGATCTCGTGTAGACAATTTAAAAAATAAATCATTTAGATTTAACTATTTAAATCTAAACGACCAAATCTAAACGATCGTGTACCAAACAATAGCCAAATATAAACGATCGTATCCAAAATATATTACGCACGTGTTAGACAGCGAGGTTGATGAGGCATTTTTTGCATTTTTCATTGTGTACTTGTGGGATTTTTTTGTTTTCAGAATTGTTTTATACAGCGTAAATATTTTATCGCTGTGTTTTATTTTTGAAAAGATCCATAATAATAATAATAATGAGGAGGGTTAATAATTAAACATAGAATGGTTAATAATTAAGTATGTAGCAATACTTTTAAATAATTAAAAATATGGCAAAATTTGTTCTTGATGGATCTATCACCGCTAGTGAGGTGTATCATTGATAGATTTCAATTAATAATTACAAATATAATGGATCAATAAGTAGAGACTGAATAAGAAGTTTAGTCCTACCCTTGGAATTTGTATATCCATCTTCATCGGAATAAAGTAGAGCCATAACTCTTGTGAGATTTAATACACAAACTAAAAATGGAACTGGAACAGTCATCGGATGAAGGCAACATTTATTTATATTCTTCCATGCATCTTTTACTTGCTTAAGTAAGTTAGCACATGTTTCTTCTTCTGAGCACCCATAATTGTTCATGTAACATTCAACCGCAGAAACAACATGTTCTCTTTCTTTCTCAAACTAAAAATAAAAAAGAAAAGATGTAAATAATATATTAGTTTAAAAATATATATTTGACTTATTTAACGTAGAGAGAGTGACATGCATACCTTGTAGGAGACAACATCGTCCATAAGTCTAGAAATAGTGGTTGAGGCTTTAAGTATTTTGGGACAATCAAATAGCCAATCAAATATTTCCTCTGTTGCAATGTCACCCATGCAAACAAATGAAATAGTTGAAAGTAGTTCATAACCTGAACTAGCTAAAGCCACTTCCATGTATTCTTCATATTTTGGTTTATAATTTTTGTTTAGCCATTCAGCTTCTTTGAAATAGGATTCAGCTTGCCTTTTCATCTATTCACATAAGGAAAAGTTAAAACTTGTTATAATATAACAAACATAGCAATATTATTAGTGATATCCATCGGAAAAAACTATGAGAAGAAGGAAGATCCTTACGGCTTCTTTTGCAAAGTGAGAGCGATAGGATGTTTCATCATTGACTATCTCTTTATCAATCTCTTCAAAAAGATCAAGCAGAGTTGTATAATAAACTTTCATATACTTCGGCAGTAGATTGATCATGCTCATGTCCCATCTAAAACATTAATGATCTTAATTACATAAAACCTTGTCGTACATATATATTTTAACAATAATGATCAGAGGCTAAGAAAGTAACCTTTTGATTGCTAAGGTAAAAACTTGGAGCTCTTCAAATGTCCCATATGCATCATATATATCATCCATAATTGAGGTCATAGCGATCACTTTAGTTAATATTTTCCTTCCAAACTTGAAATGAGGTTCAAAATATATACTCAATATCCAAAAGTAACACTCCACAATTCGATCTCTCGCAAATGGAAAGTTTGTTGAAACGTTCAAATCCTTCCACCATCTGCAATAATTATTTCCATCAAGACAAACGTGAATTGTAAGATTTCAAAAACTACTCCAAGGTCAAAATATCTTGCCAATGAAAATAAACGTTAAGCTCCGCTTCATAATTATCATTTTTTTTATTTTTATTTGAAAATTAAGCTTATAAATAATAAGCTCATGAATAGGATTTTGTGGTAAATAGACACAAAAGTTTGTGCCATTTCAACTTAATTAATAAAAAATATTATTAATCATTACAAATATTATCTTGTTAGAAAATAACTTTAATATAATTTATGAGAATGTTGGTTCCACGTAAACTTCTCAAGAAACACAACTTTCCTTTAATTTGAGGTTATCAAAATTAGTTTTGTACCTGCAGATTTCCGCTAGCTCCTTTTGGTGAAGCTTTTGTAAGGTGTTGAAGTCAAGTTTTGAGAATGTAAGCAAAGTCTCGTTGTGAGAAGGATGCTGTTGGTAAATTTCCAAATACTCTCTTGCCTTGATTCTTGGAACACCTTTTCTAATAGGCAATTTCAATGCATTACTAACTTCAGATGCAAAACTTGGATTAATATTTGAGTAACGATGAATATATGTTTGAAGATGTGTGGTTGTAAATTCAAGAGCTTCCTCGAGCAAAGCTTCTCCATGTACCATCATATGTGATGCTTCATATAGGCTCAATATTCCTCTTTCATCCTCAACCAGTGACTCTTTGAATTTTCCATTGTCGTCCATGAACTTCAAAAATATATCTGTTTAATTTAAATTAAGAGTGAAAAAAGAATGCATGATTAGTTCTTAAATTAATTGAAAAATGCTTAATTTTGGATGTTTCTAACTTTTTGCCCTTAATTAGACCTTGAATGATGTTTAACATCCTGTTTCATTACCATGTAGTTTTAGAAACAAATTAAGTGAGCACCTAGCAAAAAATTTTTATCTAACAATTTTTTAAAAGATGGAATTATTTTCATTTTTTTTCAGAAGGATTGTGCATGCATGCACCTAATTACTACTCTTTCATTCTTTTTAAATTTTTAAAGAATTGTGTATATTTTTTTGATCCACGTTATAGCTAAAAAGAGAACAAAATGAAACTAAATAGATAACCTAATAAATTAATAAATAGATCACGGAAGTAATAACTAATTTAGTTTTTAAAAAAACATTATTTTTTAAGAACAAAAAAAAAAATTATTTGTGTGTATTTAACTTACCACATGAAATCCTATAACCTTGTTGCCTCAGAAGTCGAAATAGAAGAGCAGTAATATGAAGATCTTCACCTTCACTATCTTTGTTACTCAATAAAAGAGAATTATTATAAGACACATATATATGTTCTAAGAATTCATCAATCTCATCTTCAAAATGATAGGATACTCCTAGCCGTTGGATTGAATCAACCAAATTTAACTTAACCAGTTGATTTTCCACATAAGCAATCATCATCATTCTTATTTCTTCTTTCAACTTTTCAGTTCTTTCTTTCATGCCCTCATCTACTTTCTGAAATTAAAACAAAAAAGAATCAAATTGATTAAAAATATAAAAGTATTAAATTAAATTTAAACATGAACAATAAATGACTAGAAACTAAATAAAAATAAGGCAAGAAAATAACTTTAAATTACCAATGCATCATCAAATGTAAATGAAAGGAAATGTTCCTTCCAAATATTAGGATGAAAATTTGCAAGAGAACGCTTAACATCAGGAATATCATTGGTTTTCATAATGGAAGCAGGAAAATTTGAAACTTGAGAAGACATTGTTCCTAATTTCTCAAAGTACTGGAAAAGAAAAATAGAAAAGGTATTTGATAATCCTCTGAGTAAAAGGAAAGATGGGTGAGACACTGTGATTTTAAAGCATGCTTATTTATAGGCTATTTTTCATATATATTTTTGTCGGTTGAGATTCTTATCACTTTAATTCAAATTACAAAATTGTATAAGCCACCACACATTTTTGTTGTGAGTTATATCTTACGTGGTTTTTATTTACCAAGATTTTTTTACATGTGATGAATAAGGAAAAATCAAGATTGGGTACCCAACCATATTGGATGTATCAAATAATAGCGATGTGGGTGGGGCTGACGATTTAAATGGTATCTTATTGATTCTTTTATCAATACTTTTTTTTTCTCTCTTTCTTTCTTTTCTTTTTTTTTTTTAGAAAATAGCCTTTTTTTTTAAATTAGTCCCAAAGTTTTGGTCATTTTGGTCTTTGAGTGGTAAAGAATAGGTTTAAAAGTTCCTACTCTAGAAAAAAAGACTTTTAGATTTTATATAAAAGAATTTACAAATACTAATGTGGCAATATGACATGGGAAAAAATAATTTTTATCTCTCCTTTTTCTTTCCCTCTCCTATCTCTCTCTTCCTTTTTCCATTTTCGTTACCATAATTTGAAAAAATATCAACCAATCACAATGGCAAGCCGTAGTTGTTACCCTTTTCCTCCATCTTCAATGATGAATCTTTTGTGACCTCTCCTCCTCTGTTCATGAACATATCTGATTTTAAATAATCTATATAACTCATATGTTTTAATTAACTTATTTCAATTAAACATGCAATTTAACTTTTTAACACATCCTTCTTAAGCATGTTTTCCATGAACTCCAATTAAAGTTCTTGACTTGTTAAACACATCAACTTTGAATAGCTTCATGAAAATATCTACAATTTGATCTCTTCAATTTTCACATATTCAACTTAACCTCCTTCCTTAAAATGCAATCATTGATGAAGTGAAATCTTGTATCAATCATTTAGCTACGATTATAGAATACAAAATTCTTTGCTCTAATGCAATTATTGACTTATTATCTACATGGATCACAACAAGATAGTCTTGTAAAATTCCAACTTTCTTTAGTAGCATATCTCTTAATTAAATTGCATGATAGACATGCATGAAGTTGCAACAACATATTCCGCCTCACAAGTGGATAATATCATCATAGGCTGCTTCTAAGAGCTCCAAGTAAATGTAGTATTACTAGCAAATAAAACATATCCATTAGTGCTCTCTTCCGACCATTAGTATCTTCAACTCAGTTACTATCACAATAGCTTTCAAGCTCGAATACTTTAGATGAAGAATAAAATTACTCATAGTCAAGTGTACCTTTGAGGTTACAAAGAATTCTCTTTGCCACTTTTAAATCAATAGTCGTAGGTGATTCCATAAATCGATTCACGAATCTAACACTGAAAAGGATACTTGATCATGTTCAAGTCAAATACCTTAAACTCCCATCCAAACTTTTGAAATATGGAGGATCAACAACATCTTCTTCTTTATTTTTGGACAGTTTGGTCCCAGTTTCAATTGGAGTTGTGACAGCTTAGAATTGATCATACTGAACTTTCTATAATTTCTAGCTCTAGTATACCATTCTTGAGAGATGAAAATACCTTTCTCTAACAGCTTCACCTCAATGCCAAGGTAATATGACATCAGCCCAATATCTGTTATTTCAAATTCTTGGGTCATTGCCCTCTTGAGATCTTCAAATATTCCTGTACAATTTTTTATTATTATATTTAGAAAACATTTTTTAGGATTCTTTATCGATATATCATTTTTTATGGTTAATTTTCATAAATATAACAAATTACCAAAATATTTACAGCTAGTGTAACAAAATCAAAAAGCCCATGAAGCCTATTGAAGTTTTTCATAAATTCTAGATTTACATTTGATATTGGGGATGATTCTTCACTTCTCTTTCTTATTCTTCTTTGCAATTTATTCATCTTCTCATCCAGATTTCTTCAGCTCTTTCCTCTTCTATTTTTATTTTTATTCCAGATTTCTTTAGCTACTCATTTCATCTTCTTTTGGGTAAATAAAATATAGATTTCTTCCAAGATTTTCTTTCTTCTATTTTTATTCATCTTCTTTTTCATTCATTCTTTCTTTGTCTTCTCTTTCTTTCTTGCAGCTCCTCTTCCAGAATATGAAGATCGTTTAAATATCACTTTGATATGATCTAAACGATCGTTTAGATTTGAAGCACATTTCCCATCATTTAAAAGAACTACACCATTTTCTATAATTTTCTACACGATTATGTATCATTTCCTACACGATCGCATATCATAATCGTTTAGAACAAGAGTTACACAAAACATTTTTCTCACCGCCGAAAATAACTACACGATAGTGTATAATTTTCTACATGATCGTGTATCATGATCGTTCAGAAGAAGAATTACACGAAGTATTTTTTCCATCGTTAAAAAGAACTACACGATTGTGTATCAACTTTCTACATGATCGTGTATCATTGCCTACACAATCGTTATATCATGATCGTTTAAAAGAAGAATTACACGAAGCATTTTTTTCAACATTAAAAAGAACTACATGGTCGGTATCATTTGCTACAAGATCGTGTATCATCTCTTACACGATCACGTACCATAATCGTTTAGAAGAATAATTACACGCATACGCATTGCCAATTAATCACGTGTTGACTGGGTCATTTCTGGTATCTTTCACATCATGGGTCTGTGACCTTTTTCTGTTTTCAAAATTGTTTTATACAATATAAATATATTAATTGGTTATATAACTAAAAATTATTCCATTTTCACTATATATATATAGGAGTTTTTCAAAAATAAAACTTTAACGCCCCCATAATGAAAATAATTTTGGAGTTAATTATCTTAGTTTTGTTAAATTAGATTTAATTTATTGGGCGTTATTTTGAATTCATTTAGTAAGAATTATTTGATTTACGTGAGAATTGAAATTAATTAAATATTTGTTGGATGAGTATTTAATTAATTAAAGGTTTTGACATGTGGTGTTTGTTGAGATTTTGATTAAATGGTAGATTAAGAGGATTAAGTAAAGTTGTGGATTTTGAGTGTTGTTGAAGTTGAATTTAATTAAATAATTATGGATGTTATTTAATTAAATTGTAGAGTGTTTGTTGGAGATTGATAATTATATGTATATGTGGAAATATATATATATATATATATATATATATATATATATATATATATATATATATATATATATATATATATATATATATATATATTTATATATATTTATAATTATTATGTTAAAGGAAAAGATAATTATATTTGTTGAAATATAATTATTTAAAGAAAAGATATTTGTATTTTGGAGAAAAGATATTTATTAAGGGAGAAAAAGTAAAATAATTATATTTTGGGAAAATATAATTTTTGTAAAAGGATAATTTTTTTGGAGAAAGATAAATAAATAATTAATTATTGTAGAAGATAATTAATTATTTTGGAAAAAAATAAATAATAATTAATTATTGTAGAAGATAATTAAATATTTTTGAGAAAGATAAATAATAATTAATTATTGTAGAAGATAATTAATTATTTTCGAGAAAGATAAATAATAATTAATTATTGTAGAAGATAATTAATTGTTTTGGAGAAAGATAAATAATAATTAATTATTGTAGAAGATAATTAGGTGTCTTTTTAAAAATATAAAAAAGCGGCAATGCACATAATATATTTGGTAACGCGATTTAGTACACGATCGTTTAATTAATTGGGTACATGATCGTTTACATTTGTCTACACGATCGTTTACATTTGGCTACCCCAAATCTAGACCATTTTTTTCAAAATTTGGTATACGATCGTTTCGATTTGGCTACATGATCGTTTAGATTTGAGGTTCCAAATTAAAAAAAAAAAAATTCAGAATGTGATATACGATCGTTTAGATTTGGCTACACGATCGTTTACATTTGTCTACACGATCGTTTAGATTTGGGGTTCCAAATCTAATTTTTTTTCTCAAAATTTGGTATACGATCGTTTAGATTTGGTTACACGATCGTTTACATTTGGCTACCTTAAATCTAAACGATTTTTTTTTCAAAATTTTGTATAAACGATTTTTTTTTTTAAATTTTGTATAAACAAATTTTTTTCAATATTCTTTATACACAATGTTTTAGTTTTAGTTACTCTAATTTAAATTCCTAACCAATTTTTCAAGATTCTTTATACACCATCTACGTAAAAAAGAAAAGAACAAAGACGATTGTTTTCAATATTCTTTATACACAATCTTTTAGTTTTTGTTACTCTAATTTAAATGTCTAACCAATGTTTTCAAGATTCTTTATACACCATCAAAAAACGAAAAGAAGAAAGACGATACAATGCATTCGCATTAAATGAAAAAAATCGAAAAAGAAGAAACATGAAGAAAGACATGCCTAGAAAAAGAGAGAAAAAACTTTAATAAGAAATAGATTTGGTTACCCAAATCTAAAAAACTGGAAGAAATCGCATGAAAAGTATAGAGGAAGACGGTAAAAAATATGATGGAAGAGCAAATCTGGAATATTTAAAAAATAGCTAAATTTATAGGCTTTGTTACACGTAAATATTTAAGTACTTTGTTATATTTAGAAAAGTTTCCCAAATAATTAATTATTTTAGAGAAAGATAAATAATAATTAATTATTGTGAAAGATAATTAATTATTCTGCAGAAAGATAAATATTGATTATGGAGAGAAGTTATTATGATTGGGTAAATAAGAAAAGAGAAGGAACTCGAGTTATTTAAAATAAAAATTAATAATTATATTGAAATATAATTATTGAGAAAAAGGAATGTAACATCCCAAATCTTTAAAAAGTTTTTATTAATTATGTCAAATTATTTGGGTGTTATATCAACGATTGAAATTAGAATTTAATGGTTATGTTAAGGTAATTCATGTTGGAATTTATGAGTAATTTATTGGAGAAGATTTGATTGATTAAAAGAATTGAGGATTTAAGTTAATTTGAGATTTTGGAGAGGAAAGTTGGTTTCGATTGAATTGAATTTAATTGAGTATATATATATATATATATATATATATTTAATTAATAATTTGGATTTTTGTAAGTTATGATATTAATTATTTGGTTTTGTGTAAATAATTAATATGGAAAAGTGAAGTTAATTATGTGACAGAATATAATTATATTTATTTGAAAAAGAAGATAATCTGTAAGAGATGATTGATTTGATGGGACTATAAAAAATATATATTTATTTAGAAAAAAGAATAATTGTTTAAATAAATATATATGTTTATTGTTGATTTTGGTGAGAGAAAAATAATAATAACAATAAAGAAATATTATTATTATTATTATTATTAATGGTTATAAATGCCTAAGATTACGTGTATTTAAGGCATTTATTGAGGAAAGATATTGTAAATAAAGATATATGTATATGTTGATATTATATATATATCTTCTAAGAGGAAAAGAAAATAATAATAATAATAAATATTATTGTTATTATTTGGGTCTATAAATAACATAGGAATGCTTAAATTGGAAAGAAAAGGAAAAAGGAAAAAATGTTCTTTATCTTATTCTCTAAGATAACCCTCTGTCACTGCCGCCTCACCAGTTTTAGTTAAGATTGATCTTTTTAATAAAACGTGATGATTTAAAGTGATGAATTTTCTCATCAAAGAATAAGAGAATTTTTTAACCTCCATTTGGATAACCTAGGTAAGCCAATGTAATTAAATTAACAAATGTTAATTTAATTTTGGATCTATTTGAGATTTCTTTAAAGGTTCAATTGACTAATTTTTTGAATATTCAAAACTGGGATTTTTTCCAATCAAGGTTGAATTGATTTCAACCCCAATTTTTAGAAAGTTAATTAATTTGGGAGACTTTTTGGATGATAGTCAATTGTTAATTTCATTAATTGAGATATTGAATTTTCCTTTTATGAATAGGATCAAATTAATTGGAGAATTTTTACTGTCAACTAGGGAGTACCTTGTTTGGCTAAAATCTCCAGATAAGAGATTCTACTATTGGACCTTCGAACTAAAGTTAAGAGACTGCATGTATTTATGATTATGCTTTGATGGTAGCTAAAATGCATAACTTGATGCTATTGATAAAGACTGTCATTATATTGATGACTGATATTATGTTTACGGCTGGTAGTATGTTGATGACGCTGTTTGATTAAGAATGATATGATCGATACTTACATCATGTTTATGATGATGTTATGTTATGCTATATGTTATGGATAGGGTGTGCTGTTAGCTTTATCTATTAGAGTCGTACCCACATAGGTATTCCTCGAGATCACCACCTTTTTATGATTATGTAGTCTGACAGGATCACCAGTCCAATATGACATAGACATAGACATGATTATGAGTGATTCAACGGGGTCACTCACAGTCCGATTGTCTTAGTGTTTCCTTTAGGTACACTAAAGACTAGTTTGTCCTAGGTGTTCGTTTGAGTTCACCGAAGACCAAATATGTTCCTATAGGATCACAGATTACACGTACTCGGGAACATGCCAATTTAGAGGTACCACTTTACATGACTCTAATAGGAAGTTAATAGACACCTAGCGGGACTAGTAGTGGGTCCCTTACTGAGTATATGTTTATACTCACTCTTTCTCGTTTAATATTTCAGGTGAAGGTAAAGGTAAAGGAAAGAAGGTGAGCGACAGAGAAAGATCCGTGACATGCCATATGGGGACTCAGTTTTGCTTCTGTATCTATGTATCAATGTTTCGGTATTATGTTTTTAGTGAAAAATTAATCTTCCTCCTTTCAAAAAAATGTCTCTTGTTATTGTTTCTTTTTAGTAATGATCTCAGCTTAGTATAAAAAGTTGGATCGTTACAAAAACAAAGTGTGAAAATATTTACACCGTATAGAACAATTTTTAAAAAGGAAAAAGCCCACAAGTCCACTAAGTGAAATAACAAAAGTACCCCTGCAATTAATCAGTCACACACACCTGAAAAAAAAAGATCTCATACCTAGCCTAAGTGATCTCGTACCCAGTCTAAGGGATCTCGTACTCAGTCTAAACGATATCTTAGCAAGGATCTCTTACCAACGATTCCTTAGCAATGATCCCTTAGCAAAACAATCTTATAATAAGTCTAAACGATCTCGTAGCAAGTTTAAACGATCTTGTACCCTTCTACGTGGTCTAAACGATCTAATAGCAAGTCTAAATGATCCCATAGTAAGTCTAAACGATCTCATAGACAGTCTAAACGATCTTGTATCCTTGCACCAAGTCTAAATGATATAGTACCATTCTACCTAGTCTAAACGATCTCGTAGTAAGTCTAAACGATCTTGTATCCGTGTACTAAGTCTAAATAATCTGGTACCATTCTACCTAGCCTAAATGATCTTTTAGCAAGTCTAAACGATCTTGTACCCTTGTACCTAGTTTAACCATCTGATCTTGTACCAAAAAGAAAAAGAATAGAAGATGAGAAATGAAGAATAAGAAATGAATTCTGGAAGAGAAAATGAAGAAATTATTACATAAATAACCATAATATTGTAAAATGAAAAAGAAATAATAGTATGAAGTAATTAATAATATGAAGAGGAGATGAATAAATCGCAAGGAAGAAGAAGAAAAAGAAGTGAAAAATGGTCAGCATTATTCAAGGGCAAACCTATAATTTTTAAAAATATCATGCGCTTTTTGATTTTGTTACATGGAGCCGTAAATATTTTTTTGTTTTGTTATATTTATAAAAATTACTCTATATATTATTAAAAGGTTTATTTTCATAAATATAACAAAACACCAAAATATTTACGATCCATTTAACAAAATAAAAAAGCCCATGAAGCAGATAAGATATTTTCATAATTTCTAAATTTGCCCTTGATATTCGGACGATTAATCACTTCTCTTTCTTCTTCTTCCTCGCCATTTATTCATCTTCCTTTCCAGATTTCTTTAGTTCCTTTTCCAGATTTTCTTTCTTTCTTTCTTCATCTTCTCTTTCTTTCTTACATCTCCTCTTCTAGAATATTAAGATCCTTTAAATATCACTTTGATATGATCTAAATGATCGTTTACTTAGTCAATACGATCGTTTAATCATTTAACCTGGTTAGCACGATCGTTTACATTTGGAGCCTTTTTTTTTATCGTTTAAGAAAAATTATACGCTCATGTGGATATGATCTAAACGATGGCTTACCTTAATCAACTCGGTTGTTTAGGGTGGTCAACATGATTGTTTAGATTTGAAGCATTTTTCCCATCATTGAAAGAAACTGCATGATCATGTTGATACTATCTACATGGTCGAGTATCATTTTCTACACAAGCGCGTATTATGATCATTTAGAAAAAAAATTATACGTGCATGTGTGGCCAATTAATCGCTTATTGACTAGGGCATTTCTGGTATTTTCCATTTTGAGCCTGTGGGCTTTTTCTGTTTTCAAAATTGTTCTATACAGTATCAATATTTTGCTGGTTTGTTATATTTTTAAAAAAATCTTATTAAAATTTATAGTTGGTAAATAGTTGTAATATTTTGCTATTCATAAACAATTCCTCCAACTTTTTTACCCAATATATTGAATTATATTTATTGTTTAATTAATTAATCTATCATAATTTTTGTTCATAAAATACTCTAATTTCAAGGAATTGATAAAACTTTAAACCAAAGGGTCCTCCCTTTGGTGTTACTAGAGAAGTATAAACTTTTCAATTTAGTGATTTTCTTGATTTTGTATTCTTGTGGGTTGTACAAATTGGGAGGTTTCTCATCATTGAGTAATATGAAAACTGTCTGCCAAAATTTTTCACGTGTTCGAAGTTTTGAAAATCCTGAAATATTCTTTGACAAAAAGTTCACAAGAAAAAGTGAAGCCACACACTTGAGAGCTAGGAAAGAAGATAGTTTCGAAAAACTGAAAAGATGGAATAAATACTTTCCTATCTTACTATATAAGGTTAAAGAGAACCAAAATAACCATTAATTAGCTACCCTCTCATTTATCTATAGATATTAAAAATTTCAGTAAAAACACCTACCGTTACCATATGGTTAATATTTTTCTATATTACTAGATAAGGTTTTTGTATACTTTGTACTCGCAAAGTTTGTGGTTACAAGGGCGATAGTCGGTTAGGTTTTGTTAGTTTAGGGGTCAACCAAGAGAACTTGCCCAAAACAATAGTTTTAAAAAGAAGGGATCCAAACCAACAATGGGCAATAAGCTTTAATTAGCCTTTGACATGATCGTGTATATCAAAGGAAAGAATTTTATTGATGTTTCAAGTTGTGAATATAAGAAGGACAAGTACTCTAATTATAATTGAAAAACAAACTAATTTTAATCTTAATTAATAAAAAAAACTAATCTTTATTTGGATCCCTATAAATCAAATGAGGAGGGCTATGGACATTTAAGATTAATTTAAAAAAAAGAAAAATTGGTAAAAGAATCGTAAAAACATCCATTTTTGTATTGTTGTTTCTTCTTCCTTCATTGATTCTTGTGTAAATTGCAATCCATCTGAGATTAGTGTAGCCCAACATTCATCTTTATCTCCAAAGAGGATTGTTTCTTCGCTTTTTTGTTCAAGAACATTATTTTGATTAGTTTGGTTTCCTCTACAATGTTGTTGACTTCATCTTCTTTGTTCGAAGTAGGTAATTCAGTTGCTCTTCGTTTTTTGTTGTCAATGGTTTTCACTCCAACGCTTAGAGTTTTGATCATGTTTCTTTCTGTGTTTGAAATTTTGGATGGGTTATTCCCCGATTTTTCTATTTCAAATTAGGTTACAAAATCCCTAAATTGAAAATGTTTTCGTTGTTTTCATACACATAGTCAGTTTCTTTATTTTCTCTGTAGTCTATACTATTAATATTCTCATTTCTTTTGAGTTAATTTCTTCCTCATCTTCTTTAATCGGTTCAATTTCTTCAATTGTTAGTATCCTGTTTTCGTAGTATCTTTTCTGGTAAACTTGCCTTCTTGGTCATTCTTGGAACGTAAGTGGCAAATTTTGGACATATCTTGGAAGAATTTGTTGTTGCACGTTCAGATTTTGTCTTTATTGGAGCGTAATTGGTTATTCTTGGTTGATTTTTTCAATTCGTGGTCGCAATTAATTTAAAAAAAAAACTAATCCTTATCCAAATCTTAATAAATTAAGGATTTGACCACAATAGCCCATTCCTATTAGATCACAACTGCTTGCAGATGTGTATATAATATTGGTATTGTCAAAATGGATTTGACCCTCAAAGTTACAGTGTGCATTAGCAAGTTTGACTCCATTTTTTCTTTAGCTAGAGAACTCCGCAAGTTCAATTGATCAACTCAAAACTCAATGATTTTGACTTTGTTTTTAAGATGTGTGAACCTATATGTTGCAAAAAACCTCACTTCATAAAATCTGAAAACACCAAAGTTTACTTGGAAAATACCAAAAAATTTACTATGTGAAAATTGTTATAATCACATAGAACAATGTTCTCTCTCAATACCATTTACAAGAGCATCCTCTCAAAACATTTGACTACTTACCTTTTTCTCACTCTCCAACTAGAGAATTTGGAAGAAATTTAATTTCAATTAGCATATCTAACTGGAACAACTCGAAACAAAAAACATATACCCTTTTTATAGACTTGAATCATATCTCCATTCTTCACTTAAACCGAAATAGGACAAATTGTCTTTGACCCTTGGAAAAAAGGTGTAATTTTGAGACAAAAAAAAATCAGAGAAAAGGGTTATTTTATTTTGTTTGGTAGTAGTGTGTCTCTTCTCTCATTTTTTTTTAGCGATTTTTAGGAGAGAAACAAATTCTCTCTCTTTCTGTTTTAATCCATTTTTCTTTCAGTTTTTTTTTAGGCTTTTTAAAAAATATAACAAATTAGTAAAATATTTACACGATATAAGAAAATTTTAAAATGGAAAAAACTCGCAAGTCCACAATAAAAAAATGAAAAAATGTCTCGTAATTAATTGACACCTAGCGCATGTAATATATTTTGTAAAACCTTCATTTAGATATGATCGTTTATATTTGACTATTCTTGGTACACGATAATTTAGATTTAATCATTTAAACTTGGGTTGGGTAGCCAAATCTAAACGATTTTTTTTTTCAACTTCTTTGATACACGATCGTTTAGATTTGACTATTATTTGATACTCGATCTTTTAGATTTGACAACCATCATTTAAATTTTAATATTTTTAATCTGGTACACGATCATTTAAATTTTATATATGATCGTTTATATTTAGCTATTTTTGGTACACGATCATTTAGATTTGGCCACAGATTTAAAGGTTTTTTTTTAAGATTTTTTGTACACCGCCGTTTAGGTTTGGCTATTTTTTGTACATAATCGTTTAGATTGATTACTCAATATCCCAATAATTTTTCTTACAATCTTCTATATTTGGCACACGATCTTGAACAACCAAATAACAGTTTGAAAAAAAAAAGTTCTTTAATATTTGGTACATGATCTTGAACCAAATAAAAGTTTGAAAAGAAAAAGGAAAGAAAAATTGCGGAAGATGAACAGAAAAAGAAGATGGAAAGGAAAAGAAGGAAACAGTTTGAAGAAACAAATAGATCTTTAATATTTCCTACACAATCTTAAACCAAATAACAATTTGAAGATGGAAAGGAAGGAAAAACCTGAAATATTTTAAAAAAATGTCAGCTCTATGAGTTTTTTTATTTTGTTACATGGGCCATAAATGTTTTGGTGTTTTGTTATATTTAGGAAAATTAACCTTTCTTTTCTTTAATTTATTAATTAATTTTTTTACTTCTTCCCTTATTTTTTTTCTTTTTATGCTTTATTTATATTATTTATATTTTTCAACCAAATTTATTTCAATTTAAAAAACTAATTTTAGAATTTGGGTTGTAATACATTTTATTTTCAAAATTAAGTCATATTGTGAACAAAAGAAGAGTATTTGATAGGGCTAACAAGAAGAATGACAAAAGTAGACGTTTATTTTGTATAAATGGCAAATTTATTTTTAAATTGACAAAATAACAAAACATAAGAATTTATAATTAAAAATTGGGGGAACAATGCCTTAAATACCCCTACCTAAGTGACAAATGTGATTCCTAAATACATTTGTTTATTAATCTCCAAATACCCTATAATTAAATAAAATTTTGCACCCACACTAGAATATTCTAATTCCCTACTTTCCCTCCAAAACAGAAAAGAACCCAAACCACATTCTCAAAGCTCTGCAAGTTATCACATCTCGTTCAATTTGTGCAGACCACCGTTTCAGATCTTCCATTATTTGGAATTTGGAAACAAAGAGTCTTCAAGCATTTCCTTCCTCATTTGACATTTCCTTCCCTTACTTTGAATACCCTAACTTCGTCCACTTCAAGTTGAAAAATCTGAACTTCATCTGCATCTCGTCCTTTGCATCAGAAGAGAACCCATCGTTCGTTTTGCATCTCCTACGTTCGACATATAGTTTGTTTCACATCGTCCTTCACATCTCCTTCATCTAGCACATCTTCAATCTTCAACTTCATCCGTTTCACTTCAATCTTATTTGCAACATCAAGCGTCCTTTCCACTTCAATCTCCAATCTTCAATTTCAATCTTCAACTTTGTCCGTTTTACTTCAACATTCAATCTTTAGGTTCACTTATTTCAACCTTCGTTCATTCGAAGAAAGGTCCTTTCGCTTTGCTTCTTAAGGTTCGCGTCTTCAATCTTTAGGCTTCGCATCTTTAGGTTCATCCGAATCTTTAGGTTCATTCATTCCTATATTATTTATGGTCTTCAAATCTTCATTTGAATCTTCAATCTTCATGTTTGCTTCGTTCGTTTCCATACCTTCGTCTGCTTCAATTTCTTTTTTGGTTCGTTTTCAAATCAGTGAGTTCTTCTATTTTCTTCTGTGGATTTGTCCCCTATTCTCACATTTTTTACAAGGTATTAAAAAATAACCTGTTCTCACATTTTCTTCATTGAATTTGTCCACTGATCTCACATTTTCTACAAGTAATCAAAATCAATGTATTTTCTCCTTTGGATTTGTTTTCTACATTATAGTTTTTCTATTGTTGTGATGTCTGGGTGTTCTTTTATTTTGAAAGTAGAGTACTAACTTTTTTTTTTAACTTAAATGTTGTATTTATAGATACCGTTGAACAAATATTTTATATTTTATATGTTTATTTTATTATTTTTTAGATTATATAAATAATATAGGAACATATATGCCCTTTATTTTAGGAAGAATAAGCAGGATTTGTTGTGTACCAATAAATGTATATTGATTTTATAAATTGTAGAGAATATAAAGATGTAAAAGGGGAAGGTAGAGGTCAAAACGAGAACAAGTGACTGTTAAGAGTTGTAGGGATCACTAGTTCGAAAAAACGATTACCAACGAGAATTCGAACTCTGTTGAGTTCTTCGAATGAGGTACTAATGTATGTTTTGAAGAATTACACAGAAGTTGTAGACGTTTATAGCTTTTTCTATGCCTATCAGAGACCAGAAGATATAATGTTGAAGGTGTTGGGAAGCAAGCGAGATAATCCAGTAACTTTAAAAAAGAGAGTGAGGACTGAACCGCCAAAAGAAGACGTCACTGTACAAAAGAAACAAATGATAAAAAGCTTGGTAAATTGAAGATTTATTTTCCAATCAGTTGTGGTATGTGTAGGTTTCAAAAAAGCTTATTGATGTTGTGTTCTGTGTAGGTTTCAAAAAGTCGAGTTTGTAGAAGGAAACGTGAAGAAAAGAAACAAAAAAAGGTTGAAGAAAGGTATGTGTTCCCCTTGTTGTACTTCAATTATGTATTATATAAATTGATTATAACTTTGACAAATAAGAAAATACTGAAAGTGAAAGCGAAGAAAAGGAACAAGGAGAAGAAGATAAACAAGTAGAAGAAGATAACGATGAAGAAGAGGAGGGTGAGACAGTGGTAGATAAAGATTCAAATCCATGGACAAGTGAACAAGATGAAAGACCAACGAATAATAAGAAGAGAAAAAATACTGCGGAAAAGGGAAATAAAGTAAGCACATGGTTAATTTGATAAAATGTTGATTATTTTCTGTATTGGCTATAAATTTTTGTTTTATAACATAGGTGAAGGCTATTAAAAAGGAACAAAAGGCAAGAGAAGATCGAAAGAGGAAGGGAAAAGCACCAACGAAACTAGAATGATATGGGGTATATGTTGAATGGTACTGTCGTCTATGTGAAGTATGATAATTACATCATATTTGTGACTTCTATTGTATATGATTCATCCAGTTACACTGTATTTGTGTATTGTGAATGTAATTCATGTTCTGAATATGGATTATGGTATTGTGAATGTAACTCATGTGATGTTTTTTAATGTAACTCATGTTCTGTGTTTATGTATTATGAATGTAACTCATTTGTGAATTACACTGTAGGTTTTGAATTCTCATGTATATGGTGCATTTAATTACACTGTATTTGTGTATTGTGAATGTAACTTAAGTTCTGAATGTGGAGTATGGTATTGTGAATGTAACTCATGTTCTGTTTTGAATGTATCTCATGTTTTGTATTTGTATATTGTGAATGTAACTCATTTGTGAATTATACTATATATTTTGAATTCTCATGTATATAATGCATTTAATTACAGTGTATTTGGGTATTGATTCGAGAGTTTTATGCAGTTTGTATGTTGAGTTTATTTCATGTTCTGAATTACATTGTCTATTTTGACTTCTGTTACGTTGAACATAATTATAGTGTATTCAATTCTATGGATTGTCTGGGATTCATTTATGGTAATTACAGTGTATTTGTTTAATATGTCTTTATTGTTAATCAATTGACGCTGATAAATATATTTATGGTTATTGATAGTTCACATCAATATTAGGACTCGATCTACTTAATGTGCTTTGGAAGGATAAACGAGCCTTTAAAGATCAATCTACACACAAACAGCACGATAATAGATAAAATCAAAGAAAATTTTGGAGATAGACTGATTAATATGTTTAGAGAGTTGATATTTGGGCAATTGTCTAAACTTCTCCATAACAAACCAGTCCTCCCAATTGTTATTGCACCTTATTTAGAGAATCTGCAAATCCAAATCGACTAGCCAGCTCCATTTTCTAATATAAGGGAGAGTTTTGAAGTCTTGGTTGAGAGAATTGACCAAATCAAGATTACGAACAACCTGTGAAGGATCAACTTACTCATCATGGTTATATTAGGTGGATAGAAATATATCTATAGTAAGGGGAGTGCAACTACGAGTCTTTAGTGGAAAGACTCATTAGTTAAGGAAAGTTGATTAAGTTTGGTCTAAAAGAGTTTAACCACTTAATCTCGAATCGTTGGAGCCCATGATCTATAGGTTCCTTAGGTTCCCCTACCAGCTTATATGGATTCAACTTAGAACAATATGTTGGAATAACTCGAATTGTTCGAATTAGGTAAAGAGAGAGAAACCGACAAGTATATATGATATAAGTCGTAAATATAAAATTTAATCTTTATGTTTAAATATGATTTAAATAATAAAAATATGAATATGGATTCATACTAAGAAGCTTGGAAAGTTTTGAAACGGTCAAAGTTGTAAAAGTCAACATGTTGACTTTTGACTTTAAAAAACAAAACTTTGACCGGATTTATATTCAGATGTGATTTGAATTTTAGAAAAATGAATGCGGATTCATACTCGGGAGGTTGGAATTAGTCAAGACAGATGAAATAGCAAAAAGTCAAGTAAAAAAGTTGACTTTTGACTAAGAAAAGTCAAAGTTTGACTTTGACTTTGACTTAATTGGTCAAATGACCAAATTGCCCTTTGACTAATATATTTATTACTAAATGTTAGTGGGAAATGTGGCAGCTTGTAGTGAATTTATAAAGCCACTAATTCTATTAATAGTTAATGGATTAATTAGGTGTTGAGATTTCATAAAGTAAATTGCATGCATTTTGCATGTAATTTTTTTTATAAACTTCCATTTACAGAATGAGAAGAGGATGATAGAAATTTCATAAAAATCTCTAAACGATACACCTTCCTCCATCTACCTCTCTAAGTTTTCCTTCATAAAAACGAGTTCCACAACTCAGTTCTTAGTCTTGAAATTAGTATGTCAATATAGTGGTTGTCCGTTGCTCGTGATCTTCAGGCAAGAAAAAATTTTGGAACGAATAAGAATTTAAGAACTACAAAGGTAAGCTCATCGTTTACCTTCTCTATTCTTCGTTTAGGTATATCGTTAAGTTGTAGCATGTTAATTGCTAAATTGTTTAGATGCATATAGAGTAAAGCATGATCCTTATCTTCCGCTGCTGCATGTTTCTCTGTTATTTTTGTTCCATCAAGAAAGTTCTGAAGTTGGAAAAGTCTGCCTTGAATGCAGTTTACAAATTGTTGAAAGGATGATAAAACTAGAACATATACATCAAGAACGCGATAATCAATATATCGAGAAGATTCAATCCATCTACCATCCAACACAGTTTTCACTCGTTGTAAAGCCATTGAAAAAAATTCAAAGGAAACACGTTTACTGAGTAGTCAAGTATATTTTTAAATTGGAAAAATTATTTAAAATGTGTGGAGATAATTAAGCGAAGAGTATTATGCTAAATATTATTAAATTACAAAGATTTGATTTTTAACTTTATCATAACACATGACGGATGTATCTTAAATTATTGTCCAGTATATTTTTAAATTGGCAACATTATTTAAATTGTTGAAGATAATTAACTGAAGAGATATATGCTAAAATATTATTAAATTGCAAAGTTTTGATTTTCAGCTTTAACATAACATATGACAGATGTATATTAAATTATAGTTTCATAAATTATACAAAATAATTTTAGGGATTCAAACATTATATTTGGCATAATCTTAGGGATTCAAACTAAATTAAAACCAAAGTGTAATTTTAGGGTGGGATATATAACAAATAGTATCTTTGGTATAATTTTAGGGATTCGAACTAACAATCTAAAATTAATGTGTAAAATTAAATTAATTAAAAATTTTTGAATTAAAACTTGAGAAAATTGTGGCCTAACGTGTAAAATTAGGGTGGAATATATATCAAAAATTATTTTTGGCATAATTTTAGGAATTCAAACTAACAATCTAAAATTAATGTGTAGAATTTGGATTTTAAAATAGTGTTAAAAATTTGAATTAAAACTAATAGTCTAGGATGGATAGGATGGAAAATAATGTTAAAAATAATGTTTAAGATATAAATTATGTATCATGTATTATTTATGTCTATTTTTTAATGAATAATTTGAAGAATGAAAAATGCTAAATAGTTAAATTTATCTAATGCTAAATAGACATACATACGTACGCGTGCGTGCGTGCGTGTGTTGCAAGTTTGGATTAAAGCGACGTTAAGAAATCTAAAATTAAAGGATTCTCCATTATCTTTGACATAGTTTTAGGAATTCAAACTAAGAATCTAAAATTAATGTGTATAATATGGATTTTAAAATACTTAAAAAATTTGAATTAAAACTACTGGTTAAAATAGGGTGAAAATAATGTTAAAAATAATGTTAGGATATCAAATATGTATTATGTATTATTTATGTACATTTTTTTATAAATAATTTGAAGAATAAAAAGTGCAAAATAGTTCAGTTTTTCTGTGAAGTTATTTTAGGGAAATGAGGAAAATTTTGAATTCAAATTGACGATTTTAGGGAATGATGTAGATTGAAATTATTGTTAAACAATTGTAATATGTATTTTTTGATATATATTTTTATAAATAATATAAAATATAAAAATTCGTTAATTACTTAATTTTGTATTCTAATAATTAGGGTTGTTGAAATTAAAGATATATTTTAAAGGATGGTTTAATCTTCTACAACAATAGAATAATTTTTTATTTAATTAGATTTACCAAAAGTGAATATGTTTACAAATACACTGTATTCGTGATATTTTATTTGTAGGTGAGCAATTGTCATTTGTGGAGGGGTAAACTCGGGCAAAAATAATTAGAAAAAATAATTTGACAGGAGGTTTTGCCATAAATCAAAATAGTTTTAGGATTTGCTATTTTTCTTTTTTCTATTCAAGATTTTGCTATTTTCACGGTTTCCACAATTTCATAAGCACTCAACAGAGCTTTCATGGTTCATTTTAAATCATTTTCTTCGAAAGAATTTAAATAAAAATGATTTATATGTCTAAAATGGACAATCAATTATAATTAAGGTGTGGAATACACTTTTTAATTATACATTAATAAAGTAAAATCAGTTTGTTAGAATTTCAAAATTACTAAATTGTTTTTATCCATGATATATTGAATTAGTTGTCGATAACTAAAATTATTTGAGAAAATGCATCTAAGATAGAAACATCAAAATAATAAATAAGACATGAAATGTCTAAAAAAAAGAAAGTACATGATTTTGAAATTTTGTAAAAAGAATATTAAATTCGATAAAGAAAGTATTAACCAAATTTTTTTAAAAAAATTCAAAGCAATAAAAAATTATACTAACAATAACCGATCAAGAACGTTTTTCTTAGCCATTAACTACAAACTTAGGTTTTTTTTTTTCTATAATGAAAATCAATTTTGTTGAAAAATATATATAATATAAAAAACATTAAGAAAAAAGAAACAGTAATATGTATCTAAAAAAAAGTAAGTAAATAAATAAATATAAGATAAGGAAATTATCAAAAATAGAAAATTTGACAAATTATTTACAAAATATAATAAATTTTTATATTCTATCACTAATAGATATTGATAGATATTGATATTATTGTATTAGTGACATTGATAGACAGTGATAGAAGTTTATCAATTTTTATCATCGATATATGCTAAAATATTATTAAATTGCAAAGTTCTGATTTTCAGCTTTAACCTAACATATGACGAATGTATATTAAATTATTGTTTCATAAATTATATAAAATAATTTTATGGATTCAAACATTATATTTGGCATAATCTTAGGGATTCAAACTAAATTAAAACAAAAGTGTAATTTTAGGGTGAGATATATAACAAATAGTATCTTTGGTATAATTTTAGGGATTCGAACTAACAATCTAAAATTAAGGTGTAAAATTTGGATTTAAAAATAATTTAAAATATTTGAATTAAAACTAGAGAAAACCGTGGCCTAACGTGTAAAATTAGGGTGGAATGTATATCAAACCTTATCTTTGGCATAATTTTAGGAATTCAAACTAACAATCTAAAATTAATGTGTAGAATTTGGATTTTAAAATAGTGTTAAAAATTTAAATTAAAACTAATGGTCTAGGATGAAAAATAATGTTAAAAATAATGTTAAAAATATAAATTATGTATTATGTATTATTTATGTCTATTTTTAATGAATAATTTGAAGAATAAAAAATGCTAAATAGTTAATTTTATCTTTAGAGTTAAATAACAATATATATATATATGTGTGTGTGTGTTCGTTGGAAGATAGCAAAATGGGTAGCCCGGGAACAACAATCGATGTCATCACTTGACATTTAGTAGTGTGTTGCAAGTTTGGATCAAAGCGATGTTAAGAAATCTAAAATTAAGGGATTCTCCATTATCTTTGATATAGTTTTAGGAATTCAAACTAAGAAATTGAAATTAATGTGTATAATATGGATTTTAAAAGACTATTAAAAATTTGAATTAAAACTATCGGTTAAAATAGGGTGGAAAATAATGTTAAAAATAATGTTAAAATATCAAATATGTATTATGTATTATTTATGTACATTTTTTGATAAATAATTTGAAGAATAAAAAATGCAAAATAGTTCAATTTTTTCGTGAAGTTATTTTAGGGAAATGAGGAAAAATTTGAATTCAAATTGACGATTTTAGGGAATATAGATTGAAATTGTTATTAAAAAATTGTAATATGTATTATTTAATATATTTTTTATAAATAATATGAAATATAAAAATCCGTTAATTACTTAATTTTGGTATCCTAATAATTAGGGTTGTTGAAATTAAAGATATATTTTAGGGATGTTGGTTTAATCTTCTGCAACAATAAAATAATTTTTTATTTAGTTAAGATTTACTAAAAGTGAATGTGTTTATAAATATACTGTTTTCGTGCTATGTGATATTTTATTTGTAGGTAAGTAATTGTCATTTGTAGAGGGATAAACTCGGGTAAAAAAAATTAGAAAAAATAATTTGGCAGGAGATTTTGCCATAAATCAAAATAAAGTATTACCCAAATTAAAAAATAAAAATTCAAAGAAATAAAAAATTATACTAACAAATAACCGATGAAGAACGTTTTTCGTAGCCATTAACAATAAACTTGTTTTTTTTTTCTATAATGAAAATCAATTGTGTTGAAAAATATATATAATATAAAAAACATTAAGAAAAAAGAAACAGTAATATGTATTTAAAAATAAGTAAGTAAATAAATAAATATAAGATAAGGTAATTATAAAAATAGGAAATTTGACAAATTATTTACAAAATATAATAAATTTTTGTATTCTATCACTAATAGATATTGATAGATATTGATATTCTTGTATCAGTGACATTGATAGACAGTGATAGAAGTTTATCAGTTTTTATCATCGATAGAATCTAAAATTTTCTTATAAATATTTTAGTTTGTTTTGTTATATTTGAAAACATCCTAAAAAGGAAAATGGATTTGAAAAAAAAGAAGAAGAAAGAAAGAGTAGGAGATTTTCCATGAAAATCATGATTTTAATACCTGAGAATTCTTTAAAACATTAGTTCCTCAAGCCATTAATTGAGATGAGTGGTCGGTTTGAAGTTTGTTCTTCACATAAATGTAAGGTTACGATAACATCTCAGCCAATGTGTCAATTCAAGTGGACCCTCAGATAGATATCCAGATAGATTCTCTTTAAAACATCAAAGTGTGTCATTTTATTTTTCTGAAAAAATACATTTTAAATATAACAGGATATTCATTGAGATTTCGTATTCAATATTGAGAACTTTTGGCTCTTCCTTCAGCTCACTTTTTTGGAAATTAAAACATCTCAATTTCTATCCAATAAAATAAACTAAGAGAAATAACCAAAAAATTAAAGGAAAACAATAAAATTGGTAACACAAGAACTAATATGGATAGAACACTAAAACTAGATAAAAAATAGTATGGAGTAAAAAAATTTATAGTGTATTTGAAGTACATTTTTTAATATTTAATTTAAAAAATAAATTATTTTTTAAAAAATATAGTGTTAGAGAAGTTACTTACAACTATTGTTAAGTGTATTTTAAACAATTTTCACAAAAACAAGTTTAAACGAAAATAAGTTTCTTGAAAAAAGATTCTTAAGTTAATCCAAACGGACCTTTAGTACAGTTATGTAAAAATTTCTCTTTGATCCCAATTAAAAAAGCATTATCAAAACTTTTGACTACTTACACCTTTTTCACTCTCACAATAGAGAATAAACAAAGAAAGTTTATATAGAATTTGTACATCAAAACTTAAAGTGTTTCTAACTAAATTGAATTGAAATCAAAGATTTTTAAACTATAATCTTTTATATTGTTTGGAGCATATCGCTTTTTTGAATTTTTTTTTTTATTTGAGTTATTTGTAGATTTAATATTTTGCAAAAACTTAATAACTCGATCATGCCAACGAATGACCCAAACCAAACAAGCAAGTTTGCTTTTTCAATACACCTACAAACCCAAAGTATTGTACACAACAAAAAATTCCTACTTGGACCAAAAGTATGTGCATAACAAAAAATTATAAGATACAAACCAAACTCTTGTCATATTCATCAGAAGTCCATTGTGCCCCAAATCTGAAAAACAATATAACAGCATAAATAAGTAAAACATGTAAGCAAAAAATGAAACTTAGGCACTTTAAATATAATATATTCAATATGCATAACACTCAAACTTTATTAAAAGATTGAGAAGGAAGGGGGTTGTAACGCCCCAACAGATTGGGGTTTTCATTTATTCATCTCGAGAGAAATTTTGTAAATTCGAAGTTGTTTATGAAATTGGATTATTTTTGACCTTATAATTAATTAAGGTTAAAGAGTTACTTTGGTTGGATACTTGATTAATGAGGTTTAAGAATAAAATAAAAATAATTATTTGTGAAGGTAACAAATTTAATTAATGTCTTTGAAAGGGTCAATTGTTGGGTTTAATGAAGAGAGAGAGTGGATGGTTGTCATTGGATTAAAGTAGGAAAAAAAAAGAGAGAGAAAGAAAGTAATAATTATTATTTATTATTGTTTCTTTAAAAAGGGGGCATTGGGAGGCGTGTAATTCATCACCTCCCCAAGAAAACCCTAGTCCCAAATTTTTCCCACCTTAGCCGCCGCCGCCGATCGACCGCCGCAGGCCACCGAGCCGACGCCCATCCTCCCAGCCGCGTCGGAGATCAGACCAACCCAAGCCGCCGCACGCCAAGCGACAGCTACGCACGCCGCGCCCGTGTCTGCCAGCCGAAGCTGCGTCGTGCCGCTTCGATCCGAGGCAGAGCAGCCGAAGCCGCGTCGCGCCGCTTCGATCCGACGCAGAGCAACCGAAGCCCGCGTCTGCCAGCCGAAGCCGCGTCGCGCCGCTTCGATCCGACGCAAAGCAGCCGAAGCCCGCGTCTGCCAGTCGAAGCCGTGTCTGCCAGCCAGCCGCGTCCGCCTCGCCGACGTCCACACTTCGAGCCGTACGCGCGCAGCTCCTGCGTCCGAAGCCGAACCCACGTTTCGGCCGACGCTCGAACCCGAAACCGACCCGCGCCGCTCGCCCGAACTCGAAACCGCTCCATGCCCGCGCACGCCCGCTCCGAGTCGTATGTCAAGCCCGCACGGGCCCATCCCACGCCACGAGCCGCGCCTGTCTGCACCACGAGCCGCGCCTGTCTGCGTCGCGAGCCGAGCCGATCCCCAACCTTCAAGCCGAGCCGGTCTCTGCTCCTCCAGCCGAGCCGCCAAGCCTATTTGGCTCTTTCCATCCAATTTTTGGTAAATTAATTAATTATTTTGGCTTACCCAGCAAGACTCAATTTTTGGACACTAAATAATTTAATTTGGAATTAAATTAAATTATCTTCCTTAAGGGGCGTCTTGGACCATGTAACTGCTGCAGCGTGGGATTTCTTCGGTAGGGGCTCAAGCATTGCAACCTCTTTCTAGGGTAAGTCATTTCAACTGAGTTTTGAGCCGTTAGTCGTTGGTGACTTAATTATGAATTTTTGGCGTATTAAACAGTTAGGACCTCGTTGCTTGGAAAGCACACTTGTCTTGAGGTTAGGACTCGTCGAGTAAATCTCCAGGTAAGAGATTTCTACTACTAGCTCTATGTTTAGAATTATGAGTTCACATACACCTTCAGTTGTGCATGTTGAGGACTAGACTGTATGATGCATGTAATTAATGAGAGCATGATGCGATTGATGATATGGTTACATTATGGCGTGATATTGTGATGACGAGGACTGTTATGACTGTACGATGGTTCTTGAGATGGAAAGCGAGATGATGATTAATCTATTATGATTACGTGATGATGCTATGTGTATGTATGC
The DNA here is from genome assembly GCF_025177605.1 of Cucumis melo. Classification (NCBI taxonomy): domain Eukaryota; kingdom Viridiplantae; phylum Streptophyta; class Magnoliopsida; order Cucurbitales; family Cucurbitaceae; genus Cucumis; species Cucumis melo. The sequence goes on from NC_066862.1 coordinate 35,266,750, forward strand.
TATGGTTAGGGTACTTGTTAGCTTAGCCTATTAGAGTCGTACCTGCATGGGTGTCCTTTGAGATCACCACCTATTTAGGACTGTGTGGTCCGACGGGGCGCCAGTCTAGCATGGATATAGATATGACTCGAGTGACTCGACGGGGTCCTCGCATTCCGATTGTCCTAGGTGTTCCCCCGGGACACCGAAGACCAGACTTTCGTTCCTACGGGAGCGCATGTTGCACGTGTTCGGAAACGTGCCAGAGATTTGGTACAGTTACAGGACTCTAATAGGAAGCTAACAGGCACCTAGTGGGACTAGTAGTGGGTCCCTTACGGAGTATTTCATACTCACTCTCTTCATGTCATGTTTTTCAGGTAGAGGCCGAGGCAAGGACAAAGGCAAGCTGGCGAGCGACCAAAAGTGACCATGGTCTCCAATGATTGAAGGTTCAACATCTTCTCTATTAAAAGTTTGTGAATCTAGGTTATGTTCAACCCTAGGATAACATGTAGATATGGTTTCATCCGATGTTACTTCTAGTTTATTACTTTCTATTTCTGGAATATCCCACACATGTCTTCGTTGAATTTTTTGAACTATTTTCCAATCTTGACCAAGTTTGTAATTATATACGTAGAAGACTTGTGCTTCTTGACTTACAAGGATGAAAGACTCATCTTTGTACCATTGGTTACGAGTATTTATTGATGTAAAGCCATCAACTATGTTAATTCTATTCTTCCTCGAACTAGTATCATACCATTCACACGTAAAAAGCACAACTGCCTTCATGCAAATGTATTGTAGCCTTATAATTTCATGTAGTTAGCCATAGAAAAATATTTGTCTGTTTCATCACCACCTGGCACCATTACTCCACTATTCTGAGTGGTCCGACGACTATCACGATCTTTAGTGTGAAATCGAACTTCATTTGCTATACACCCGATATAAGAGCGAGCACAATCATTCGGACCACAAGCAAGGGGATATAAATGATCGGATATTAATTTATCACAATGCAACCTTTGGGCCTAATAAAAAAGGCATTGCTTAATGTAACAACAAATTGTATAATGCAGTGTACAACCACAAAAAAAGACATACCTTTTCTTTGAACCAAGTAGCGAATTCTAATTGTTGTCTCTTATACAATCACCATTTCCATTACTCGACTCAAGGATCCTCATATACTCCCTATGTTTTGCAAGTTCATGTAACCTTTTAGTCATATTTAAAATATTAAAAATGAATTTAAGCAAAGCGATACGTACTGGCGATAAGGTTTCACTTCATCACAGTTGTTTAGAATATACCAATGTGATTTCTCTAACTCATCAGGGGTTAGTTGTCGAAATACGGTACCACCTAACCACCTTATGTGTTGAGAGAAAATTGATAGACCACAATTGTTGATCTCCTCATCATCAATGTCATCATTATTTTGATCACTTCTATTAAACCTTCTTTCAATGCCACATAAATACATAGAACAAAAGTTCAAGGATTCATTTATGACATAAGCTTCTGCAATTGAACCTAAAGGTTGAGCTTTGTTTCTAACATATTGCTTCAAATAACGCAAACTCCTGAGACAACATGAACGAAATTACATATGTTAGTATCCTACATCATAAAAGTAATAGCAATAAAGAATTCACATACCTTTCGATTGGATACATCCAACTATATCCAACAGGTCCAACAATTCTTGCTTCCCACGGTAAATGGACAGCTAAATGGACCATCACGTCAAAAAAAGCTGGTGGGAAGATCTTTTCCAACTTACATAAGATGAGTACTATATCATATTGCATTTTTTCTAGTTCTGATATGCTCAAAGTTTTTTTACATAGAGCATGGAAGAAATTTGACAACTCTGATATAGTAGTAGAAATGTCCTTACGTAGATATGGTCGAATGTCGATTGGGAGAAGTCAATCATTGCTCTTTAAACCATATATTTTACCTTCCTTCAAATTAACACAACGAGATATGTTGGATGCAAAACCATCTGGAAACTTCACAGACTTCAAGAACGTACAAAAGTCAACTTTTTTAGCAGCAGTTAACGTGTAGGAAGCATGAGGCTTTACACGTTTATTTCCAATCTCTTGTATGTGAAGCTCCTTTCTTATTTTCAAGTTAGCTAGATCCTCACGAGCTTTAATGGTGTCTTTAGTCTTTCCATCAATGTTCAATATCGTACCTACCAAGTTATCACAAATATTTTTCTCAATATGCATCACATCTAGTTTATGACGTAGTTTATGGTTTTGCTAATAAGGAAGATTGAAAAAAAATGGTTTTTTTAGTCCAATTGTGCTCACAATTTGTCCTTTTTCATTTGATGTCACGTCTTGTAGAATTCTTTCTCAACAACGGAAAACTTATAGAATTCAATTGATTTATAATATCTTGTCCAGATAAAATATTTGGACTTGCTCGTAATTCTTGTTTTCCATCATGTTGCCTACTTTTACGCCATGCATGTGTCAGAGGTAGATATCTACGATGTCCCATATAACAAATTTTGTTCTTTAGTTTTATTGAGCTTGTATCAACATTGCAAACCGGGCATGCTTTATAACCTTTTGTCCTCCAACCAGATAAATCACCATAAGCTGGAAAATCATTTAGGCCCATAACAGTGCAGCTCGGAGTTGGAAGAAAGAAGCACTGAAACTATCGTACGTTTGAACACCATCCACCCACAACTCATTTAACTCATCTATCAATAGTTGTAAGTAAGTATCAATTTCTTTGCCAGGAGACCTTGGACCAGGGATGAGTAAAGATAGAAAAGTGAATGGTGCTTTCATACACTTCCAAGGAGGCAAGTTGTATGGAATGAGTATTACTGGCCACATGTTGTATGATGTGCTCATGTTTCCAAATGGATTAAACCCATCAGAAGAAAGTGCTAATCTGACATTTCGAGCGTCAGAAGAAAAACAAGGATTGTTCATCAAAATGTTTCCAACCCTCAGCATCAGCAGGATGTCGAAGTATACCTTCAGTTTCACACCTCTTATCTTTGTGCCACCTCATATCCTCTGCGGTATGTTTTGAAGAAATAATCTTTGCAACCTTGCCTTTAGTGGAAAAGATCTTAGCACCTTATGTGGAATTTGTTTCCCCTTTCTATCATTCAACCTATATCTAGACTCTCCACAATGCAGACATTTGTCAAGTGATGCATAATCTTTCCAAAATAAAGCACAATCAAATTTTCACACATGAATTGATTCATATCCCATCCCTAGGTCACGTAGTCTCTTCTTAGCTTCATAGTAGGAGACAGTAGCTTCACACCATTCGGAAAGACTTCATGTAATAGTTCAAGCAACATATCAAAGGATTTGTCACTCCAACGATTAAGTACCTTAATGTGCATAAGTTTCACTAAAAATTTAAATGAAGTGAACTTTAGACATCCCGGATATAACTCCTCTTCTATTTCAGGAAACATTCCACTTATTTTATCGGACTCATCTTGCTCGTTTGATTCTCTTCTACATTCTTCAAACATTGGTCCATGTAGATCATGAATCATCTCTACCATCTCATCATCCATAGTATCTCTAACTCCAATGTTTTCTCTAAGATTTACATTCTCTTCTCTACATTCACTTACATTGGAAAACGTTGCACCTAGAAATCTCAAATTAGACCTTAAAAATGGAGAAAGATCAATAGTATCTCCATGAAATATCCATCGCTTATAAGTCGGGGACATACCATATTTATACAAATGACGTTCTATAACGTCTAATCTATTCCAATTGACATTCAAACAATTTGAACAAGGACATCTTGTTGTTTCCTCTTCGTCTAAATGATTAGTTGCAATTTTGATAAAGTTGGCAACACCATCAAAATATTCACTAGAAGCTCGATCTTTTAAATTTATCCAACTCCGACCATAATAAGTACAACACTTAAAGTACCTAAGTTAGAAATCCATGTGTTAGAATTAAAGCCATATGTAAATTGCATAATAATAAAGTATACAATCACACATTCGAAAGAACAACAATTACACTTACAAAGAGAAAGAGCAATCTAAACAACAACTCCCAAAACCTAAAATCAAGATCTTCGTATCAAGTCAATAAAAATTATATTGTTGTTGTTCTATTAACAACAACAATCTAAACTCACAACTTCATACCTAGAAGTGAAAACACAATAACAAAACAAATATTCAACGAGACATTACTTAAATCTAAGCATTAATCAAGACTATTCAAACACTACAAGGATAAAACTCAATCTTAAAACTAATTAAGAGAATAAATATTCAACAAATTAAAATCCAAATACACTGCCCTAAAATTTTTTAAAATGAAGAATCTTACCGGAATCTCACTACTTGGCCGTCGGAGTGATTCGTGCAGCTGGCCGTCCGGTGGTTCGTGCAAATTCGGCACCGTGGTTCGCTCGGACTGGTTCGTTCGGCCTGTGCGTTCGTCATTGGTCGTCGTTCGGCCTGTGCGTTCGCTCGGACTTGGCGGTCGTTTTCGTCGTTGGTTTGTTCGGCCTGTGCAGATTCGTGGCCGTCGCGTGGGTGTAGAAGCGTCGTCGTCGTCGTGGAGATATGTTGTCGTGCAGATTCGTCGCCGGCCGCTTAGTTTGTGCAGATTGTAGTTCGGCCGTGGAGGAAAGGAGTGGAGAGGAAAGCTTTTTCGGGTTGAGAATGGGTAGGGGAAGGGTTTTTTTAATTAAAATTGTTTAATGAAAAAAAGAGGAGGGAGATGAAGGGGGAAAATTTTTTAGACTTTTAGCAACATCTATTTTTGTTGCTAAAGGTATCACACTTTTAGTGACATTATTATTGTGTTGCTAATTCTTTTAGTGACGCAAATTTAAAATATGTCGCTAATAATAATCTTTTGTGACATATTTTTTTTGCGTCGCTATAAATGACTTTTACCAACAAAAATTTGTTACGTCACTAAATAGCAATTTTCTTGTAGTGACAATTTCAATTCCACACGTTTTGAGTTCCAAATTCGGGTGTTTTAAAATGTGAACACTTATTTGAATCCTAACCTTAGATTTAAAAATACTCACATTGTTGTTCCTTTATATTTAAGTCACATGCGTTCAATAAATTATATATATATATATATATATATATATATATATATATATATATATATATATATATATATATACTTTAATATACAAATTAATTTATATCATATTTTCAATGAATAAAAACATTATATATCACTACTACAAAACTGGATTTACTTGACGTTTTTTAACTTTCAAGTATTGGTTTACTTAACGTTTTTCAATGTGTCAACTAATCCACTGTCAAGAATAAGGAAGGTTTACTTGACAGTTTCTAAGTGTCAAGTATAATTATACGTGACATTGAAAAAACGTCAAGTATATAATTATACTTGACAGTTTTTATGCGTCAACTAGTCCAGTGTCAAGAATAAGGGGGCTTTATTTTTGACAGGTTTTACACGTCAAGTGAAATTATACTTGACAGTTTATAGGTATCAAGTATATAAGGTTTGTTCAAATAAAAAATAATATATTTTAAAATATCCATATATTTTATCATTCACCTGTTTTGAAGTCCAACAATATTAAAATACACATCAATTGAAAAATTGAATCAACCCAAATTTTCAATCAAAGAACTAACAAATTGCATATATATCCTTGAATATACATATAGTTGGTCATTACATACTTACGACTAATTAGGAACATCGTTCTTATTCATATTACAAAACAAGTTATGATCATCATTCTTAATCATAAAACACAAAGTATATGTAATAATAAAAAACAAAGACATCACCCTCCTCCAAGCCCCACACTCTTAGATAACTCCAAACTCAAAGTCTCACAATTGTTATCATCAACTTCTTGAAATCTACAAACAAAATGAGAACAACATTAAAACTAAGAACTCTAACTTTTAAGTCTAAGACCTTTGATACTAGAATTATATAATATGGGTTTTAACGACGCAAGCTTTGCGTCATAAAGACCTTCAACGACAAAATTTTCGCGTCATTGAAGCCACTGTCAAGAAAGACTATTTAACGACACTTTGAAAAATGTGTCATTAAATATACTTAGATGACACCAAAATTGTGTCATTAATACCTTTACCTTGACGTAATAAATATGTCAACGTTATCGATAACTCGACACGAATATATTGTCATCAATACCCTTATATTGATGCAAATTATGTGTCACCATTATCTATACCTTGACACTAATATATTGTCATTAATACTCTTAAATTAATGTTTTAAATGTGTCACCATTATCTATTACTCGACACAAATTTATTGTCATTAATAACCTTATATTGACGCTTTAAATATGTCACCGTTATCTATATCTTGATATAAATATATTGTCATTAATACCCTTACATTGACATTTTAAATGTGTCACCGTAATCTGTCACTCGACACAAATATATTGTCATTAATACTTTTACATTAACAATTTAAATGTGTCACTGTACCTATCACTCGACACCAATATATTGTCATTAATACTCTTATAACTACATTTTAAGTGTGTCACCTTTCAGTATAACTCGACACTAATATATTGTCGTTATAAATATTTCGTTACACAAAATTGTTGTCAAGAAATGTGTTTTAACGATACTGTTTCTGTTTAATAAAGGCTTATATGTCGACACATGTTTTGTGCCGTTATTCTTCATTTTCGCAACACATATTTTTTTGTCATATATTTCTTCTTTCTAAAAAATTAAATATTATATTTCAGCATTACCCACATATGTTTGGAAAGATATTTATATTGATAATAAAAAATATAACTTACATTATTGGTAAAGATTTTACAATAATCCAAATGATAAATTTACTGTAATATTAGATACCAAGGTCCATGGATTTTTCAACTACCTGCAAATTTGAAGAAAATGAACCTTAGATAACATTCATTACGGAAAATGCATAAGCATAAGCATAAACATTAAGTACATGCCAAACAAAAATCACCTTCTTAATAAGCAGGCCAATAAACTTTTCAAAATAAGCGTTCAAAGTTCATACAATCAAGGCTTTTAATAAAAGACCCATAAGGAATGCAAAAGATTAAAAAAAACACCGACTACATAAGCACATGCATAAGCATAGTATCTAAATGTTGCAAATGTAAGTTTCGATTCAATCTTTACAGACCAAGCAATGTTCTAGTTTGCATCAAATTGAAACTTAGCATAAACTTTCCCTTAGCCCCCCTCCTCCAAAGTAAATAAGAAACAACATGATTCCTATAACATATGTCTAAGTGGATTGAACAAAATAGCTTTTCAATGACTACCATAACTGCAGAATAGTTAACACAACAAAGTATCAAGTTCCTAAGTACGTGTCAACATAATTCCTAAAACATACGTCTAAGCGGATTGCACAAAATAAATTTTCAATGGCTACCGCTGTAGGATAGTCAAAGCAACATTCCTAAATACATGTTAACATAATTCCTAAAATAAAATAGTTAAGTTACGTTACAAAACATAAAGCACGCTTACCTCTTTCTTTTACTAAATCTTCACCTCCATATCTTGATTACCCTCCACAGAGGCTTCTTCTTTCTTGCAAGTTCGGAAGCCCTAATAATGAATAGCAAACTACGTAAGTTATACAATTATTGTTTCATATGCAATATATTAACTCATTATTTGATTCCTAACAGAGTTCATGATAAATTAAGTTAACATCATTTTCAAAGTTATTCCAAGAACAAAAGTTACAACCAATGTTATGAGAAAACAACAAACAATGTAACAAATAACAAATACTTTAAAATTTTACATACTCCAAAAATTCAAATAATATATAAAATCCAGTTGCAAAATAAGTAAGTTTCAAAACTTTCTTACCATGAAGATTGGGAAGTGTTGCTATCAAAGATCTCTTGTAGTTCCTCTTCTATCAAATTCAACCCAAAAAATCAAGTAGACAATATATTGATCTAAATAATCCTTGTTTTTTCCTGAGAATCATAAAACAAGAAAACATCATCATTGACATTCAACACATAAACAAATCTTTAATGGCTTAAATTGAAAAGTCCTAGTTTTGTATCTTATCCTCTTATAGTTTTTACTTTAGTCTATCACTATTCGTAAATGTTAAAATTAGATGATAATGAAACTTACATAGCATGATACTTAATAGATTGGCAGAAGTTCGAAAAAGCAAAGGAAGTCATCTAAGTGAGGAAAAATAAAATGTTTTTACTAATTGAAAAATGTAATATACTAGTTGCAAGCCAAGAACCATAAAGTCCATAAATGAACATTATTCCTTTCCGTCTCAAATCTTTATATGCATATGGCAAAAAACAAATGAATTTTTCATACATTTTGCAATTGTAGAAATTGAAAAATAAATAATAATATTAATATTAATATTAGCAAAACAATGTGAAATATGACAAATATAGGTTAGGAAATAATACATGTTGGCAAATGATTTGGCAAATAATACAACAAACAATATAGCTAACAAATAATATACAAGTTGAGAAATACTATATTGAAAATAATATATAATATATTATTTTATATCAGAAATAATATAAAATAATATATCGAATATAATATAAAATAATATATCGAATATAATATAAAATAATATATCGAATATAATATAAAATAATATATCTAATATATAGTTTGTGAAATAAATATCAAACCTAACAAACTATTCTGTCTTTTACAAGTCTAATCAATAAATAAACAATAAACCAAAAAATTAACAATAGCCAAATTAAATCAATCGGCTTAAACGTAACAATTTTAAATTATATATAATAAAATGGCCTAAATCTAACATATTTGAATCAATTGGCCTAAATCTACTAAATTTGAACCAATTGACCTAAACCAAACAAAATTAAAAACTCAAATGACCTAAATCTAACAAATTCGAAGCACATTGAAATTAATTGACCTAAACAACACTAAATTCAATTGACCTAAATTTGAACTAACAATAAAAGCAAACAATAAAAGCATAGTAAACTCAATTGGCCTAAATTTGAAATAACAATAAAAGCACACTAAACTCAATTGGCCTAAGCCTAACAAAATTACACTAGAAGAAATCTGGGCTTTAATGTCAGGTGGAAAAAATGAAAAATGAACTTTAATGTCGCTTTTCAAAAAGTGGATGTTTAATGTCGGTTTAAAACCGACATTAAACATTCTCCCTTTTTTAAAAGTGACATTAAAGCTCATTTTTAATTTTTTTTTAATATTGTAAAAAGTCAATGGTTTCTCTCTCTTTTTTTCCCCAATTTAATTTAGCAAAAACCCTAGGGTCGTCTTTCCCTCCCATACGTTCTTTCTTTTCTTTTTCCCATTCTTCTTCCTGTCCTTCCTCCACCCAAGCTCGTCGACCGCAAATTTCACGCACAGATGATGTTACGCACAAGCTTCGGCTGACGTTCCACCACCAGACGTTAACGCACAGACGACATTCGACCATCACAGACGACGTTCACGTACAAGCTTTGGCCGCGCCACCACAGAGATATCAATCGACTTGTCGGCGCCACCACAGACGACGTTCCCTCCCCTGATGTCCATAACAGACTTTCGCGCAGTAGATCCCCACGAATGGCCGCCCCAACTTCGCTCCACCACGTACGTTCCCGCACTGATTTGATCTCTTTCACACTAAAACAAGGTCAAACAATATATTTCTTTCACATTAATCTTTTCAATGGCGTCTGATAGCTTCATCGACAAGAACGTAGTTTTCAAGAGGCTAAAGGCCAAGTCGGAGAACAAGGTAAGTGTGACTAATTCATCTTTAGATTTGGATCGAAAATTGCACTAGATTAATTATGTTTGTTTTTTGTTTTTTCAGATCTGTTTCGATTGTAATGCGAAGAGGGAGGCTGTTAAAATAATTAGGGTTTATGATCAAATCAATATTTTCATTTCTAGTATTTTCCTTTTCTGTTATTTTCCTTGTTTGTATTATTGGAAGTATATAATTTTGGAACTCTCTATTCTGATTATTCAAGTTATTATTCAATAATATTGTACAAGATTAACAGAAAATAGATTCTCAGGATATTTGGAATGTGGTTGCTTTTTGGTTGAAAGACTTTTGAAAAAAACTTTTGAAAGAACTTTCTTTGCTTCAATACATATTGATAAACGAACATTATGAGTTTCTTGGATGCTAATTTAGAGTTCATACTGGATTTGGAGTAATACATTTTGAACCTTAATCCAAAGAAAATTCAATTTGTTTAGTAATACATCCCGGTCGAGGAGGGTGACATTGACATGTCTGCCGCCGATGACGACGCCATCAAGGTTCCCTCTGTCCTCTATTTCATAACTGTAGAGATCCATTACCAATACAGTTGTGTAATGGAAGCTTGATTTGCGTGGTATGTGAATTTGTTGTCTTCTATGGATGTTGCTGGAGCTGGACGAGATGAAGAAGAGATTGAAGGAGATGGAGGAGGAAGCAGCTGCTCTTCGCGAAATGCAAGCCAAGGTAGAAAAGGAAATGGGCGCCGTTCAAGGTTTACCTCCATCTCGAATTACCTTCGACTAAATTGATTTTGAAGTTCGTATGAAGCTATTGTAGCATCTTCAATCTGCCTGATTATAATTTCTTATACAGATCATGCTGGTTCGGCTGTAAGTCAAGAAAGCAAAGAAGAGGCAGATTCGCGATCTGTATTTGTTGGCAACGTGAGATGAGATCTATGGTCTTGATATAAGCACGTTATTCTTCGTGTAGTTGGTCAAATGCTATTTCACAAGCATGCTGATCTTGATAATATTTCTTTTGCAACCTGACAAATTTAGTTTACACTACTTGCTAAGTTGTTTTGTTGTTAATTTCTGTAGATGAGCATATCCTAGGCGAAGATTAGGTTTACGTAGATGTCACTTGTTCCTGCAAAGCAATTGCTGTCTTAACTTACACCTTTAATCTATGTCCAGTCAAATCTAATTAGGGTTTGATAAAATGGTTTTGGGTTCCTTTTCCTTTCTTATGGTATTGAGGGTTCTACGAGCTCAAGTCAGAGATATTGCAATCATGTATTACTTGAAGGCTTGGAAGCGAGAGTTTTTAGATATATTATTTTGATCCCTGCGTTGTGTGCGCTATTTGGACTCTTGCTACGTTTAGTTTTAACTTAAAGGGTTAAGTATTGATGTATCCATTTTACTAGAATTCTTGCCCTAGGTTTTTCTTTTTTCTTTATTCCTTTGTTATGTTGTGGATGTGCTTCTTCACCATGTCAGAGTAGATGTTTAACTTGTTTGTCTCGCTATGATCGCAGGGTCATTCATTTTACCCGAAGTTCTCAGTATTTGCTCTAGGATGATTGCAATATAATTCTATTAGGAAAATTACTTATTGTGTCATTAAGATTGTATTCAAGCAGTAAAAGAAAGAAAATTTATGTGTGTTTGAAACAAATTGAAGAAAAAAAGATCAAAATAATTCTACATTTTATTATTGGCGCCGTTATCTGTGCATGTTGTTTGAGTTCTTATAACTAATGTTAAATGGTTTTAATATCATTCTGTTCATCTCAGGTTCAACAAAAGCGAACAAAGTTAATGAATTGGTATATTGATATATCTAAGTACATGGAATGAATGTTGGAGAAGGGTGTAAATTATTCATATCTTACCTCATTCTCTTTTATAAATGACTCACCTTTTCTTCTCCTAAGGGATTTATGGACTAATTAATCAAAGAAAACTAAAGTGATGAAGGAGAAAGGGTTGTGCTGAAGCTAAGTATCACAAGATGGGAAGGTAAATAAAGTGTCTATTGCACCTTTATGTTCTTGATCTTGAACCTGTTGTATTGGGTCATAATCTTCTTTCAATATCATATTGTCCAACTTCAGCATTGGTTCTTCACTGCACAGTTCAAATGAGTCAAACATTTTAGATTTTATTTTTCAATTTTGTCATCAATTCATTACAGCCTGAAAATTTACCATTAGTCCAATATAATGTTAATCAATTTGGTTCTTTGAAAGCAAATAAAAGTCCATACTTTGCTTTACCACTTGAAGGTTCCAAATTAGGACTTAGGCTGTGTAAAGTAGTTTTGAGATATTTTACAGTATGAAAATCTATGTCTTTTTTTAATGTTTTTGCGATTGTAGAACAAAGTGAAAGCAAGAGTATAATAGTTCTAGTAGTTGTGCCAATCATATCAGTATTAATCTTCTTGGCTTCGAGCAACTTTTTTATCATTAGAAATGTAAGAAGAAGAGCTAAAGGTATGTAAAGCTTTCCTCCTCATTCTCTTGAATCATAAGGTTTTTGTTTCCATTTTTATTCATCTTAAAGTATCAGCAGATAATGAAGTTACTATAACTGAGCATCTAATAAATGAGAGTCTACTTGATGTGCCGATTATGATAATTGAGCAATAAGTTGAAAAGTAAAGCAATCATTTTTATTCACTTTCTTGATCCTGATAAGTCCAAGAGTAAGGATGATTTTATTCATAATTACAAGAATCTTAGAATGGATTGTTGGTTGTTGATTGTGTATTTTGTGTTGATATTTTTGTTATGAAATGCAATGGTAGGAAAGAGGAAGGCCTTTAATAACACTAGAGTGAAGCATAGAGTGAAGCGGTCGATTAAGGTGCCCACGATTAGTAACAAGCTAGTAGATATGATGATTATTCATGGAGGAAATATGGCCAAAAGCCAATCAAAGGTTCTCCACACCCAAGGTATAAAAATATGATTGCTTTACTTTTCAACTTATTGTGTTGATGTTGCTTATTTCTTTATAGATTGATATTGGTTTTCATAATAATGTTATGTAAAAAAATGTTGATTATTCATATGGGGGGCAATACTATGAGCTAATCAATTACAAGAGTTCATAGGTTGCCACATAAAATATTTTATTTTATTTGGGAAAAGGATTGTATATGATTGCATATATGGAATATTTTTAATAATAGATTGAAGAGATTTAGGAAAGCCTGATGGATGAGGTAGACTAAAGAGAGTTATGTGGATTTGAGTGTGGATATAAAATCTTAAAACTTTTCATCATTCTCTGCAATTTTAGTACTTCAAACAGCTTTGTTATTCTAAATAAATGGTTTATTTGGATATTGTTTGTAGATAATTGAAGTCATATCGGGTTGAAAGCTAAGCGATTGTGTAGAGATTGTCAAGCGACCGTTGAAAATTGAAGACTGAGAAGGCATTTAGGTTTTTTAATTATTTAATTCTTGTATTAGAATCTTTTTTCACGTACTATTGTAGAATGTTAAACATAATATTAAGATTTTATTTTGTGTATTCAAATGTAAAAGAAAAATATTATAGTTTCTAACATAATATGAATTTCATTGATTTGCTGGCGTGTGAAAAACATATTTATCTACATTGATCCAATGTCGGTATATAGGACAATAATGTAACAATTAAATAAAAAGAAATTTGTAAAAATGAATCCAAAAACTAGGCTTTAATGTCGGTTTTAAACCGACATCAAAGTTCAACCGACATTAAAGGGCTTCAATAACACTATCAAAGATGTCGGTTGAAAACTGACAAACCGACATTAAAAAGGCCTTTAATATCGTTTTTAAACCGACATTAAAGCCCAACTGACATTAAAGGGCTTCAATAACGCCATTAAAGATGTCGGTTGAAAACTGACATTAAAGGCCTTTAATTTCGTTTTTAACCCGACATTAAAGAGGCCTTTAATGTCGTTTTTAAACCGACATTAAAGCCTAACCGACATTAAAGACCTTTAATAACGCTCACAAAGATGTCGGTTGCTAAGTGACATTAAACGGTTTTAAACCGACATTAAAGGCCAAAATTCTTCTAGTGTTAAAATCACCTTAAAATTAATTAAGAAAATTACAACAAATTTTTTTTTGAAAAAATACATCCTTATAATTGATCACACCCTCAAAAGGGAAGGGAAAGGGAGGAAATTAAAAAAAAAAGTTACCTTTGATATAATAGTTTCCTTAGCTTTTTTCGACCCTTCCAATTGATCTCAAATGTACCCTCCAAAAAAATCCTCCTTTGTTTTTATAGTAGAGAAGGTGGAGTGAGAGAAAATTGGGTTAGTTGAGAGAAAATAGGGAGGAGAGTAGAGAGAAAATTGGGTGAGTTGAGGGAAAATAGGGAAGAGAGTGGAGAAGGTGGGAGTGTGAGAGAAAATTGTGTGAGTTGAGGAAAAATAATGAAGAGACTTATAAAAAAAAGAAGAAATTAAATTCAAATTCAAATCCAACTTTCAAAGTAAAATAAAAATAAAGTAAAATAAAGTAAATAAATAAAATAAAATAGTAAAGGACAAAATGTTGTATCTACAACTTCTTAGAAGATTACCTCTCCATTGGATCAAAAAATATTTCTTGTAGACAAAGATAATGAATTGAATTTTGCACTTTAATTTTCTAAACAAAATGTATCTTGCATACTAATTAAACAATCAAGAGCAAATTAAAAGATTGTTTCATGGATATCACATGGAATTGAATTCGTTCTTGAACAAAAATTAAAGAATCATGCTAAATTAGAAGAAAAATAGAAGAAACTCTCAAATAAATTGAATACCATAATCCTCTTACCTCTTAGAAGATTACCCCTCTATTGGAATAAAATATTGATGGAATATTTTTCAGAGAAAAATGATAGAATGAGATGGGAGACTTCTGAAAAAGTGATATTTAAAGAGAATTTGGGTGAAAATTGGAGTTGGATTTATGAATGAATCAAATATAACTGAAAATTGATTAAGATTTACAGAAAAATGAGTTATATATAGAAAAGAAATGAAAATAACCGCTTCATGGGTTTCGAACTCATAACTTCAAGACCAGGCACGCGCTCAATTTGACGGAAAGGAGAGGATTTTTGGGAAGTTGTTATATATTTACAAGATTGCCATTGAAAATATGTGAGAAGAAATGATTTGCAGGCTATGAGATTCGAACACAAGACATCAAAGGCGCCCGCGTGAGGAGAAGACGTGAAGTCTTTCGAAAATGGGGAATAAAGGAATACGCTCGGCTAGGATTCAACTCCAATTTAGAAAATTTGAAATTTAAGGTTTTTTTATTTCGAAGTTTTTTAAATGACACAAAAAATTTATTGATAATTAACGACGCTTTAAATGTGTCAAGAAAAATTAAATTGTGGCAATAGAATTGTGTCAATAAATAATTTTTAACGACACAATTGTACCTCACCCCATCTTTTTTATTTTCAACGACACAATACCTTGATTAGTAGTGTCATTAAAACCCATTTTTCTAGTAGTCGAGGGAGAAGAGAAATCGGAGCGGCCAAGATTCTTTGCCGGTAGTCTCTTAGATTGGTGGGTTCGACGGCAGTCCCTTAGACAATGTTTGCTTGTTCGACGGTATGAGATTAGTGGGTTTGACGACAGTCTCTTAGATTTGGAGATGAGTTACATTGTTTCCCGTTTTTTGGTAGGGAGAGAGAGAAAATGTTGAACAAATTGTAAAACTCTTTTTGAATGTCGTGCAAAGAGGGAATCGAAAAATTTTGAATTTTGAATTTTTTTATTTAATGACACAAAGAATTTGTCGTTAATTAACGACACTTTAAATGTGTCAAGAAAAATTAAATTGTGACAATATAATTGTGTCAAGGAATAATGTGTCACTTTTATTTTCAACGACACATTTTACTCCTACCCTACCCCTTTTTTATTTTTAACGACACAATGTTTTGATTTGTAGTGTCGTTAAAACCCAAATTTGTACTAGTGTATGTCCTTGAAATAGACACAATATGTAGGATCTCTATGAAGTATTGGACTCTTACAAACATACATTAAGAATTAGTGGATGGTTGCTCACGTAGCTATCAAAAGAATAAGAGAGAACACATGGGACGTCATAGTACTTAGATGCCCTTTTTTTCTTAAAAAAAAAGACTTTGTTTTAAACAAAATCAATAACTTCTTTAAGAGAACATGGGCTAAAGCAAATGAAAAACCTAAAAGTGGAGAAGAAAAAACATTACAGATTTATGCTTTCTGGTTTTGTAGTTGAAGATTCTCATCATTCTTTCTCCTTCCATGAAGTCGTGAACATAAACTTGAACCCCTATAAAACGCATTTGAGAAAGACAATATCCGTAGCTTAACTGAGAATGAAGTCATGAACATAAAATTGAATCAAAACATTATTTTTGCAAAGCTGAAAAGAGAAATCACTACTCAACTCTTCCTTTCAGCATTCACATATCTCATTTCATCCACATGATTTGAGAAACATTAAACAAAATACCTTCCAAGATGATAACATTAGATGTATTGACCTGGTACAAACCAATGATTAATTTTCTGGAATAATTGTACCAAAAAATATGTCTAATACCCTCAAGAATACGTATCGGTCAAGTGAATCTAGGATTCTATTTGAAAATTGTTTGAAACACATTCAAGCATTAAAAGTTCTTTTATTCTAAGTCCAAAACATTTTTATATTGTTGAAGCATTTGTTGATTATGAAGGATAAGAGAGGATAGTGAACTATCAAGGTCTAAAATTAAGCTAATATAGGATCGGCGTGCTTTGAATATTGTTAGCTTGTGTAGCACCTAGCTTGTTCCAAAGAGAGTAGTCCTGTAGTTTTAATTTCAAGGCTGTTTGAAAGGATTCAAATGCTTTGTGAAATTCTCTGGAAAAATTATAAAGGACACCAAGTACTATGTGCACATTAGCATCATCAGTGAACATTTGTGCAGCTTAGCTAAATAGGTCAGCTACCTGTACATACACAAAGTAGAATGATGCGTAGTTTTATACCAAAGAGATAAATTTACTTGATGACTATCATCTTAGTTCCATAAATAATCCATACATATAACTACACGTCATTACAAATAACTACACATTTCTAAATTTTGCAGAATTGCAACCAATCCATACATATAACTACACATTAAAAATAAATTAAAAAACAAATGTTGCAGCAAGACCACATCGCAGAAATTTTTTCACAATGTTAGTAAAACCCTATTACATTTTAACATCACACAAAACCAACAAGAACAATTAAAAAATAACATGTAATATTATGGGTAGTTATGTGTGTGTTTGGAGATCAATATGCTTAAAACACTGGAGAGGTACCAAAAATGCAATTATGGAGCGGTGAAGTTCACAGATAAAAAGGAGAGACAATCCATTTAATTGCATCATAAACTACTGAACATGAATTTTGTGGACTTGTTATACTAGATTTTGTTGAAAGATACTTGAGATAACCGAGAGTGGTTTAATTTCTAAACAACTACAAAGATCATTCGGTTTTCTATTCGACACACTAGGGCAAACTCTCAAAGCAGCCAATATATTCCAACCATACATTGGAAAATACGTATTATCTCTTCATTAAGAAAATACGTACATATGCTCGTTATAATGTGCAACTATATATGGTCATGAATGTAAAATAATATATAAATAAATCGAAAACACTAGAGACAATCTACGATTCTCTGATGAATTAAACATCAAGGACATACCTCTTCAGCTTCTGCATATGCTATTTCCATTTCCCCAACTCCAAGCATACCGACAACGATAGCTGGATAGAGAAAGCAAGGTTCACGACCATTAAACAACAATCCTGGTTTTAAATGTTCTGGTTTTAAATATTGAAGTTAATACTTTGATTACTTGAAGTGTATAAAATAATTCAAACAATTATTTAAACACAACATTGCTAAACTTTATAAGACTTATAGAAAGGTCCAATGTTTTCGACTTAAGTTTTGCATAATGTAAAATGCAGAAACATCACAACAAAAATCATGGAAAATGTAGAAATATCACAGCCTAAATGTGAGAAACAGATCATGAAAAATGAGCCCTAATGTTTACGTATACACAAATTACATAGATCAAACAAAACATTTCGTCTAAAGCTATCTGCCACAGCCTAAATCATGACAATCTCCTTCACTCCAACAAATCATTACATACCATGGTTAACCGCCTATGTTTTTAATAAAGTCTAAATGTGAATAGATGATAACAAGAAACAAACAAACTATAATAGATTGGAATAAATCTAGGTCAATAGTTATTTTCTCTCAGTTATAGATGGGAATAAAATTAGGAACCGGATCTAGTTATTTCTCTGCTCCTATTGCAGCTTCAATGATAATGTACGTCAGTTGTGTTTTACTCAGCTTTTTCTTTTCAATAGACCTTGGAAGTTAAATTTAATTATAAAACTTAAAGAAAGTAAATATTTCCCTTGCCATGAAATCAAGATGTAACTAAGAGTACAAGAATATTGTCGATAGTTTAGTATGCATTAACCGCAATGAATAAACCTATCAAAAAAGGAGTAACCAAGTGCATTTGACAAGACTTTTCCCACAGTTGTTTTTTTGGAGCCCATCATTCTTGCATTTCATATATAAGATTTTAAATATCTAACTGCATAAGCTCAAGAGCGATGAAGAACTCCAAGAAAGAAACTCACCAACAAGATATATAGAGCGCCCATTTAAATATGACTCAATCTCCTGGGAGCAAAGAGATGAAAAATATGCTAAACAACTAATAGAACAACTGTCCCCCTTTTAGAAAAAAGCAGGGGGAAAAAAAGTAAGAGGCTCCACAATCACAGAAGGCAGGAAAGCGATGGAAAGTGTAATAAAATGATAATGAAAAAGTGGGATTGTGAAACCCCTTACCTGTATAGCCAAAGACTCATCAACAGAAGCACAATGAAATTATCACTTAAACATCTTAGCAGGATAAACTCATTAATCCTCCTACTCCTCCAAATACTTCCAATACTTTTAATGCAAAAAGAACTTCTTTTAGTTTCCATAAGAATGCCAATATCCAAACTCTCTTCTCTAATAACCTCCTTAACAAATCTCCTTTAACTTCTCCTTTCAATATTAGACACTACTGGAGTTTTGAATAAGATATAGTTGAAAACCCATAGTCTATTCGAATTAACTAATTAATGATCATGGTTAAAATTAAAATTACTAGTGAAAATCCTTGCATTCTTCCTATAACAGGTTGGAAATTAGGGAAATACGACTGGATTATGGATATCATGGAGTAAAAATGGCTAAAGCTGTCAGCTGAACTTCTTAACGGATGATATGCAAAGGTTCAAAATAGGAAGTGTTTGTCCGTAGATCATATGAAGAATATTTCAAATTGTTTCAGTGTCTCATTTTAAAAAATTTATCATGCAATTTTTCGAGCTCCCAATTCTATGAAAAAGCATGAAACTAATAGCTGATTGATTACAAGCAATGCACTCTGGTTCAGCTAAAATTGTGCAGTATGGGATTTATTATTTTCAATTTGGCGTGATCTTAGTGTAGATGGTCGTAATAAGGAAAAAAAAGTAATTGAAAATATGTTCAGATGATACCTTTAGCAAGCCGTGAGGTTCTAAGACCAAAGCTGGGGATGCATATATTGCTCCATAGGGTCTGTTTGATTGTGAACACCCCTTATAAGAAAATTTAATATAATCGCAATAGATCGCTAACACCAAACCTGAAGAGTTTTTATAAGAACAGAAGATTTTCAAACATTTCAGTGGATCCTAAAATATAACAAACACATTTTTAATTTTAAAGTACCCAAAAATTGAAACTAAAAGGCCATAAAAATGTACAATACGAACATGTGAACGGTGACGGATGAACTTGTTGCGGCGACGGACGAACCTGTTTTGAACGACGGGGACGAACTGTAACGCCCCGAATTTTCGAGGTAAATTTTTTTTTTTATTTTATCATTTTATGTGATTTTTTCGAAAATTTAAAATTTTGTAAAATGATAAAATATTAATATAATATTAATTATATTATTATTATTATTATTTATTATTATCATTATAATTTAATATTAATACTTTTATTATTATTTAATATTAATATTAATAATATTATTTAAAATTATTATAATTATTTAATATTAATATTTTATTATAAATTATTATTATTTTTATTTAATATATATATAATAAAATTTTTTTATTTTTCAAACCCTAAAGAAACGCGCGCCCCCCCTCATCCCCTTCGTCTTCTTCCTCGCGCTGCCGCCGCCCATTTTCAGCACCTTCTCCCTCTCCGTTCTTCACCCGACGAATACCGCCGACCGTCTTCATCTCTTCTCCTTCGTCTCCGTCTCTGTGGTGGTCGTTTGTCTCCGTCTATATCGTCGAAATTTTTCAGCTTCAACGTTCGTCCGCCGCGACCCCGTCCATTTCTGATCTCCTCTCGGGCTCACGACGCCAGCCACCGGCATGCGCCCCTCCTTCGGTCGTCCGTCGCGTTGAAGCAGGGCCAGTCGTAAAACGCCTCCAAGCTGTGAATCATCCCTGTCGTCGAACGCCGAAGATCCGTCGCTCGTGGTTGCCCCGGTTTCAAGCCGACCCGACCCGACCCGAATCGCAAATCCAAGCCGACCAGACCCGAAGACCGAGCCGAGCCGCGCCACGAGCCGAGTCAAGCCGAGTTGAGCCCTGAGTCGTAAGCCGAGCCGAGGGTGAGCCAAGCCGAGCCGAGCCACCTCAGCCATTTTTCTCCCTCCACTTCGAGTCACGGTGAATCTTCGGTAATGATCGTTTTGGTAATTTACCCAATGTTGCTATAACCATTTCGAGTTGAATATTGGAGTAAGACTGGATCCTATCTTTCGTTCCTTGAAGGTATTAGGGATTTGACGCTCAAGTTCTCGGGTCCCACGACAAGTTCATTTGGGGACAGCTCCCTTTACTCGGGTAAGCCGACGTTTGTTGTTTCGAATGATTTAAAAGGTGACTTTACTAGTGTCATCGTTTAAACCCTTATGATTTCGTTTAGGTGGATTCGTTGAGCGTGGACTCGTTTAAGAGGCATAACCAAGTATCAGGTAAGGGATTTTCTACTACTGGACCTCGGATCGAGGCTGGAAACATAGTAATCCACAGGGGATTACACGTTAGTGACTGTATTGAATGAATTGATGCATGTTTGACTATTAAGTATTGCTGTTATGTTCATGTCTGATGTAAAAGTAACGTGACCGCTAGTTGTAGCTGGTGTCCCATCGGGTGTAAGGAGTTGATTACGGATAGACACCGATGCCCGGATGTTCTGTATATTGTAATTATGTTAATGGGCTACGTTGTGGACTGGAATTGTATGTCGATGAACTTTAAAGTCTTAAGGTTAGGAACGTGGTAGTCTATTATCTAAGTATTGATCATGAAGTTTTGTAGTGGAAGGACTATGAGTCCGATTCTGATTTGACTAGTTGACTAGATCTAAGGAATATCACAATGGTGTGTGAATTGGAAACGCTTATAGCAACTGAGGATGTAGTTGTTTAAAACTATACTATCCGACTGGTGAAGCCTATGGAGAATTTGTAATATGAATGTTGTCGGAGTATGACTGTTGTAGACGGTTTAGTATGGACTGAGGGGTAACAGTTAGCTTCATCTATGGGGTAGTGTACCTTACGGATAGGTGTATCCTTCGGGATCACTAGACATACGTGCATCCTTCGGGATCACTAGACTGACATGTGCATCCTTCGGGATCACTAGACTGATATGTGCATCCCCCGGGATCACTAGACTGATAGGTGTATCCTTTGGGATCACTAGACTGATACGTGCATCCTTCGGGATCACGAGACTGATGTGTGCGTTCTACGGAACCACTAAACTGTTTACGTAGGGTACCCCTGAATAGGAAGTTAACTGTTGTTCCCTAACGGGCCCAGTAGTGGGTCCCTTACTGGGTATATTTTATACTCACCCTTTCTCTTCTTTAACTTTTCAGGTAAGGGTACAGCGAGGGGCAGACCGACGAGAGGCAGGAAGGATGCGTGAAGGCCATACGGACGCGTCTGTTTTTTTTTTTTTTTTTTGTTATGCTTCCGCTGATATATTTTGTTAGAGTATTTGGTTTTGTGATTTTGAGTTTAATGACTTGAGTATTGTATTTGAAACTCTCGTGACTGTGATTTAAAATAGGGCACAACACTGCTTTTATAATATTTCCAAATGTTTTTAATGAATCGTAACCAGTCATTTATAAGTTTTTTTGGTGTTTTGTGGTCGAGTCGTAGTACTGAGTAGTGACCTCAGCTTAGTCCGAAAAGTTTGGGTCGTTACACTTGGTATCAGAGCCTAAGTTATAGGTTTTGTAAACTGACTTATGATGTGAGTCTGTGTTTTGTGTCCTTATGGCTAAAACGATCCTTGGCACTCGTCAGGTACGCTCTCATGAAAATTATATGTATAACTCTATATGCATTACCTGACCTAAGTTAAACTGTGAAGTTAATTATCGCATATGACTAAAGGGATCATTGATGGTTGTTAGGGAAATGCTGCCAATGAGAGGTGCACGTAGGGGTGGCCGAGGAGGCCGAGGAAGGGGAGCAGGACGTGTTCAACCTGAGGTGCAGCCTGTAGCCCAAGCCACTGACCCGGCTGCGCTAGTTACTCATGCGGACCTAGCTGCTATGAAGAAGAGGTTCAGAGATTTGATTATGCAGATGCGGGAGCAGCAGCAGCAGCAGCCTGCCCCGCCAGCTCCTGCCCCAGTTCCGGCTCCAGTTCCAGTTGTGCCCCAGGTTGTGTCAGATCAGTTGTCGGCAGAGGCCAAGCACCTAAGGGATTTCAGGAAGTATAACCCCACGACATTCGATGGGTCTTTGGAGGAACCCACCAGGGCTCAGTTGTGGTTATCGTCTTTGGAGACCATATTTCGGTATATGAAGTGCCCTGAAGATCAGAAAGTTCAGTGTGTTGTTTTCATGCTGACAGACAGAGGTACTACTTGGTGGGAGACTACAGAGAGGATGCTAGGGGGTGACGTGGGTCAGATCACGTGGCAACAGTTCAAGGAGAGTTTCTATGCGAAATTCTTCTCTGCTAGTTTGAGAGATGCCAAGCTGCAAGAGTTCCTGAACTTGGAGCAGGGTGACATGACAGTAGAGCAGTATGATGCGGAGTTTGACATGTTATCCCGCTTCGCTCCCGAGATGATAGCGACTGAGGCGGCTAGAGCTGATAAGTTTGTTAGAGGCCTCAGACTAGACATCCAGGGTTTGGTTCGAGCTTTCCGACCCGCTACTCATGCCGATGCACTGCGCCTGGCAGTGGATCTCAGTTTACAGGAGAGGGCTAACTCGTCTAAGGTCGCAGGTAAAGGTTCGACCTCGGGACAGAAAAGGAAGGCTGAACAGCAGCCTATTCCAGTGCCACAGCGGAACTTCAGACCAGGTGGTGAGTATCGCCGCTTCCAGCAGAAGCCTTTTGAGGCAGGGGAAGCTGCCAGGGGGAAGCCGTTATGTACCACTTGCGGGAAGCACCATCTGGGCCGTTGTTTATTTGGGACCAGGACTTGCTTTAACTGTAGGCAAGAGGGGCATACAGCTGACAGATGCCCAATGAGGCCTACGGGGAATGCGCAGAATCAGGGAGCAGGTGCTTCACATCAAGGTAAAGTCTTTGCTACCAACAAGGCTGAGGCTGAGAGGGCAGGCACAGTGGTGACAGGTACGCTTCCAGTATTGGGGCATTACGCCTTAGTGTTGTTTGATTCGGGTTCATCACATTCTTTTATCTCTTCTGCATTTGTGTTGCATGCTCGCCTAGAGGTAGAGCCCCTACACCATGTTTTATCAGTATCTACTCCTTCTGGGGAGTGTATGTTGTCGAAAGAAAAGGTGAAAGCATGCCAGATTGAGATAGCCGACCATGTGATTGAAGTAACGTTGTTGGTCTTGGACATGCTCGACTTTGACGTAATTGTGGGTATGGATTGGTTAGCCACTAACCATGCCAGCATAGATTATTCCCGTAAGGAGGTAGCGTTTAACCCTCCCTTGATGGCCAGTTTTAAATTTAAGGGAGAAGGGTCAAGGTCGTTACCTAAGGTAATCTCAACCATGAGGGCTAGCAAACTGCTCAGTCAGGGGACTTGGAGTATCTTAGCGAGCGTGGTGGATACTAGGGAGGTTGATGTATCACTGTCATCGGAACCAGTGGTAAGAGACTATCTAGATGTCTTTCCTGAAGAACTTCTAGGGTTACCTCCTCACAGAGAGATTGAGTTTGCCATAGAGTTGGAGCCGGACACGGTTCCTATATCCAGAGCCCCATACAGGATGGCCCCAGCAGAGTTGAAAGAACTGAAAGTGCAGTTACAGGAATTGCTTGATAAGGGTTTCATTCGACCAAGTGTGTCACCTTGGGGTGCGCCAGTTTTATTTGTTAAGAAGAAGGATGGATCCATGCGTCTATGCATTGACTATAGAGAGTTGAATAAGGTAACTGTTAAGAACAGATATCCCTTGCCCAGGATCAACGATCTGTTTGACCAGTTACAGGGAGCTACAGTGTTCTCTAAGATTGATCTTCGGTCGGGATATCATCAGTTGAGGATTAAGGATGGTGATGTACCGAAGACAGCATTTCGTTCTAGATACGGACACTATGAGTTTATTGTGATGTCTTTTGGGTTGACGAATGCTCCGGCAATGTTTATGGACTTAATGAACAGGGTGTTTAGGGAGTTCCTTGACACTTTTGTGATCGTGTTTATTGATGATATCTTGATATATTCCAAGATGGAGGCCGAGCATGAGAAGCATTTACGTATGGTTTTGCAAACACTTCGGGATAATAAGTTGTATGCAAAGTTCTCGAAATGCGAGTTTTGGCAAAAGCAGGTATCCTTTCTAGGCCATGTGGTGTCTAAGGCTGGAGTTTCTGTGGATCCAGCTAAGATAGAGGCAGTCACCAGTTGGACCCGACCTTCCACAGTCAGCGAGGTTTGTAGCTTTCTGGGCTTAGCTGGTTATTATCGACGGTTTGTGGAGAACTTTTCCCATATAGCTACTCCTCTTACTCAGTTAACCAAGAAAGGAGCTCCTTTTGTTTGGAGCAAGGCATGTGAGGACAGTTTCCAGAACCTTAAACAAAAGCTAGTTACTGCACCGGTTCTTACTGTACCTGATGGTTCTGGCAGTTTTGTGATTTATAGTGATGCTTCCAAGAAGGGTTTGGGTTTTGTATTGATGCAGCAAGGTAAGGTAGTCGCTTATGCTTCTCATCAGTTGAAGAGCCATGAGCAGAATTACCCTACACACGATTTAGAGTTGGCAGCAGTGGTTTTTGCATTGAAAATATGGAGGCATTACTTGTATGGTGAAAAGATACACATCTTCACGGATCATAAGAGCTTGAAATACTTCTTTACTCAGAAGGAATTGAATATGAGACAGCGAAGATGGCTTGAGTTAGTGAAGGATTACGACTGTGAGATACTGTATCATCCAGGCAAGGCAAATGTGGTAGCTGATGCTCTTAGTAGAAAGGTATCACATTCAGCAGCACTTATTACCCGATAAGCCCCATTGCATCGAGATCTTGAGCGGGCTGAGATTACAGTGTCAGTGGGGGCAGTCACTATGCAGTTAGCCCAGTTGACGGTACAACCGACGTTGAGGCAAAGGATCATTGATGCTCAGCCTAACGATCCTTATTTGGTTGAGAAGCGTGGCCTAGCAGAGGCAGGGCAAGCGGTTGAGTTCTTCATATCCTCTGATGGTGGACTTTTGTTTGAGAGGCGCCTCTGTGTGCCATCAGATAGTGCGGTTAAAACAGAATTATGATCTGAGGCTCACAGTTCCCCATTTTTCATGCACCCAGGTAGTACGAAGATGTATCAGGACCTGAAGCGGGTTTATTGGTGGCGTAACATGAAGAGGGAGGTAGCATAATTTGTTAGTAAATGCTTGGTGTGTCAGCAGGTTAAGGCACCAAGGTAGAAACCAGCGGGTTTATTACAACCTTTGAGTATACCGGAATGGAAGTGGGAAAACGTGTCCATTGATTTCATTACAGGACTGCCAAGAACTCTGAGGGGTTTTACAGTGATTTGGGTTGTGGTGGACAGGCTTACCAAATCAGCGCACTTCATTTCGGGTAAATCCACCTATACCGCTAGTAAGTGGGCACAGCTGTACATGTCTGAGATAGTGAGATTACATGGAGTGCCAGAGTCGATTGTTTCTGATAGAGATGCCCGTTTCACTTCCAAATTCTGGAGGGGTTTGTAAACTGCTATGGGCACGAGGTTAGACTTTAGTACAGCTTTCCATCCACAGACTGACGGTCAGACTGAGCGTCTGAACCAAGTTTTAGAAGATATGTTGCGAGCGTGTGCATTGGAATTTCCAGGTAGCTAGGACTCCCACTTGCATTTGATGGAATTTGCTTATAATAACAGTTTTCAGGCTACTATTGGCATGGCACCATTTGAGGCCTTGTACGGCAAATGTTGTAGATCCCCTGTTTGCTGGGGTGAGGTGGGTGAGCAGAGATTGATGGGTCCTGAGTTAGTTCAGTCTACTAACGAAGCGATACAGAAAATTAGATCACGTATGCAGACTGCACAGAGTAGGCAAAAGAGTTATGCTGATGTTAGACGGAAGGATCTTGAATTTGATGTGGGGGACAAGGTGTTCTTGAAGGTAGCATCTATGAAAGGTGTCTTACGATTTGAAAGGAGAGGAAAGCTGAGTCCCCGTTTTGTTGGGCCATTTGAGATTCTGGAGCGGATTGGCCCTGTAGCGTATCGCTTGGCGTTGCCACCATCACTCTCGGCAGTTCATGATGTGTTCCATGTTTCTATGTTGAGAAAATACGTGCCAGATCCATCCCATATAGTGGATTGAGAGCCAATAGAGATTGATGAAAACTTGAGCTATACTGAAAAACCCGTTGAGGTGCTGGCTAGAGAGGTGCGTTCCTCGTCGCCGCTCGTCGAGGTGCTCACTATGCAGATCTGCCGCCGCTCGTCGCCGCTCCACGAAACAGCCAGCTGCGTTCCTCGTGCGTCGTCCGCGAATCGCCGCCGCCATCGCTCGCCGGGGGAAAATCGATCACCGTGGCTGCCGTTTTCATCCAACCCGACCCGAGGACCCGCATTTAACCCGAGACCCGCTTCCAGTCCGAGCCACACACAAATCCGGGTGAGCCGAGCTGAGTAAGCCGAGCCGAGTGAGCCGAGTGAGCCGAGCCGCGAGCCGAGTGAGCCGAGCCGCGAGCCGAGTGAGCCGAGCCGCGAGCCGAGTTGAGCCGAGCCACAAGCCGAGCTGTGAGCCAAGGCCAAGCCGAGCCGAGCCGAGGCCAAGCCGAGCCGAGCCGAGGCCAAGCCGAGCCGAGCCGAGGTGGAGCCGAGCCGAGCCGAGCCGAACGCCTTCAAGCCGAGCCGAGCTCCTTGTTTCACCAAGCCACCTAAGCCTTCCTTCCTCCGCTCCGGGTCACGGTGAGTCTTCGGTAAGGATTGTTTTCGATGAATTCCCTAATGTTGCTACATCCGATTAGAGTTTGAATATTGGAATAAGATATGGCCCTACTTTTCTCCCTTGAAGGTAGTACAGAGTTGACGCTTGAGTTCTCGGGTCTCGCGGTAGGCTTGTTTGGAGGTAGTTTTCCTTTCCTTAGGTAAGTCAACGGATGTCGCTTCTGACCTTTTAAAACGACTTCTACTAAAGTCATCATGTAACGATCCAACTTTCCGGACTAAGCTTAGGTCACTACCAAATACCAAAACTCGACCATTCAACATAAAATTTGAAACGGACCAGTTACGATTCATTAAAACATTAGAAACCTTACAAAAGACAGTTTCGGGCCCTATTTTAAATCAATCAAAAAGTCACAAATAAAGACTCAAGTCACCAGTTCAAAATCACAAGTCAAAATATTCTGACAAAATACATAGCGGAAGCGATAAGAAAACCAGACGCGTCCATATGGCCTTCACGCATCCTTCCTGCCTCTCGTCGGTCTGCCCCTCGCTGTGCCCCTACCTGAAAAGTTAAAGAAGAGAAAAGGGTGAGTATAAACATACCCAGTAAGGGACCCACTACTGGGCCCGTTAGGGGACAACAGTTAACTTCCTATTCGGGGGTACCCTACATAACAGTCTAGTGGTTCCGTAGAACGCACATATCAGTCTAGTGCTCTCGAAGATGCACACATCAGTCTAGTGCTCCCGAAGGATGCACACATCAGTCTAGTGCTCCCGAAGGATGCACGTATCAGTCTAGTGCTCCCGAAGGATGCACACATCAGTCTAGTGCTCTCGAAGGATGCACTTATCAGTCTAGTGCTCCCGAAGGATGCACTTATCCGTAAGGCACACTACCCCATAGATGAAGCTAACAGTTACCCCTCGGTCCATGCTAAACCGTCTACATCAGTCACACCCCAACGGCATTCATATTACAGTTCCGCCATAGGCTTTGTCAGTCAGATAGTATAGGTTTAAACATCTACACCCTCAGTTGCTATACGCATCACCAATTCGCACATCATTAGGGAAAACCCTAGATCCAATCAACTAACCAACCAAAAACCGGACTCACTGTTCTTCCCCGTCCAAACTCCATGAACAACATCCAGATCAATGTTTTACTACATACTGAACCGTAACTTCAAGGTCCATCAACATAAAATCTCAATCCACAATTAGCAGTCACAGTATCTTTACATCAGACAAAATATAATATCAGTACTTAACAGTCAACACGCATACAGTTATTCAGTACAGTCACTAACGTGCAACCCCTGTGGATTACTACGTTTTCAGTCTGGATTCGGGGTCCAGTAGGAGGAAAACCCTTACCTGATACTCGGTTATGCCCCTCGATCGAATCCACGCTCAACGGATCAACCTGAACGAAAACACAAGGGTTTTAGTTGATGACTCTAGTAGAAGTCGCTTTAAAAGGTCCGAAACGACACCCGTTGACTTACCCAAGGAAAGGAAGACTACTTCCAAACAAGCCTACCGCGAGACCCGAGAACTCAAGCGTCAACTCTGTACTACCTTCAAAGGAGAAAAGTAGGGCCAACTCTAATCGGATGTAGCAACATTAGGAAATTCATCGAAAACAATCCTTACCGAAGACTCACCGTGACCCGGAGCGGAGGAAGGAAGGCTTAGGTGGCTTGGTGAAACAAGGAGCTCAGCTCGGCTTGAAGGCGTTCGGCTCGGCTCGGCTTGGCCTCGGCTTGGCTCGGCTTGTGGCTCGGCTCAACTCGGCTCGCGGCTCGGCTCACTCGGCTCGCGGCTCAGCTCACTCGGCTCGCGGCTCGGCTCGCGGCTCACTCGGCTCGGCTTACTCAGCTCGGCTTACCCGGATTTGTGTGTGGCTCGGACTGGAAGCGGTTTTGGGTCGGGTCAGCTTGGAACCGGGTCGGGTTGGATGAAAACGGGCAGCCACGAACGATGGCTCTCCGGCGTCCGACGACCGTGACGAACGACAACTGGGAGGCGTTCGACGACGGGGTGAGTCGCGGCTGGTGGACTCCGACAGCTGGTTCTGCTTTCACGCGGCGGAGGGCGATGGCTTGACGGCGGAGGACGATTTGAAGCCGAGAGGAGATCCGAAGTGGATGGTCGCGGCGGCTGTTCGTTTTCGGAGACGGAGACGACGACGCTGGAGGCGGAACAGGAGACGGTGACGGAAAGGAAGAGAGATGGTGGCGGAGACGAAGGCGGAAGAGAAAAACGGAGAGGCGCGGCGGCGGCTGTGAGGTGTTGAAGACGGTGAAGGAAAAACGGAAGAAAAGAAGAAGAAGAAGGAGAAAAATCGGGGGGGGGGGGGGGGGGGTCGGCGGCGCGCGAGGGTTTCCTTTCTTTTTCTTTTTTTTTTTTTAAATATATATATATATATATATATATATATATATATATATATAAATAATAATAATAAATATATATTTAATAAAAATGAATAATAATAATAATTATAATAATATTAAATATCATAAAAGTAAATAATGATATATGTATATATATATTGAATAAAATTAATATAATTTATAATAGAATATTAATATTAATTAATTATAATAATATTAAATAAGAATATTAATATTTATTTTAAATAAATAAAAAGAAAGTATTAACATTAAAAATTGTAATAATAATTCCCGATAATAATAATCTAATCAATATTATATTATTATTTTATCGTTTTACCAAAATTCAAATTTCCGAACAATTCACTTAAAATGCTAATTTTTTTTTTTTTTTTACCTCGAACTTCGGGGCGTTACATTCTTCCCTCCTTAGGGAACTTTCGTCCTCGAAAGTTTTATTCCTCGAACAGCTCGGGATAACGGGACCTCATGTCATCTTCTCGCTCCCACGTAGCCTCTTCTATCCGGTGATTCCGCCATAAGACTTTAACCAGAGGGATTTCCTTATTCCTCAACGTCTTCACCTCTCTAGCAAGCACCTCAAGAGGTTGTTCAGTATAGCTCAAGTTTTCATCAATCTCCAGTGGCTCGTAATCCACTACATGGGATGGATCTGGCACGTACTTCCTCAACATAGAGACATGAAACACATCGTGAACTGTCGAGAGTGATGGTGGCAACGCCAAGCAATAAGCCACAGGGCCAATCCGCTCCAGAATCTCAAATGGCCCAACAAAACGGGGACTCAACTTTCCCCTCCTTTCAAATCGTAAGACACCTCTCATAGGTGCTACCTTTAAGAACACCTTGTCCCCTACCTCAAACTCAAAATCCTTTCGCCTCACATCTGTATAACTCTTCTGTCTACTCTGAGCGGTATGCATGCGTGATCTAATCTTCTGTATCGCTTCGTTGGTAGACTGAACTAACTCAGGGCCCATCAATCTCTGCTCACCTACCTCACCCCAGCAAACCGGGGATCTACAACATTTGCCGTACAGGGCCTCAAACGGTGCCATGCCAATAGTAGCCTGATAACTGTTATTATAAGCAAATTCCATCAAATGTAAGTGGGAGTCCCAGCTACCTGGAAATTCCAATGCACACGCTCGCAACATATCCTCTAAAACTTGGTTCAGACACTCAGTCTGACCGTCAGTCTGTGGATGGAAAGCTGTACTAAAGTCTAACCTCGTGCCCATAGCAGTCTGCAAACCCTTCCAGAATTTGGAAGTGAAACGGGCATCTCTATCAGAAACAATTGACACTGGCACTCCATGTAATCTCACTATCTCCGACATGTACAGATGTGCCCACTTACTAGCAGTATAGGTGGATTTACCCGGAACGAAGTGCGCTGATTTAGTAAGTCTGTCCACCACAACCCAGATCACTGTAAAACCCCTCAGAGTTCTCGGCAGTCCAGTAATGAAATCCATGGATACGTTTTCCCACTTCCATTCCGGTATGCTCAAGGGTTGTAATAAACCCGCTGGTTTCTGCCTTGGTGCCTTAACCTGCTGACACACCAAGCATTTACTAACAAATTCTGCTACTTCCCTCTTCATGTTACGCCACCAATAAACCCGCTTCAGGTCCTGATACATCTTCGTACTACCTGGGTGCATAGAAAATGGGAAACTGTGAGCCTCAGATAATAATTCTGTCTTAACCGCACTATCTGACGGAACACAGAGGCGTCTCTCAAACAATAGTCCACCATCAGAGGATAACGAGAACTCAGCCGTTTGCCCTGCCTCTGCTAGGCCACGTTTCTCAACCAGATAAGGATCGTTACTCTGAGCATCAATGATCCTTTGCCTCAAAGTCGGCTGTACCGTCAACTGGGCTAACTGCATAGTAACTGCCCCCACCGACACTGCAATCTCAGCCCGCTCGAGATCCCGATGCAATGGGGCCTGTCGGGTAATAAGTGCTGCTGAATGTGATACCTTCCTACTAAGAGCATCAGCTACCACATTTGCCTTGCCTGGATGATACAGTATCTCACAATCGTAATCCTTCACTAACTCAAGCCACCTTCGCTGTCTCATATTCAATTCTTTCTGAGTAAAGAAGTATTTCAAGCTCTTATGATCCGTGAATATCTGTATCTTTTCACCATATAAATAATGCCTCCATATCTTCAAAGCAAAAACCACTGCTGCCAACTCTAGATCATGTGTAGGGTAGTTCTGCTCATGACTCTTCAACTGACGAGACGCATAAGCGACCACCTTACCCTGCTGCATCAAAACACAACCCAAACCTTTCTTGGAAGCATCACTATAAATCACAAAACTACCAGAACCATCAGGTACAGTAAGAACCGGTGCGGTAACTAGCTTCTGTTTAAGGTTCTGGAAACTGTCCTAACATGCCTTGCTCCAAACAAAAGGAGTTCCCTTTCTGGTCAACTGAGTAAGAGGAGTAGCTATACGAGAAAAGTTCTCCACAAACCGTCGATAATAGCCTGCTAAACCCAGAAAGCTACGAACCTCACTGACTGTGGAAGGTCGGGTCCAACTGGTGACTGCCTCTATCTTAGCTGGATCTACAGAGACCCCAGCCTTAGAAACCACGTGACCCAGAAAGGACACCTGCTTCAGCGAAAACTCGCACTTCGAGAACTTTGCGTACAACTTATTATCCCGAAGTGTTTGCAAAACCATACGTAAATGCTCCTCGTGTTCGGCCTCCGTCTTGGAGTATATCAAGATATCGTCGATAAACACAATCACAAAAGTATCTAGGAACTCCCTAAACACTCTGTTCATCAAGACCATGAACACTGTCGGAGCATTCGTCAAACCAAAAGACATCACAATAAACTCGTAGTGTCCATATCTGGAACGAAATGGTGTCTTCGGTACATCCTCATCCTTAATCCTCAGCTGATGGTATCCCGACCGAAGATCAATCTTAGAGAACACTGTGGCTCCCTGTAACTGGTCGAATAGGTCGTCAATCCTGGGCAAGGGATATCTGTTCTTTACGGTTACCTTGTTCAACTCCCTATAGTCAATGCATAGACGCATCGATCCATCCTTCTTCTTAACAAATAAAACTGGCGCACCCCAAGGTGACACGCTCGGTCGAATGAATCCCTTATCAAGCAATTCCTGTAACTGTACCTTCAGTTCTTTCAGTTCTGCGGGGGCCATTCTGTAAGGGGCTCTGGATATAGGAACCGTGCCCGGCTCCAACTCTATGGCAAACTCAACCTCTCTGTGCGGAGGTAACCCTGGAAGTTCCTCAGGAAAGACGTCCGGATAGTCCCTCACTACTGGTTCTGATGACAGGGATACATCGGCCTCTCTAGTATCCACCACGCTCGCTAAGATACCCCAAGTACCCTGACTGAGCAGTTTACTGGCCCTGATGGCTGAGATTACCTGAGGCAACGACTTTGACCCTCCTCCCTTAAATTTAAAACTGGCCATCGAGGGAGGGTTAAACGTTACCTCCTTACGTGAACAATCTATGCTGGCGTGGTTAGCGGCCAACCAATCCATACCCAGGATTACATCAAAGTCCAGCATATCCAGGACTATCAGCGTTACTTCAATCACATGGCCTGCTATCTCAATCTGGCATGCTTTCACCTTTTCCTTCGACAACATACATTCCCCGGAAGGAGTAGATACTGATAGAACATGGTGTAAGGGCTCTACCTCTAAGCGGGCATGCAACACAAATGCGGAAGAGATAAAAGAATGTGACGAACTCGAATCAAACAAAACTAAGGCGTAATGCCCCAACACTGGGAGCGTACCTGTCACTACTGTGCCTGCCTTCTCAGCCTCAGTCCTGTTGGTAGCAAAGACTCTACCCTGATGTGGAGCACCTGCTTCCTGATTCTGCGCGTTCCCCGTGAGTCTCAACGGGCATCTATCAGCTGTATGACCCTCTTGCCTGCACTTAAAGCAAGTCCTGGTCCCGAGTAAGCAACGACCCAAATGGTGCTTCCCACAAGTGGTACACAACGGCTGTCCTCTGGCAGCCTCCCCTGCCTCAAAAGGTTTCTGCTGGAAGCTGCGAAACTCACCACCTGATCTGAAATTCCGCTGTGGTACTGGAACAGGCTGCTGCTCAGCCTTCCTCTTCTGTCCCGATGTCGAACCTCTACCAGCGGTCTTAGACGAGTTAGCCCTCTCCTGTAAACTGAGATCCACTTCCAGGCGCAGTGCATCGGCATGAGTAGCGGGTCTGAAAGCTCGGACCAAACCCTGAATGTCCAGTCGGAGGCCTCTAACAAACTTATCAGCTCTTGCCGCCTCGGTCACTATCATCTCGGGAGCGAAGCGGGATAACATGTCAAACTCCGCATCATACTGCTCCACTGTCATGTCACCCTGCTCTAAGTTCAGGAACTCCTGCCGCTTGGCATCTCTCAAACTAGCAGAGAAGAATTTCGCATAGAAACTCTCCTTAAACTGCTGCCACGTGATCTGACTCACATCACCACCTAGCATTCTCTCTGTAGTCTCCCACCATGCGGTACCTCTGTCAGTCAACATAAAGACAGCACACTGAACTTTCTGGTCCTCAGGGCATTTCATGTAACGGAATATGGTCTCCAAGGACAATAACCACATCTGAGCCCTGGTGGGGTCCTCCAAAGACCCATCGAACGTCGTGGGATTATACTTCCTGAAATCCCTCAGGTGCTTAGCCTCTGCTGACAACTGATCCGGCACAAACTGGGGCGCAACTGGTACTGGAGCCGGAGCTGGAGCAGGAACTGGTGCTGGAGCTGGCGCTGGAGCTGGCGCCGGAGTTGGCGAGGCAGGCTTCTGCTGCTCCCGCATCTGCATAATCAAATCTCTAAACCTCTGCTCCATGGCGGCTAGGTCCGCATGAGTAACTGGCGCAGCCGGGTCAGGGGCTTGGGCTACAGGCTGCACCTCAGGTTGAACGCGTCCTGCTCCCCTTCCTCGGCCTCCTCGGCCACCCCTACGTGCACCTCTCCTTGGTGGCATTTCCCTAACAACCACCAACGATTCCTTTAGTCATAAATGGTAATTGAATTTGCAGTTTAACTTAGGTAAGGTAATGCATGTAGAGTTATACATATACTTTCATGAGAGCGTACCTGACGAGCGGCAAGGATCGTTTCAGCCATAAGGACACAAAACACAGACTCACATTATAAGCCAGTCTACAGAACCTAAAACTTAGGCTCTGATACCAACTGTAACGACCCAACTTTCCGGACTAAGCTTAGGTCACTACCAAATACCAAAACTCGACCATTCAACATAAAATTTGAAACGGACCAGTTACGATTCATTAAAACATTAGAAATCTTACAAAAGACAGTTTCGGGCCCTATTTTAAATCAATCAAAAAGTCACAAATAAAGACTCAAGTCACCAGTTCAAAATCACAAGTCAAAATATTCTGACAAAATACATAGCGGAAGCGATAAGAAAACCAGACGCGTCCATATGGCCTTCACGCATCCTTCCTGCCTCTCGTTGGTATGCCCCTCGCTGTGCCCCTACCTGAAAAGTTAAAGAAGAGAAAAGGGTGAGTATAAACATACCCAGTAAGGGACCCACTACTGGGCCCGTTAGGGGACAACAGTTAACTTCCTATTCGGGGGTACCCTACATAACAATCTAGTGGTTCCGTAGAACGCACATATCAGTCTAGTGCTCCCGAAGGATGCACATATCAGTCTAGTGCTCCCGAAGGATGCACACATCAGTCTAGTGCTCCCGAAGGATGCACGTATCAGTCTAGTGCTCCCGAAGGATGCACACATCAGTCTAGTGCTCCCGAAGGATGCACACATCAGTCTAGTGCTCCCGAAGGATGCACCTATCAGTCTAGTGCTCTCGAAGGATGCACTTATCCGTAAGGCACACTACCCCATAGATGAAGCTAACCGTTACCCCTCGGTCCATGCTAAATCGTCTACATCAGTCACACCCCAACGACATTCATATTACAGTTCCGCCATAGGCTTTGTCAGTCAGATAGTATAGGTTTAAACATCTACACCCTCAGTTGCTATACGCATCACCAATTCGCACACCATTAGGGAAAACCCTAGATCCAATCAACTAACCAACCAAAAACCGGACTCACTGTTCTTCCCCGTCCAAACTCCATGAACAACATCCAGATCAATGTTTTACTACATACTGAACCGTAACTTCAAGGTCCATCAACATAAAATCTCAATCCACAATTAGCAGTCACAGTATCTTTACATCAGACAAAATATAATATCAGTACTTAACAGTCAACACGCATACAGTTATTCAGTACAGTCACTAACGTGTAATCCCCTGTGGATTACTACGTTTTCAGTCTGGATTCGGGGTCCAGTAGTAGGAAAACCCTTACCTGATACTCGGTTATGCCCCTCGATCGAATCCACGCTCAACGGATCAACCTGAACGAAAACACAAGGGTTTTAGTTGATGACTCTAGTAGAAGTCGCTTTAAAAGGTCCGAAACGACACCCGTTGACTTACCCAAGGAAAGGAAGACTACCTCCAAACAAGCCTACCGCGAGACCCGAGAACTCAAGCGTCAACTCTGTACTACCTTCAAAGGAGAAAAGTAGGGCCATATCTTATTCCAATATTCAAACTCTAATCGGATGTAGCAACATTAGGAAATTCATCGAAAACAATCCTTACCGAAGACTCACCGTGACCCGGAGCGGAGGAAGGAAGGCTTAGGTGGCTTGGTGAAACAAGGAGCTCGGCTCGGCTTGAAGGCGTTCGGCTCGGCTCGGCTCGGCTAGTGGCTCGGCTCAACTCGACTCGCGGCTCGGCTCACTCGGCTCGCGGCTCGGCTCACTCGGCTCGCGGCTCGGCTCGCGGCTCACTCTGCTCGGCTTACTCAGCTCGGCTTACCCGGATTTGTGTGTGGCTCGGACTGGAAGCGGTTTTGGATCGGGTCAGCTTGGAACCGGGTCGGGTTGGATGAAAACGGGCAGCCACGAACGATGGCTCTCCGGCGTCCGACGACCGTGACGAACGACAACTGGGAGGCGTTCGACGACGGGGTGAGTCGCGGCTGGTGGACTCCGACAGCTGGTTCTGCTTTCACGCGGCGGAGGGCGATGGCTTGACGGCGGAGGACGATTTGAAGCCGAGAGGAGATCCGAAGTGGATGGTCGCGGCGGCTGTTCGTTTTCGGAGACGGAGACGACGACGCTGGAGGCGGAACAGGAGACGATGACGGAGAGGAAGAGAGATGGTGGCGGAGACGAAGGCGGAAGAGAAAAACGGAGAGGCGCGGCGGCGGCTGTGAGGTGTTGAAGACGGTGAAGGAAAAACGGAAGAAAAGAAGAAGAAGAAGGAGAAAAATCGGGGGGGGGGGGGGGGGGGGGGGGTCGGCGGCGCGCGAGGGTTTCCTTTCTTTTTCTTTTTTTTTTTTTAAATATATATATATATATATATATATAAATAATAATAATAAATATATATTTAATAAAAATGAATAATAATAATAATTATAATAATATTAAATATCATAAAAGTAAATAATGATATATGTATATATATATTGAATAAAATTAATATAATTTATAATAGAATATTAATATTAATTAATTATAATAATATTAAATAAGAATATTAATATTTATTTTAAATAAATAAAAAGAAAGTATTAACATTAAAAATTGTAATAATAATTCCCGATAATAATAATCTAATCAATATTATATTATTATTTTATCGTTTTACCAAAATTCAAATTTCCGAACAATTCACTTAAAATGCTAAATTTTTTTTTTACCTCGAACTTCGGGGCGTTACACATCAACTAAAACCTTCGTGTTTCGTTTAGGTGGATCTGTTGAGCGTGGATTCGATCGAGGGGCATAACCGAGTATCAGGTAAGGGTTTTCCTACTACTGGACCCGAATCCAGGCTGAAAACGTGGTAATCCACAGGGGATTACACGTTAGTGACTGTACTGAATAACTGTATGCGTGTTAACTGTTAAGCACTGTTATTATATTTTATCTGATGTAAAGATACTGTGACTGCTAATTGTAGATTGAGATTTTATGTTGATGGACCTTGAAGTTACGGTTCAGTATGTAGTAAAGCATTGGTCTGAATGTTGATCATGGAGTTTGGACGGGGAAGGACAGTGAGTCCGGTTTTGGTTGGTTAGTTGATTGGGTCTAGGGTTTTCCCTAATGGTGTGCGAATTGGTGATGCGTATAGCAACTGAGGGCGTAGTTGTTTAAACCTATACTATCTGACTGACAAAGCCTATGGCGGAACTGTAATATAAATGCCGTTGGGTATGACTGATGTAGACGGTTTAGTTTGGACTGAGGGGTAACGGTTAGCTTCATCTATGGGGTAGTGTGCCTTACGGATAGGTGCATCCTTCGGGAGCACTAGACTGATACGTGCATCCTTCGGGAGCACTAGACTGATACGTGCATCCTTCGGGAGCACTAGACTGATACGTGCATCCTTCGGGAGCACTAGACTGATACGTGCATCCTTCGGGAGCACTAGACTGATAGGTGCATCCTTCGGGAGCACTAGACTGATGTGTGCATCCTTCGGGAGCACTAGACTGATATGTGCGTTCTACGGAACCACTAGACTGTTATGTAGGGCACCTCCGAATAGGAAGTAAACTGTTGTCCCTAACGGGCCCAGTAGTGGGTCCCTTACTGGGTATGTTTATACTCACCCTTTTCTCTTCTTTAACTTTTCAGGTAAGGGCACAGCGAGGGGCAGACCGACGAGAGGCAGGAAGGACGCGTGAAGGCCATATTGACGCGTCCGGTTTTCCTTATCGCTTCCGCTATGTATTTTGTCAGAATATTTTGACTTGTGATTTTGAACTGGTGACTTGAGTTTTTATTTGTGACTTTTAGATTGTTTTAAAATAGGGCCCGAAACTGTCTTTTTGTAAGGTTTCTAATGCTTTAATGAACCGTAACTGGTCCGTTTTAAATGTTATGTTGAATGGTCGAGTTTTGGTATTTGGTAGTGACCTCAGCTTAGTCCGGAAAGTTGGGTCGTTACAATTATTTATTATTATCATTATAATTGAATATTAATATTTTTATTATTATTTAATATTAATATTAATATTATTATTTAATATTATTATAATTATTTAATATTAATATTTTATTATAAATTATTATTATTTTTATTTAATATATATATAATAATATATTTTTTTATTTTTCAAACCCTAAAAAAACGCGCGCCCCCCCCCTCATCCCCTTCATCTTCTTCCTCGCGCCGCCGCCGCCCATTTTCAGCGCCTTCTCCCTCTCCGTTCTTCACCCTACGAATATCGCCGGCCGTCTTCATCTCTTCTCCTTCGTCGCGTCTCCGTCTTCATCTACGTCTCTGTGGTGGTCGTCTGTCTTCGTCTGCATCGTCGAAATTTTTCAGCTTCAACGTTTGTCCGCCGCGGCCCCCTCCATTTCTGATCTCCTCTCGGGCTCACGATGCCAGCCACCGGCGTGCGCCCCTCCTTCGGTCGTCCGCCGCGTTGAAGCAGGGCCGGTCGTCGAACGCCTCTAAGCTGCGAATCATCCCTATCGTCGAACGCCGAAGATCCGTCGCTCGTGGTTGCCCCGGTTTCAAGCCGACCCAACCCGAATCGTGAATCCAAGTCGACCCGAGCTGAAGACCGAGCTGAGCCGCGCCACGAGTCGAGTCAAGCCGAAGACCGAGCCGAGCCGCGAGCCGAGTCAAGCCGAGTTGAGCCGTGAGCCGTAAGTCGAGCCGAGGGTGAGCCAAGCCGAGCCGAGCCACCTAAGCCATTTTTCTCCCTCCACTTCGGGTCACGGTGAGTCTTCGGTAAGGATCGTTTTGGTAATTTACCCAATGTTGCTATAATCGTTTCGAGTTGAATATTGGAGTAAGACTGGATTCTATCTTTCGTTCCTTGAAGGTATTAGGGATTTGACGCTCAAGTTCTCGGGTCCCACGGCAAGTTCATTTGGGGACAGCTCCCTTTACTCGGGTAAGCCGATGTTTGTTGTTTCGAATGATTTAAAAGGTGACTTTACTTTTGTCATCATTTAAACCCTTATGATTTCGTTTAGGTGGATTCGTTGAGCGTGGACTCGATTAAAAGGCATAACCAAGTATCAGGTAAGGGATTTTCTACTACTGGACCTCGGATCGAGGCTGGAAACGTAGTAATCCACAGGGGATTACACGTTAGTGACTGTATTGAATGAATTGATGCATGTTTGACTATTAAGTATTGTTGTTATGTTCATGTCTGATGTAAAAGTAACGTGATCGCTAGTTGTAGCTGGTGTGCCATCGGGTGTAAGGAGTTGATTACGGATAGACACCGATGCCCGAATGTTTTGTCTATTGTAATTATGTTAATGGGCTACGTTGTGGACTGGAATTGTATGTCGGTGAACTTTAAAGTCTTAAGGTTAGCTACGTGGTAGTCTATTATCTAAGTATTGATCATGAAGTTTTGTAGTGGGAGGACTATGAGTCCGATTCTGATTTGACTAGTTGACTGGATCTAAGGAATATCACAATGGTGTGTGAATTGGAAACGCTTATAGCAACTGAAGATGTAGTTGTTTAAAACTATACTATCAGAATGGTGAAGCCTATGGAGAATTTGTAATATGAATGTTGTCGGAGTATGACTGTTGTAGACGGTTTAGTATGGATTGAGGGGTAACGGTTAGCTTCATCTATGGGGTAGTGTACCTTACGGCTAGGTGTATCCTTTGGGATCACTAGACATACGTGCATCCTTCGGGATCAATAGACTAATATGTGCATCCCTCAGGATCACTAGACTGATAGGTGTATCCTTCGGGATCACTAGACTGATACGTGCATCCTTCGGGATCACGAGACTGATGTGTGCGTTCTACGGAACCACTAGACTGTTTACGTAGGGTACCCCTGAATAGGAAGTTAACTGTTGTTCCCTAACGGGCCCAGTAGTGGGTCCCTTACTGGGTATATTTTATACTCACCCTTTCTCTTCTTTAACTTTTCAGGTAAGGGTACAGCGAGGGGCAGACCGACGAGAGGCAGGAAGGATGCGTGAAGGCGAAACGGACGCGTCTGTTTTTTTTTTTTTTTTTTTGTTATGCTTCCGCTGGTATATTTTGTTATAGTATTTGGTTTTGTGATTTTGAGTTTAATGACTTGAGTATTGTATTTGAAACTCTCGTGATTGTGATTTAAAATAGGGCCCAACACTGCTTTTATAATATTTCCAAATGTTTTTAATGAATCGTAACCAGTCATTTATAAGTTTTTTTGGTGTTTTGTGGTCGAGTCGTAGTATTGAGTAGTAACCTCAGCTTAGTCGGGAAAGTTTGGGTCGTTACACGAACACACCAAATTTTCAACGGCAGACGAATGCAACGTCTTTAGCGACGACTTGCGATGATTGGGGCTTACGATCGAGCAGACGAAAGAGACGTGGGGACTTGCGATCGAGCAGACAGAAGAGATGTGGGGGCTTGCAATCAAGAAGAGAAATATAAGGGGGGAAGTTAGGGTTCTTTTACAAAATTTGGGGGGAAAGAGGAAACTTGTGAAAGTTATAAAATTAAAAGAAGAAAAAATTTAATTAAAATATTAAAAATATATATATTACTTGACATTTTTTAAATGTCAAGTAATTAAAAATAATCTTGACACTTTTAACTTGTCAAGTACTTAAAACAA
Organism: Cucumis melo; assembly: GCF_025177605.1. Classification (NCBI taxonomy): domain Eukaryota; kingdom Viridiplantae; phylum Streptophyta; class Magnoliopsida; order Cucurbitales; family Cucurbitaceae; genus Cucumis; species Cucumis melo. Next base: position 35,308,238 of record NC_066862.1, read on the forward strand.
AAAAACAAAAGTTATAAAATTTTTCACTCTTTCTTATTCTTAAGGCTTTTTTATGTTACTTGACAGTTTTTATTAAAACTGTCAAGTATATCAATTATAAAAGCGTCAAGTAAACCCAGTTTTGTAGTAGTGTATTAAAGCTACAATTTAGTTTATATGGGGTATTTTCAAAAATATAAAAAAGCGACAAAATATTTACAGTCTATAGAATAATTCCAAAAATGGAAAAAGCCTAGAGGCTCACTGTGTAAAACACCAAAAATGCTTCGTCAACCACGCCGTCAATAACTGCATGTGTAATATATTTGCCATTGTTTAGATTTAGTTATTGTTTGATACGCTATCATTTAGATATGGCTAAGTTTATATGCGATCGTTTAGATATGATTAAAATTTATATGTGATCGTTTAGATATGGTTACAATTTATCTTTTCAATTCCATCGTTTAATTTTGTTACACGATCGCTTAGATTTGGGGACCCAAATCTAAATGATTTTTTTAAAAAAATTGGTACACGATTTTTTTAATTCTTTTGGTACATGATCGTTTAGATTTATTTATACGATCGTTCACTTTTTTTACACGATCGTTTACATTTTGCTACTCCAATCCTAATGATTTTTTTCAAGATTTTTTATACACGATCTTTTATTTTGTTTACACGATCCTTTACTTTTTTAAACGATCGTTTACATTTTTAAACGATCGTTTACATTTTCAAACGATCGTTTACATTTGGCTACTCCAATTTATATGATTTTTTGTTAAGATTCTTTATACACAATCTATTATTTTTTTACACAATCATTTACATTTGGCTACTTCAATCTAAATAATTTTTTTCAAGATTCTTTATACACAATATTTTAGATTTTGCTATTTTTTTGTATACAGTCTTATACACAGATTTGGTTACCCAAATGTAAATGCGTAAAAAAAAAAAGAAGAAAGACGATGGAAAGAAATCGCAGCAAAAAAAAAAAGAAGAGGAAAAGTAGAAAGACAATGTAAAGAAATCGAAGCGAAAAGAATGATGAGGAAAAGAAGAAAAACGATGGAAAGATTAAACGATATAAATAAGGAATTGAAAAATAAGAAAGATGATGAAAAAAATCGCAGAAAAGAAAAAGAGAAAAGAAGAAAGACGAAATCGTAGAGGAAGACGGGGAAGACGAAATAATAGGAGGAAGAGGAATTGCAAGGAAGAAAAGTAAGATGAAAGGAAAAACCTGAAATATTTAAAAAATGGCTAACCTTGTGGGTTTTGTTACACGGGCCGTAAATAGTTTACAGTTTTGTTACATTTATGTATGTTTCCCTATTTATATTTTAAAATTTTATCAAAATTCTTTTTTATTTTTTTCTGGAAAAGGTCTTATTAACTAGCTTGTGGTGAGAAATTTGAATCCGGGACCTTTTGCCCTCTAAATCATTAATATGCTAATTGAGCTAGCCCATGATGGTTTTATAAAAAAATTTAATAGTTAATATGTGGATTAATCAAAATTAAGCTTACACATAACTTTACGAAAATTAAGGAGTTTATAGCAGTTTTTAGTTAGTATTTTTTTTTTAAATAATCAAAATGAGTTTGTATCAATTGGTAAAAGAAGGAACTTAGAATGTCTATGATGAAAATTGATTCACCTCAACTGTTACGTCCCGTCCTAAATAACGTCACTTTATACGACCAATTTGAGGCGTGCTACCTAGGCACCCAACGCGTAAGAGACCGCGTGATAGATGTGAATGCCCAATAAGAAGAACAACTTTTTAACCAACAAATTTAAAATGTGGAATGTGAAAATGAATGGAACAAGAAGACTTCTGATATTTCAAAATAGTAGAGTACATTAAACGTTCTTAGCACAATAAGTATGCTTAATGACAGAATACCTTACAACAACAACAACTAGACTCTTTTCACCTAGCTTCTATATGCTATGCGAGTTGACAGTGGACACTATCAAAATGATATGATCACAAAGCACCGAAGAAGATCAAGGTTGCCCGTTCAATGTTGGATGTCCTTCGCTACTTGAGGGGAGGGGGGAATAAAACAACACTTTTGAAATATTAGAAAAAACGTCTAGTGAGTGGGATCTTTTATTAACACCTTTGATAAATTAAAATTTGTTCGTAACGCGATATATTCATTTTACCAAACCATTCGGTATAAATAAATAGTATACAATTCAATCCTTTCAATGCGTGACGGTTTGCAACATCTCAGTTTGTTCAATAGTTTTCATAAATCATATGGAAGTGTTCCTTTTAAATCATTAACTACAAGAAATTTGCTATTCATTGACAAAGTTTTAGTGACGCGATTAATTTTTGTCAATAAAAGGTTATTTATATAGCGATTAAAAAAAACATGTCTCAAAAGATTATTATTAGCGACACATTCTAAATATGCGTCACTAAAAGAATTAGTAACACAACAATGTCACTAAAACTTAAATAGTTTTAGCAACAAACATAAATGTTGCTAAAATTTTACCAATATTTCCCACTTTTAATTACCATCCACCTTTTCATTAAACAATTTATTAATTTAAAAACCCTTTCCCTCTACCCAACCCGAAAATCCCCCCTTAAACCCCAAAAGCCTCTCCATCTCTACCTCCACCACCACCTCCACCGGTCGATCAACGATGAACCACGAACAACAACCTGCTCGAATGGTCCCAAAAAGCCTCTCCACACGTCGACCAATTGAAGACAAACCACGATGCTGCTCGAACGACCCTAAACGTTTCTGCATGCTTTTACAATGCAGCTGCTCGAATCTGGCCATCGGTCCATGACGAACACGAAGCTGCTCGCGAACGGCCCCAAACTTCCCTAAACGCTTTTGCAACGTTTTTGTGAAGCTTCTACTCAGATCTGGTAACATTTTAGTGACTTCCCCGAATGCTTCTGCTCCACACCCACGACGACGTAGTCTTTGATAACATTTCAAATTGCCACGACAATCCATGCCATTCCGGTGAGATGCTTAATTATTAAAATTTTTAGGGTCATGGTCTTTGGGTTTTGGTTTATTGAAGATTTGTTCTGTTAAGATTTAAGATTGAGTTTTATCCTCTTTAATTTGAGCATCCTCTTGGGTTTTTCATGGAGCTTAGTTTGCATAACATATAATTCATCCTAAAATATATATCTTCCTTTTACTTGATATTTTTTTTTCTCCTTGTGAAAGAATGATCCACAAATAACTGTGATAAAAAGCTTAGTTTGTGTCATCCTCGTGATTGTAGAAATTGGAATACTTATTTTGTGGGTATGATTGTTGTTTGTATTGAAACATGATAAAAAGCTCATCCTCATGATGACATCTTTGGCTGACAGTAGGTATGGTCCTTCTTTACGCCACTTGATGCCGACTTTTCAGTGGTTGATGTATTATCCCCTATTGGAACTTACTAGTGTCGACTATGTGTTCTTTTATATATATAGTCTTTCTACAATTCCTCTTCTTAGGAATAGCATGATGGTTTGATTGAGGGCCTTATTCCTATGTTCTTATATATATAGCCATATTATGCAATTTACATATGACTTTGATTCCAACATCTGGAATTCTAACTTAGGTGCTTTAAGCATTGTACTTATTATGGATTGAAGTTGGATAAGTTTAAGAGATCAAGCTTCTAGTGAATATTCTAATGGTATTGCTGACTTTATCGAAATTGCAACTAATCATTTAGACGAAGAGGGAAGAACAAGATGTCCTTGTTTAAATTGTTTGAACGTCAATTGGAATAGGTTAGATGTCATAGAACATCTTTTGTTTAAATATGGCATGTCCCCGACTTATAGGCAATGGATATTTCACAGAGATACTGTTGATCTTTATCCATTTTTAAGGTCTAAATCAATTGGATATTGTTTTTTTATGTAATAAAATACTATTACTAGTGCTTTCAATAACGTTGCAAAAGCATTGCTTCTTCTTAAAACAAAACTGTAGGACTTTTTAGTGACCCACTTTAATACATCGCAAAAGATATTTCTAATGATCCCAAATTAACCTTTAGCAACAATAATACTTGTCACTAAAACACCACCTTTAGTGACGTGTTCAAAACGTCACTATAAAAACTAAATGGTGACAATAACATATGTTCCTAAAAGTAAGCATTTAGTAACGTGCAAACGTCACTAAAAGTATATCTTATACGATGCAAACTCTTGCGTCACTAATACTTCAACCTACGTGAAATCAGTGACAGTCCTAGCAAACAAATAGCTCTTCGTCGCTAATACTTTTAGCGACGTGTTTTTTCCTTTTAGTGACGTTTTATGTGTGCCACTAAAAATACAATTTCTTGTGGTGATTCCTCATAATTCATATAGAAATCATTTCTTTTCTAGTCTCTCATCGTAAATCATATCGCATAGTATGTATTTCACATATAACATAATCATCACATAGAATCATTATGTTTGTTCAATTACATCTTTGTATCCTCTCCTCAGCTCAAATGTTTACCACCTTTTGCCAAAGTGCAGGTATGTGGAGTAATCTCAATGTGTGATCAGCCCTAAACTAGAGAAAGGGAGTTATCCTAAATAAGTATGACATTCTGCGAGGAAGGAAGCGAAAAGAGATGTTTAAGTTTAAGTTCTATCAATAGGAGATAAACAACACGATCGAAGTGAGCTGATAAGAAAGAAGCCTATGGTGAACGATTGGAGTTTGGCATTTAGTAATGTGACAAGAAGTGTCTATGCCTAAGGAAGTAGAGGTGAGAAAGTGTCATGTCAAGATGACTTGACAACTCGCTGGGCAGAAGTAAATGTATGTTGCTTCCTGAGAAGATAGGAGGATCAAGCGATTAAAGAGTTTGACTTTTCAAGGAGATAAGGTGTGCCTCTCGAGGGAAAGTCAAATCACCGATGATGGATAGCCTACCTGTCGAGTTTGGGTTGGCTGTATGGCACAACAAATTAGGTAGGGTGGCACGTGTAAAGCGTGGAAGTGACCCTTGAGTGTGAGAAATCACTATAAATAGGATTGAAGTCCAAAAGGAAAAGGTTGTTCAGAAGTGTTAAATTCCTTAAACAAAGTTGTCAGGGAGGAACCCCAAATGCTAAGTAGCCGATCGAGAGAACCGCATGGCAAAAAGAGTCATCCAGTAGTAGAAAAGGAAGGAGTAGAAGCCAAGTAATTGGGTGGGTGATCCTTATGAATTCATGAATGTGGTGAGTGATAAACATGTTCTCAATGTGATTTCCAAAGTTGTTATTTATGGTTAAATGTTTTATATGCTTGAATTCTAATTACGAATAAATGTTCTATGAGTAATCCATTATAAATAGTTGCTACTATGTTTGTAAGATTGATACATGACTGATGTATTCTATTGTTAATTAATATGAGAGTAGTCTGTCAGTGATACATATTTCATAATATTATCGTTACTGCGACGTGATATAAGGAAGAGTAGCTAGGAAGCTAACCCTTTGGTTGTAGTGATGGAATGACACAAGAAGGTAAGATATATCATCCCAGGTAACTCGCATAAGCAAAATGAACGGTAATTTTAGTAACAAAATATCTTTAAGAAAATATCATCCTTCTTAGGCTGAAATAAAAGTGTCAGATTCAATACCGTAGTATAGATCAAAGTCAAATAAACATTCCACACGAACTTGTCTGAAATGAGTTAAAGAAAAAATATTTTAAAGAATTGTATTGTCCTTTTTTGTTTAGATATTCCTTCAAATAAAAATAGGAAAATTGTAGTGGGTAGCTTTTGAAAATATGCGTTATAGCAAATATAGTACATTGTTTTAGAATTTTGCAAATATGGCAAAAAATTCTCATTTTTTAAAATACTCTTACTCTTGAATTTATTATTATTCCCAAACTATCCTTCAATAACTTATTTCTTTTACCCTTTTTAACGCCCTAATTATCCCTTACATCTTCCCCCACTCTTTAAGGTCATAATCATTCTTTCTCTTTCGTTAAAAACAATTTGTTTCTTCAATAACATACATGTTTCTTCTCCCCATTTTTAAGTCCCTAATCATCCTTTCTTATACGGAGAAAACAATTTGTTCTTTCTATCTTAATTTTGATTTTAGGATATGATCAATGGCACATTCTTCCTAATATGAAATATAGTGGTTGTTAATTGGAGTGATTTAACTTCGCTTGTGATTTTTCTCTACTTTATTTTATGTGTATTTTGAGTTAAATTGGATTTCAAATGATTTTTTTTACGTTGGTTTTGTTTTGATTTTACTTTATATCAATTTTGTATATCAATATTGTAATGTACTTATATTATATATATTAGTCGGTTGATATACTTTCTACATGATTTTCATTTCTTCAAATTTTATGCAGTTTATTATTATTTAATGATTAAATAATTATATGAATGATATAACATCATTGTATCATTACAAAGTATATCATCAATATATTATTGTTGGGTGTAGAATAGCCCAACTATTTCATGTTTTATTTCTTTACAATATCATGCATATATTCATTTTCTTTATATTTTTATGCATATTATGAAACTAATATGTAGAGAATATATTTTATTTCATGTAGTATTTCTTTAATATCTATTTCTTGTATTTTAGAACATATGTAGAGACTATATTTTAAAATGAAGTGTTGATTTCTTTACTAGAAAGTGTATTAAGATTTGTTCTACTATACTGAAAGGATATTGTTTGAGGTAAGTCGTTATCAAAATGATAGGTTTTTATGGATGTAAGTATGCAAAACAAGAATTTATTCCTAGTCTAAAATAAAAGAATACAAGAATAGAGAAAGACTAGAGGAAATATGAGGGTTAGAGATTACCTCAATTACCTCTCAAAGTTATCTTTTTAACCCTTCTTACCTTTGTGGAAATTGAGAGTAGTATGGGGAAGAAGGGTGTCGAACCCTAGAAAGCACTTAGGATTCAAAACTTCAAGATTCACAAACAAGGTCGATTAGTAGCTTCAGGATCTAAAAGAAAATTATGAACACAAAAAGGGGAGTTTGTGGAAGTAATTTTTGAACTATAGTAAAGAACAAGCATTAAGGGATGATTAGTGACAACAAGTAATTCAAGTAAAGTTTTTCTTTCAAGTTTAGTAGAGGGACTTTTTCTTGGGCAATTACCATGTTTTTTATCATTGAAAAAGAAAGAATATCAATTAATCATTTCTTGAATATGCAGGAATGGAGTTTTTACAGAAAGAAAGTAACCAAATCTCTATTAAAACATGATCCATTTCAGCAACAACCAAAGCATGTTCAAATTGAGGCAAAATTCATCATATTCAAGATTTGCTAAGGAGGGGATAGGCACTACCCTTAGCAAAATTAATGCCCATTTCAAACTTGTTATGCAAGAATCAATTAGTAGAAAATTAAAGACAATCTCAACAATTAATTCATCATAACAAACCATTGCAAATCGAAATTTAAGTTCAGCACTTTGAGAGTTTGTAAAAGAAATTTCAATGAAAATTTGATGGAAAAACGTATTTGTTTTATTGAAATTTTAAAAGAAATTGCAAAGGGAAACAAGCAATCAAATAAAAAATTGAAAAGATATAGAAAAGAATTTAATTCTCAAATAAAACATGGTAATTTAACTCGAGAAAAAGTCTCAAAATATTACCTTACCCCATGAAGATTGATGAAAGTCTTGAAGAGATGTTGAGGAAAGAATCCATTTGTTTGACAAAAGTAATCTTTTATTGATAAAATTTCAAGAATTTGCTACAAGAATGAGAAAGAGGATTTTTTTACATTGGAATTTCTTATCTCTCTCCCAAAAAAATATGAGGGATTTTATAGAAGGGAAAATTGGAGAAAAAAATGGAATTAGGTTAAAAAACTGCCATTTTGCAGTTAATTTTGGGGAAAATGATGAACTGGGTCACAAATGGGCTTGGATCGGGTCTTGGGTTAGCCCAATTGAAGAGAAAAGTAAAAAAAAAAAAAGAAATGCAGCTGCTGAGATTCGAATTCACGACAGGGGAGAGGCGCGCGCAACAAGGGCTCGACATGTGGCGGACGCATGGGTCGTGAACCGATTCGCGGATCGGGTTGCCGGGTCGGATTTCGGGTCGTGCGAAAAAATCAAAGGAAAAAAGGGACACACCTAGGGTTGGAACACGCAACTTCGAGGCGGACACGTGGCGTGATCTGGTGATGCCACCTGGTGCGATCTGGTTCGTCCGATCATTTCCAATTTCCCAGTTTTGCCCTTGAACTTGTTTTTTACTGTTCTTCTTCGTTATAACTCCGATTTAAGTGATTTCAGTGGCGGTGGACTCCTATCGGGGTGAAGTTTCATATTTCGCATAAAAATGGCATTTTAATGAGTAAATGGATAAGGATTGGAAAAATTAGTTTAATAATGTTAGGGCTAAAATATTTTAAAATGAAGTGTTGATTTCTTTACTAAGTGTATTAAGATTTGTTGTACTATACTTATTAACAACTTATATAAATTAAGACCAATTAGAGCATAATTTGTCTTTAATATTGAAATATTTAGCATAAAAGACGAAAAGGTTTCTTCTAATACCTATATATGGTACTTAAGATGTAATCACATAAATCTCAATGCGATTGTAAGATTGGTTAAGAGTAAACTTTTAAATTAGTTAGAAGATAACTCTTTACCTTCTTCTAAGTCTTGTTTTAAAAGAAATAATGACCAAGAGATCTTCTACTTAAAAGGTCTTGATGCCAAAATACGATCAGCGCTCGTACATTTCAACCTCTCTCGACTAATGAATGTCAAAGTTCAAAGAGGGTATGAATATTTCATCAATTTTGTTGATGATTCTTTAAGGGTTTGGTCATGTTTACGTATTGAATCACAAGTCTGATTCTCTTGAAAAATTTAGAGAATTTAAGACTAAAGGTGAAAACCAAGTATTAAGATTCTAAGACTATTTGATAGAGCACCGAATTTAGACACAAGTCTCCGCATCTAGTATGCCTATGCAGAACGTTGTATTAGAAAGAAGAAACTGAACCTTGTTAGACATGGTTTGCTCTATGATGAGCTTTGCTCTTTGATCCTCAAGGAATAAGGAATTTGTTTCGACAAGTACTAGATTCTTAGAGAAAAATCACTATAAATGATCAAACCATGTAGTAAATTAGAAGTAGGATTTCTAAAGACCTTATAGATAAAACTAGGAAATCTTGTTAGTCACATCCTTCTTAAGAGTAGAGAGTGCCTCAAAATAATGAGAGGGTTGTTTATCAGCATGACCATTACCTTGTTTTATCATTCGTCATAGTTGATAAATATTTAGAGGATCCATTGAATTATAAAAAAATGATGAATGATGTAGATTATTTATTTGACGTCAAGAAATGACTAGCTATGCAATTTCAAATAAGAGATTTGAAAATACAGTGTGTTTTCAAGATCCAAATTGTTTAGAACTACAAGAACAATATACTAGCAAGTCTTAAGTATCTTAATACAAAATGTTGTCTTGATATAAAATGCATAATTTTAAAAGGAAAGAATTGTCGTTAAGAACATCCTAAATTGATTAGGAAAATCAAAAGACTACGTGTTGTGTATAGTGCTAAGGATCAGATCCTTACTGAATACACTAATTCTTATTTTTAAAGATGCTAGAAAGTGTACAATGAAATCAATATTAAGTCTAAATGGAGGAGTAATAGTGTGAAGAAGCATAAAGTAAAATTGTACTACCTTATCTCAGTAACTATACATCGTATTGACGTGGTAGTAACCTTGATACTTGTTGAGCAATTCATGGTTGCTTGGTTTACAAAATCCTTCATGGCTAAAGTGTTAGAAGGTTAGGTAAATAGTTTAGGTCTACAAAGTTGGTGAACTAGGACAAGTGGTAAAGTTTTTGGGTGGATGCCAAAATTGACTGTAATTCATATGTTTATTGTACTCATATTGTAATTCTCTCATGGTTAAATTCAATGTTGTTTTCTCACATTAGAAGTTTTAGTCCAAATGGGAGTTTTCTGGAATTTGATGTCCTAAAACTCATAGTTTGTAGTTTAAAATTATATTATATTCAATAAAGTGGTTATTGAGGATTTATTACTGAAAATAGAATACTATGATTTCAATCCAATAAACTAAGGTCCCAAGGCTATCTAGTACAGACTTGAACTTTATGTTGAGACATTAACGTGGATTGAACTTTATGTTGAGACATAGACTTGAACTTTATCTAGTGCAGACTTGAACATCAATCCAATAAAATAAAGTGGTTTTTCGGAATTCTCTCACAGTTAAATTCAACATTTATGTCTTACATAAAGTTCGAGTTTATAGGCTAAACGGTCTATAGTGTATGAATAAGGTTGGACGCCTTATTCTGAGACGCTATGGATTCGACCCGCTTTGTAACTTACAAATGATATGATCCTAAATTGTTCATCTCGAGACATGGAAGTGAGGACATTCTATGTAAAGAGTTTACATAAGGCTGAAACCATGAAATAGTCACTTTTAAGTTATAATATTGTTGACTATATATAAAATTGACTATTTCGATTATGATGACCTACGTAACTTAATCTTAATCCTGAGTTAAGTATAAATTTATGTTCAAACGAAGTTATCCTTAGATTTACATAGGTGGGGTCAGGGCTCAAGGACGTTGGTCCAACAAGCCTTCCATTTTAGGGGAAAGACCGGGTGGATGTCTAAGGACATAGTGTGAAAGACAAAATTTACTCCTACCCGCTTTAAGGTTAGTGATAGGTTGTTCCCTTAAATACTGAATCCAAGTCTTGAATAAGAGGTCTCACGCTCTCATTGCTCCGAGAAGAATTCAGTTTATAGGTTGGACCTTAAATTAATGGTTTAATAATGGGTCAATGGAACTTAAGGAACAAGATGTAATCTTAGGGGTAAAATTATATTTTGAACCATTCGAGGTTATGAACAACCTGTGAAGGATTAAGTTATTGATCATGGTTATAACAGATGGACAAAAATATATCTATAGTGAGGGGAGTGTAACTATGGGACTTTAGTGAATGACCCGTTAGTTCACAAATGATGATTAGCTTGGTCTAAAAGTTTTTAGCCAATTAATCTTGGATCGTAGGAGCCCATAATATATAGGTTCGTTAGGTTCCCCTACTAGCTCATACGGAACTAACTTAGAACAACATGTTGAAATAATTCGAATTGTTCGAATCAGGTAAAAGAGAGAAACTGATAGGTATATGTGTAGTCGTCACTTATAGCTTTGAGAAAGAGCTTTATGTTTAAATTTGATTTAAATATTAGGAATATGAATATTGATTAATATTCAAAAGCTCAGAATTGATGTAAATGGTCAAAATTGTAAAAAGTCAACATGTTGATTTTTTTACTTTGAAAGTTTAAACTTTGACCGACTTTATATTTAAATGTGATTTGAATCTAAAAAAAACGAATGAGGATTCACGCTCGGAAGGTCGGAATTAATCAAGATGGACAAAATCGTAAAAAGTCAAAATGTTGACTTTTGCCTTGAAAAGTCAAAGTTTTACTTTAACTAGAACGGTCAGATGACCATTTTGCCCATTGACTAAACTTAGTGGAAAAATTCAACATTTTATTGGATAATTCCACTAACTCTTAGTGGGTTAAGTGAAAGCTCATGGTGATGTCACCAAGTCCACTAAGAGAAATTGGAATGGTGATTAATTCCACTAATTGTTAGTGGAATAATAGGTGTTGAGTTTTTATAAACAATTTACTGATAAATAAATGTTTTTTTTTAATTTAAAAAGAGTTACATTGTCGGTAAAGGTTTTACAATAATCCAAAAGATATTAACTGTAATGTTACATGTATGTGTGACCTAATCTAATCAAATTGACGCATAAATGAACTTGATTGATACCATAGTCCATGATTCTTCAACTACCTGCAAATTTGAAGAAATTGAATTTAGTCAATTCATTACGGAAAATGCATAAGCATAAGCATAAACATTAAGTACATGCCAAACAGAAATTGTCTTCTTAATAAGCAGACTAATAAACTTTTCAAAATAAGCGCCCAAAGTTCATACAACCAAGGTTTTTAATAAAAGACCCATAAGGAATGCAAAAGATAAAAGAAAACACCGACTACATAAGCATAAGCATAGTATATACATGTTGCAAATGTAAGTTTCAATTCAATCTTTAGATTCCAAGCAATGTTCTAGCTTGTATCAAGTTTAAACTTAGCATAAATTTACCCTTAGGCCCCCCTCCACCAAAGCCATTACAAAACAACATGATTCCTATAACATATGTCTAAGCGGATCAAACAAAATAACTTTTCAATAACTACCATAACTGCAAGATAGTCAACGTAACAAAGTATCAAGTTCCTAAGTACATGTCAACACGATTCCTAAAACATATGTCTAAGTGGATTGCACAAAATAGCTTTTCAATGGTTACCGCTGTAGGATAATCAAAGCAACATTCCTAAGTACATGTCAACATGATTTCTAAAACAAAATAGTTAAGTTACGGTTGCACAACATAAAGCACGCTTGCCTTTTTCTTCTACTAAATCCCCACCCCTCATATGTTTTGCCCACAATATCGCCTTGCTTCAGACATTATCAATCAGGAAAAAAAAAAACAAAATAGTTAAGTCACGGTTACAAAACATAAAACAGGTTTACCTCTTTCTTTTAATAAATCCCCATCCCCATATGTTGATTACCCTCCACAGAGGCTTCTTGTAAGCCCTCGTTCCATTCTCTTTTATTTTATCTATATATTTAATATCTCTTAAATGGTGAAAAACAAGTTGGAATACTTTCATACCCCTTAAGATTAATTCGTGTGATAAGGAAAAATTTAGAATCCTTTTTAATTGGGTTTTAAAATTTAAATTGTTTTGCTTAGGTGTTGAAAAGAATGAAGAAGGGCATGTTGGTCATTCTACTATTATTATTAAGTTATATATAAAAAAAAAAGAAAAACAATTTCTTCGAGAGAGAGAGAGAGAGAGAGACTAATGACACGCCCCCTACCTTTTCGAAAATCTCTTTCGCCGCCACATATCTATCTTGTTCCTTCACGCCGACACGTCGCCTAGCCATAGTTGCGTTGCCCCGCCGCCGTTGTGCAGCCTAGTCGCCGGACAACGACCGCCCACGTCGCGCACCGCCTTGAACCACGACGTTTTGAAGTTGTCAGCTCAAATCGACATAATCTATTTGAGTTTCCTTGTGTTTCATTGTAAAGTGAACCGTGCAACCATCGTTCGTCGTCATTCAGCAAGTTGAACCATTTTAATCTCGCTCTTCTCAACTCTGTGTCGTTGGATCTATGTTTTTGGGTAAATCTTCTTTGTTTTAATGGATTTCTTGATGAGTTTTCATTACCCATTAAGTTTCAACTCGATTTTCATCACGCCCATCACTTTTTATGCTAGATTTAAAATTTTGGAGAGTTTAAACTGCGGTCTAGCCTTTCGGAAGCTCAAAATCGGACATTTTGGCACATTTTGGGTAAGGTTCTAAGCTTTATTGAATGGGTCTTTAAACTCCACTGATTTTGGTGCCAATATTAAGAAAACCATGGTTTATGGATGCTAGGATTCGATAGTTGAATGTTATTGGAGCGATTTCTTTGAAATTAGATTACTTTGCTAAGTTCTTGAGTAGCCGTGATGTCGGATGCTTAATTTGAAATTTGAGGGTAGTTAGAGTGCTCTCCATTGAAGTTATGGGTGCTTTGTTAAGTCTTTGGGAAGTTTTGGAATAATTTCATTGGATTTTTCCTAGAATTGAAGGTTAAAGGTTGAAAATAGAAAGAGAAGACAGATTTCAGGTTTCGTGCATGAATCTGCGAAGTATGTTGAAGATTGTTGTGTCGTCTCCCTTTTGAAGATAATTAATGGACTTTAATCGTTGTTTCAGGCCAAATTGAAGTGGGGAAAGCATATAACCCCGGAGGATCGAGTTATTGACTGTGAGTGGTTTATTTTTAAGCTTTCTTTATAGACATTCATGTTATCTCTTGGTATTGCTTGGAAACTACCATGACCTAAATCGTTTATGACCACGTTTTCATTATGTTTAAACAATGTGTTTGTTCATCAAGATTGTAATAATAATTCATGGCTTGAACTTTCTAAAATCGTATTGGAGTTTTTATTATACGTATACTTTGGTTTTGAAATATGGTTAACTGATGCTTATGTTGAACGAGAAAGTGATTACCCTAAAGGCTACGTGAATGTGTTTCCGTAGCGCCACCTACGGTTGTCAGGAGATTTCGAGGCTGAAAGAGGCCGTGACCGGAGATCCGAGAACCTGAACCTAGGTGAGGACATGGATGGAGGATTGTGTTATGGCTTCGGACCTAGCTTAACCCATGGTTGGGTGGCTCTATGTGCACATAGGAGCGATATGTAGTTACTATGGTAGGTGCTAATTGTGTGTGAGCTCTGTTTGGCCGCGTGTTTCCTTGTGGATATGGAGCACGTGTGAGCTATTCCTAGGTCGTATACTTAGTACGCTATCATGGTTGGTTCAATTGGTTGACGGTTGATATCATGGCGGGTATTAAGGATACGTGAGCTAGTTTTGGTCGCATGATTCTTTATCATGTGCGTATTATCTTTGGCAGTATCTTTATATGCCTTGCCATGGTTGTACGGATTACAGGTTTGTTGGTGGTACAATGGTTATGAGTTAATGGCATTTTTCACTAATATTGTATTTCTAATGCATATTTATAATTTTTCTCTTCAAGTATGTCTTATGAGCTTTATATTTATGAAACTTGCCACTCACTAAGTATTCGACTTACATTTAAATGTTTTTCTCCCCCCCCCCCCCCCAGGTAGTGAACAAAGGCCAAGCGTTGATTGATCTCTCGTCATTAGTCGTAGATCTTCATTATTCTTTTGTATGTTTGTAGTTATTTTTTTGTAATGCATCATGGAGTGATTAGATGTAGCGAGAGTGAGGCCAAGAACTTGTATTGGAGATCCCTCTTTAGAACAAAATCATTTTGTATGTAATTTTTAGTCAGATTATGAACTTTACTGAAGCTATGAAATTGCCTGGATAAGTGTGTGGTGAGACACACTTGATTTGTCTATTGGAGTTTTGAAGTTATATAAACTTATATGGAAGTGCAAAATTTCTTTCCTTTACAGGTTTGGTTAACCCATATTTTAGGGGAGGTTCTGCCGATTTTTTTTTTTTTGAATTTCTTGAAAAAGGTTTTTGCAAATTTTATTGTTAGGAAGGAATGTTTATTCTTAAAAGGAGTAATTCATACCACGATCTGGGTTAGAAGGGAAAAATTAGATTGGGGTGTGACACTTCTACTTTCTTGGAAGTTCGAAAGTCCTAATAATGAATAGCAAACTACATAAGTGAGTTTGAAGAGGGAGAGGGAAAAAATCTTAGGAGAGAAAATTATGTGAGTTAAGGGAAAATAAGCAGGAAGGAGATGTGATATTCATTTTTTTGTTTTTTTTTTTAAAAATGGTTAAATTCAAATTCAAATCCAACTTTCAAGATAAAATAAAAATAAAGTAAAATAAAGTAGATAAATAAAATAAAAAAAGTAAATAAAAAATAATAAATAAAGGACAAAATGTTATATCTACGACATCTTAGAAGATTACCCCTCCATTGGATCAAAAAAGATTGCTGGAGTTTTTGGAAGAAAAATGACCGAATGGATAGGGAAGAATTGATATATTTTATTTATAAACAATTGATGAATTAATTTCATGTATTTATGGAATTTAAATCATAAAATCCATAAATGAACATTATTTCTTTCCTGTCTCAAATTTTTATATCCATGTGGCAAAAAAAAATTGAATTTTTTCATACATTTTGCAATTACAGAAATTGAAAAATAAATAATAATAATAATAATAATAATAATATCAAAACAATGTGAAATATGACAAGTACAAGTTGACATATAAAACAGTTGACAAATTATTTGGCAATAATACAGCAAGACAAATAATACATGTTGGAAATAATATACAAGTTGGGAAAATAATTTACAGATTGAGAATAAATATATTTGAAATAATATATATGTTGAGAAATAATATAGGTTTGGCAAATAAATACAAGATGTAATATGCAGATTGTGAAATAAATATCAAACCTAACAAACTATTCTGTCTTTCACAAGTCTAATCAATTAATTTCAAACATGTAACATATTTAATAAACAGTAAGCAAAAAAATTAACAACAACCAAATTAAACCATAAATCTAAAAAATTCAAATTAAACCCTAAATATAACAAATTTAAATCAAATTTAAATCAATTGGCTTAAACCTAACAAATTTAAAGAAGCAGAATAAACTCAAATGACCTAACTCTCCTAGATTTGAAGCAATGATAAATTCGAACACATTGAAATCAATTGGCCTGCTAAATTTGAAGCAACAATAAATTCAATTCGCCTAAATCTAACAAAATTAAAGCAGAGTATACTCAAATGAGCTAAATGTAACCAATTTGAAGCACATCGAAATTAATTGGTGCTAAATTTGAACCATAAAAGCACAATAAACTAAGTGACCTAACCCTAACCCATAACAAAATTAAAGTCGCCATAAAATCAATTAATAAAATTCCAACAAAAATAAATTTGAAAAAAAATACACCGTTCACAGTCTCAAAAGGAAAAGGAAAGAGAGGAAATAAAAAAAAAAAAAAAGTTACCTTTAAAAACCAATTTGACAGAATAGTTTCCTTAGCTTTTTTTCAACCCTTCCAATTGATCTCAATCTAACATATCCTCTAAAACAAAAATCCTCCTTTGTTTTTATAGGGGGCAGGATCGTGTTTTGAGAGTGGAGAAGATGGGAGAGTGACGGTGGACCGAAATAACGTCGGATTATAAAATAATGGACAGAGAGTTGTGAACGACAGCTGTGAAAAAGGTTTTTTTAGGTTACATATATTGAATAGAGAGTATGTTGTGAGTGTGGGTATCGTGAAAAAGGAGAGGGAGAGTAATAAAAAAGAATGAGAAAAAGGCTTCAAATTTTGGCTAGCTAATTTTTTTTTTTATTTTCCACTTTTTTCTTTTTAATAGCCCAATTTAAAATGGGCTATCTTCAACAGCTATTAAAAGCCTTATTTCCTGAAGTGTTTGGCATGTACTTAATGAATGATAATTAAGGTTCATTATTTGTGACAATTTTGTAGGTATTTAAAGAATTTGTGGTCCATGAGATCAAGTCAATTTATGCGTTAGTTTGATTAGATTAAGTGACCCATACATGTATTTAATTGTAATATAGTTAATTTATGTATTGTATTCTTGTAAAACCTTTACCGACGACAATGTAATTTATATTTTTATTATCAATAGAAAGATATTTCTAAACATATGTAGGTAATGTTATATTCTGAATGTTAATTTTTTTAGAAGAAAAATGTCAAAATAACTAATTATATGACAACAAAATATGTGTTGTGAACTGAAAAAATAATAGCGCTCAAGAATGTTCGACATATAACCATTTATCACACAAGAAACAATGTCGCGAGAATACATTTCTAGACAATAATTGTGTAACGAAAAGATAACATATGACGTAAATTAAATGTCGTCAATAACGAAAAAGTGGCATAAATAAACCAATTATCAAATGAACAATAACATTTATTTGTCGAGTTATAGATAGCAGTAACTCATTTAGAGCTTCAATAAAGATATTATAATATTGACAATATATTGGTGTCGTCTATGCAAATTTAATGATATTTTTTCCAAAGTGTCGTTAAATACCCTATCTTGATAGGGGCTTCAAGGACTACAAAATATGTGTCATGGAAACTCGTTATAACACATATTTTGCGTCGTTTTTGAACACATCTTTTGCATCATTTTTTGACACATTATGCATCGTTAAATCTCATTTTTCTAATAGTGATACAACCACAGGCGTCTGATAATATGTTTATTAAAGATTAAAACAATGGTTCACTACACCAAAACATGGTTCAAAAGCTTAAAAAAAATAAAAAAAAAAAGAGGAAAAGAATATACATAATCCTTGGTGGCTGAGCATGTGGAAAAAACCATCACCAAACATTTCCATGTTGTTATAAACCACATATCACATTAATGAAGCCATTACAAAAAAATTAGAAAAAATAACATGTATAAACACACCGAAAGATAAGCTCTCTTAGCCAACCATTTTGAAGAACGCGACTCAGCCCTATCTTTCATTTTAAACGTGATATATATTCTTTAAAGCATTAGGTTATTCTAAATCTTATTTGGATGGACCAAAGATTCCCTATAAGGTCCCAACTTGTCGAATTTGTTTTTTTCCTTCAATGATGACGTTTAGTTTTCACTTTAGCTTCATCTAAGTCCTTGAGTAGTTTATAAATTTAGTCTTCAAATTTTAGGATGATCTCATTTTTAATCTCTTTAGTTAACACATTTGATCCTTTTGTTGATTTTCTTGCTAACATAACGTTATTTAGGTAGGTTTTTATTAATTTTAAGTTAGTGTGGCTAAAATATAATTATTTTTTTAGATTCAAAGTTGTTGATGCTAGACAAAAAAATAACTTTATCATAGAAAGGACTTAATTGCTAACTCTGTACATTTGATTGCAAATTGTCACATGATATATTTATATTTTTATATTTATATTTTTATATTTATATTTTTAAGCAATTGTCTTGGCTGATGATTTAAAGGATGCATGGACATAACTGCAATCTACGTTGGACCAATTATTACTATTAATTTGTCCTTGCCTTATAATTAAAATAATAAAATATATATATTTTTTTTTTTCCTCTTCACTATCTTTCTTCCTCCTCATCCATCTTTATCATGAAGAGATTCATGTCTGTCTTCAATCTATTTATTTTCCACTCTTCTTTGTCCTTTGCCTTTCTTTACTTTAATTTTCATTTCTCACCTTCTTTTTTTTTTCTTTTCTTTTTTTTTTTTTAAGACGAGTCCCGCAGCCTCACAATTTCTTCCATTATTACAAACCTCAAGTTTTACAAATTAAAAAAACGTGTGGACACCTAAATTACCAAAGCAAAATCCATTATCTTAAAAAGAAAGAAAAATCCAGCATAATGCTTTCTTATTTTCATAAACCCACCTTCAAACTGTTTAATTAAAAGCTTGCTTAAGGATTAAGCAAAAAATAATAATAATAAATAAATAAATAAATAAATAATTTGGAGTCTTGTACTCCACGATTCCTAACATTTAATTATTCAGAAAAGAAAAAAAGAAAAAACTTCTTGATGTAAAGAAAAGAGCAGTCAGAATATCTGCTACACTTTAGAATGAAAAACATTTTGGAGCATTAATAATTAAATATATTTTAACATTTTTAAATAACATAAATGTAATAAAATTTATTTAAGAAAATTGGGCATTAGATGATAAATTTTATTTTTTTAAAAAAATGTTTTCATATTAATTAGATATATCGAAAGACTATCAAAGGGTTATCAGATAGCTATCAACTTTTAAAATTTGCTATTTTTGCAATTTAGAAAATGTACTAATATGGCTTTATTATCATAATTTTTTTTGCTATTTTGCAAACGCCTCATCTATTTATGATAGACCTGTCACTACTAGCAATTTGGGTGTATCATTAATAGACTCTAGTTAATAATTAGCAATGGATCAATAAGTAGAGACTGAATAAGGTTTAGTCCTGTCCTTAAGAATTTGTAAATCCATCTTTTCATCGAAATAAAGTAGAGTTATAACTCTTGTGAGATTTAATATACAAAAGTTAAAAATGATATTGAAACCGTCATTTGATGAAAGAAACATTCATTTTTAGCCTTCCATGCATCTCTTCTTATTTGACTTATTATTTGACGTAGAGAGAGGGACACGCATACCTTATAGGAGACAACATCATCCATGAGTCTAGAAATGGTGGTTGAGGCTTTAAGAATTTTGGGACAATCAAATAGCCAATCAAATACTTCCTTTGTTGCAATGTCACCCATGCAAACAAATGAAATAGTTGAAAGTAGTTCATAACCTGAACTAGCTAAAGCCACTTCCATGTATTATTCTTCATATTTTGGTTTATAATTTTTATTTAGCCATTCAGCTTCTTTGGAATAAGATTCAGCTTGCCCTTTTATCTGTTCACATAAACAAAAGTTTGAACTTCCTATGCACGTAAGAAATATTAGTAACTTTCCCAACCAATTTTTATTTTTATTTTTATTTTTTAAAATTAAACTTATAAACAACATATATTTTAGGATAAATAAGATCTTCTTGTAAAGCCGGTAGGGCATGTGCCATTTCAACTTAATTAATAAAAAATATTATTAATCATGTGAAACAATATCTTTTTAGAAAATAATTCTAATATTATGTGTGACTGCTGTGTGAGAATAGTGGTTCCTCGTAAACTTCTCGACGAGGATAAACCGTTGTGTGAAAGTGAAAATAGAATGATGAATAAAGATATCTTCGAAACATAACCTCCAATACCTTTAATTAATTAATTTTATGAGGTTATCAAAATTAATTGTGTTAAATAAATTAGTCTCTAAAATCATTAACTCAACGATAATTGACATATCTTTCCTTCTCAGGGAGGCAAAGGATTCGATTAACCAACATTATTATAAAAAAGAAAAAAACTCAATTTGCTTTCATCTAAATTTTGTCTTCACCCATTAGCTAGCTAATTTAAGTTTTTTTTTTTTCTTTTTATGAATAGGTGATTTAAAAGAGTGATGCCAACAAAGTCAGCGAAATAGCATGCTTCATACCCCAAATGGAAGCATATTAAAATTTCAGATAGCTCCTTCTGGTGAAGTTATTGCAAGATGTTGAAGTCTAGTGCTGAGAATGTAAGTGAAGTCTGGTAAATTAATTTCCAAATACTCTCTTGCCTTGATTCTTGGAACACCTTTTCTAATAAGCAATTTCAATGCATTACTTAAATTCTGATGCAAATTTTGGATTGATACGAGTAAAGATGAATATATGTTTTAAGATGTGTGGTTGGAAATTCAACAGCTTCCTCAAGCAAAGATTCTCAATGTTTGATTCCTTTGCATTCTATCCACTTTCTTGCATTATCTCCAAACCACTGCTAAAGCTTAATTCTGCTAATTTCAAAAAACAATTTACAAGAAACCCTTTTATTTATAGAACGAGGGTTTCATAAGTGTTAGATGATAATAGTCTATCAATATATATTATCTTCTATCAATGATATTTTGTTATATTTGTAAATATCTTAATTCAAATATAACAAAATTTGACGAAGGAAAGTTGAAATGAAAAAAAAAACAAGAAAATCTTTGAAAACAAGAATCATTACCAAACGAATATGGTTTTTGTTTTTAATAAATAAAATATTAAAAAATAATTTATAAAATAGAGAAAACAAAACAAACAATTGAAATGGTTATCAAAATAAGGTCGTAGATTTTAAAATATTATTTTTTGTTTCTTGAATTAGGTAAAAAAATTCAACTCATTCTAAGAAATAAGGAGAAAATAGGCTTAATTTAATTTCAAAAAATAAAATTGATTAATTACCAAATAAGGTCTATTTCTTTCACTTTTTAAATTTTGACTTGGTTTTAAAAATAAAGGGAAAAAAGTAGATACCAAAGCAAGAGTATAATTCATCTTTATATGTTTAAAAAAAGAATTGATTAATTACCAAACAAACAAGGCCTACTTCTTTTACTTTTAAAATTTTGACTTGGTTTTAAAAATATATAAAGAGAAAAAGTAGATACTAGAGCAGGAGTTTTAGATGTAGAGTTCATCTCTATCGTTTTAATTTCCTCGAATGAAAAAAAAAAAAAAAAACAATTATCAAATGGAGTCTAATATTAATTGATATGTAAGTTTACAATTTGTTTCACATTTACACGCACAATTTTTCTAACATTAAATTTATTGTTAATGATATAACAATTTATGATTGATCAAAATTTTTATGGAACTATCTGTTCAGTTTGAAATGTCTATTTCCAAATTATGCACGTTATTATGTACGTTGGCACAAAACTATACATTTTTGAGATATAAGAGTCCCAACCTATATTTAGATAGGGTTAAAGGGTATAACACATTGATGTTCTTCTTTTTAATGTGATGTATAAGTTAATATTCAATAAAATAAAAAAACAAATATACAGGCAAAGAATAACTAAAACGAGAATCCTATGTTCATAGAGAACACTAATGTGAAAAGGTCAAAAACCCTATTGGTTGAAACAATACTTCAGTGCCTTTAGATTATATATATTGTTCTTGGTTATTTTTTTCTTTTTTCTTTTTTATATATTTATTTTTTTTTTTTTTTTTTGGTTGAGCTTTTCCACTTTAATTCTTGATTTTTTCGGTTTTATTGTTGTCTTTTAATTTCTCTGTTATTTTTCTACCTATTCATACCATAGAAGTGGGAGGTTTTTTCCAATGCAAGAGGTAAGTACAGAATAAATGTTATAGAAAGAAAACAAATGGTACAAAATACTCTTCACCAATATTTATACAATTCATAAGATCAATACAGACGATAAACCTCATCGATGAAAATGGCAAGAAAACTAGCTCATTTTAATCTCTCTATTAGTGACCTATACTCATTCATTGGTCAAAAGAGAGTTCTTGCCATTTAATTTCAACCAAGATGGCCTTCAAGTTCATTTAACAAGGCAGTGGGTCAACAAGAAGAGATTTAATAAGAAACTTTGTTCCACTCTTTGCATTTGTGTATCCATCTTCATCCAAATAAAGCAAGTTTATAACTCTTGAAAAATTGAGTACGCGCATTAGAACTGGAACTGGAACATTAAATGGACGATAAAATGCTTCGTTTGTATCCTTCCATGCATCAACCACTTCCTTATGAAGTTCAATGCAAGCTTCTTCTTCTGAACAATCATATTGCTTCATGTAACATTCAACAGCAGAAGCTACATGCTCCCTTTCTTGTTCAAACTGAAAATAATAATAATAATAATAAATTTAGTAATTGAATAGGAATATTCGTTTGGCTGGTTTAATGGGTTTTGATATTATATTAAATACATATAAAATTTCATCTTAAAATATAACTGACAATGTAAAGAGTGACTGACCTTGTGGGAAGCGATGTCGTCCATGAGTCTACAAATGATGGTCGAGGCTTTAATAATTTGAGGTCCATTTGAAAGCCATTGAAGAACCTCGTTTGTTACAATGTGATCACCCAATCCAAGAAAAGAAATGGATATAAGCATGGTATAACCTGTGGTCTTTAATGCCAGTTCCATGTACTCCTTGAAACTTGGTTTATACTCCTTATTTAACCATTTAGCTTCTTCAAAATAGGATTCAGATAGCCTTTTTATCTGTTAAAATAGATTATATATAATAAGTTAGAGCACATGAATTTAAAAAATAAATAAATAAATAAAAGGAAGGGAAAGGAAATAGATAACAAGAAAGAAGAAACTTTACTCCTCCTATTGCAACTTGAAGGTGGAGAGAATTTTGATCCTTGTCAATCTCTTTGCCAATTTCCTCAAAAAGTTCTAACATTGCGACATAAAAAGGTTTCATGTACTCGGGAAGTGTATGCACAATGCTTCTATCCCACCTGAAATTTTCCACTTTCACATTTTTATTTAATCTTGAAGTAATTTTTTTTACCTTTTTATTTCATTTTACTTTTAATCATGTTTTTTAATGAGTAGCAGTGGTAGATCGAACAAAACAAAATTATTGGATTACAAAAATTCGTTTTTGATATCTAAATTTTTCTTCAAATGTAACCATTCGGTTTAATTTAGTTTTCTAATTTCAATTTTGTAACAAGTTTAGACTGTAATTAGATATATTACAATCTTTTCTTTTAAATGATGTTGCAATTAAAAACGAAAGGTCGATTCTTTATCTAAGTTTGATCGATAAAACAAATTAATGACAAAGTTGTTCATAATATAATCTAAATAGATTATGTTGGTACATATTTCTTAGGTTTGATAGTTTTAAAACAGAGACTAATTATTAATGATTATAAATTTGAAAGTCGAGGATTGTGGTAAGCTAAGTTTTAGGTACTAAATTGTTGCCGCAAAACACGTTTTACCATGACCTAAATGACTACAGACTAAAATAATTAAAGTTTGGGATTAAGATCATTGCTTCTATGAAAAATTGAAAGACAAACATATTTTTTTAAGCAGAAAATTTTATTAGTATTCATCATGGAAATAATGAAATAAAATAACCTTTGAATTGCTGGAGTGAAGACTTGGAGTTCTTCAAATGTTCCATAGGCATCATAAATATCATCTAAAATTGAAGCAATTGCAATTACTTTTGTTAACATTTTCCTCCCAACACTGTATTGAGGTTCAAAGTATGCTCCCAACGTCCAAAAATAACACTCCACAATTCTATCTCTTGCAAAAGGAAACTTTGTTGGGACATCCAAATCCTTCCACCACCTACAAAAAAAAATTAAATAATAAACCAATGGATAGATCAATTGTTAGATATTTTCAAAATCAATTGGTATCAACTAATCTAAATTCTTCTATATTTGCAAATTCTTTTGCATTATGTTTGTAGGGTGCTCTAATTAATATATATGAAGAATGGTTAATTATAATGAAGAATGGTTAATTATAATGATCGGTCTAAGAATAACTAAAAAAACAATTAACATGTAATACACCATATTTGGAGGTTGAAAACTTCATGCCTCACTACTAGTAAAAGAAAAGTCAAAGCAGGCTTTTACCCAAAATGGAAGCATATAGTTATGGTATAGGAGTACCTGCAGATTTCACTTAGCTCCTTTTGATGAAGTTTTTGTAATATGTTGAAGTCTAGTTTTGAGAATTCAAGCAAAGTCTCATTGTGAGAAGGATGTTGTTGGTAAATTTCCAAATACTCTCTTGCCTTGATTCTTGGAACACTTTTTCTAATAGGCAATTTCAATGCATTACTAACTTCAGATGCAAAACTTGGATTAATATTTGAGTAACGATGAATATATGTTTGAAGATGTGTGGTTGTAAATTCAAGAGCTTCCTCGAGCAAAGCTTCTCCATGTCCCATCATATGTGATGCTTCATATAGGCTCAATAATCCTCTTTCATCCTCAACCAGTGACTCTTTGAATTTTCCATTGTCGTCCATGAACTTCAAAAATATATCTGTTTAATTTAAATTAAGAGGAAAAAAAGAATGCATGATTAGTTCTTAAGTTAATTGAAAAATGCTTAATTTTGGAAGTTTCTAACTTTTTGCCCTTGAATGATGTTTAACATCCTTTTTCATTGTTACCATATGTAGTTTTAGAATCAAATTAAGTGAGCACCTAGCAAAAATTTGTCATCTAACAATTTTTTAAAGGATAAGAATTATTTTCATTTTTTTTCCAGAAGGATTATGCATTCATGCACCTAATTACTACTCTTTGATTCTTTTTAAATTTTTAAAAAATTGTGTACATTTTCTCATGCACGTTATAGCTAGAAAAAGAACAAAATGGAACCAAATAGATAACATAACAAATTAATAAGTAGATCATGGAAGTAATGACTAATTGAATGTAAATAAAAAACATTATTTTTTAAGAACTAAAAATAAAAGAACAATTATATTTGTGTATTTAACTTACCACATGAAATCCTATAACCTTGTTGCCTCAGAAGTCGAAATAGAAGAGCAGTAATATGAAGATCTTCACCATTACTATTTTTATTACTCAATAAAAGGGAATTATTATAAGACACATATATATGTTCTAAGAATTCATCAATCTCATCTTCAAAATGATAGGATACTCCTAGCCGTTGGATTGAATCAACCAAATTTAGCTTAATCAGTTGATTTTCCACATAAGCAATCATCATCATTCTTATTTCTTCTTTCAACTTTTCAGTTCTTTCTCTCCTGCCATCATCTACTTTCTGAAATTAAAACAAAAAAGAATCAAATTGATTAAAAATATAAAAGTATTAAATTAAATTTAACCACGAACAATAAATGACTAGAAATTAAATAAAAATAAGGCAAGAAAATAACTTTAAATTACCAATGCATCATCAAATGTAAATGAAAGGAAATGTTCCTTCCAAATATTAGGATGAAAATTTGCAACAGAACGCTTAACATCAGGAATATCATTGGTTTTCATAATGGAAGCAGGAAAATTTGAAACTTGAGAAGACATTGTTCCTAATTTCTCAAAGTACTGGAAAAGAAAAATAAAAAAGGTATTTGATAATCCTCTGGGTAAAAGGAAAGATGTGTAATATGTTATTGACTTGAGAGTTTGAACTATGTTTGAGACACTTTGTGATTTTCAAGCATGCTTATTTATAGGCTAGGTTTCATATATATTTTGGTTGGTTCATATTCTTATCACTTCGATTCAAATTACAAAATTGTATAAGCCACCACATATTTTTGTTGTGAGTTATATCTTACGTGGTTTTTATTTACAAAGATTTTTATACATGTGATAAATAAGGAAATTAAGATTGGGTACCCAACCATATTGGATGTATCAAATAATAGCGATGTGGGTGGGGCTGACAATATAAATGGTACCTTATTGATTCTTTTATCAATACTTTTTCCTTTTTTTTCATTTCTTTTTTTGGTTGTTTCTTTTTTTAGAAAATAGCCTTTTTTTTAAATTAGTCCCAAAGTTTTGGTCATTTTGGTCTTTGAGTTGTAGAGAATAGGTTTAAAAGTTCCTACTTTAGAAAAAAAGACTTTTAGATTTTATATAAAAGAATTTACAAAAATTAATTTTTATCTCTCCTTTTTCTTTCCCTCTCCTATAATTTTCTACACGATTATGTATCATTTCTTATACGATCGCATATCATAATCGTTTAGAACAAGAGTTACACAAAACATTTTTCTCACCGTCGAAAATAACTACACGATAGTGTATAATTTCCTACACGATCGTGTATCATGATCGTTCAGAACAAGAAAATTACACGAAGTATTTTTTCCATCGTTAAAAAGAACTACATGATCGTGTATCAACTTTCATTGCCCTACGCAATCGTTATATCATGATCGTTTAAAAGAAGAATCACACGAAGCATTTTTTTCAACATTAAAAAGAACTACATGGTCGGGTATCATTTGCTACAAGATCGTGTATCATCTCTTACACGATCACGTACCATAATCGTTTAGAAGAATAATTACACGCATACGCATTGCCAATTAATCACGTGTTGACTGGGTCATTTCTTGTATCTTTCACATCATGGGCCTGTGACCTTTCTCTCTTTTCAAAATTGTTCTATACAATATAATATTTTGTCGGGTTGTTATATCTTCTAAAGAGCGCCTTTTTTTATCTCTTTTTTTTCACTTTTTATAATATTTTGTTTATTAAAATATATTTTTTATTAAAGTTCAAATTACTAACGTTGAAGTTAATTAATTATAAAAATGTTTATTATATTATAATTAATCTGTCTTTCAATAAATATATTAATTGGTTATATAACTAAAAATTATTCAATTTTCAAATATATACATATATATATTTTATTTGGGAGTTTTTCAAAAATAAAACTATAACGCTTTCATGATGAAGATAATTTTGGAGTTAATTATCTTAGTTTTGTTTAATTAAATTTAATTTTACTGGGTCTTATTTTGATTTCATTTAATAAGAATTATTTGATTTACGTGAGAATTGAAATTAATTAAATATTTGTTGGATGAGTATTTAATTAATTAAAGGTTTTGGCACGAGGTGTTTGTTGATATTTTGATTAAATGGTAGGTTAAGAGGATTAAGTAAAGTTGTGGATTTTGAGTGTTGTTGAAATTGAATTTAATTAAATAATTATGGATGTTATTTAATTAAATTGTAGAGGGTTTGT
Organism: Cucumis melo; assembly: GCF_025177605.1. Classification (NCBI taxonomy): domain Eukaryota; kingdom Viridiplantae; phylum Streptophyta; class Magnoliopsida; order Cucurbitales; family Cucurbitaceae; genus Cucumis; species Cucumis melo. The sequence continues at coordinate 35,336,136 of NC_066862.1, forward strand.
TGGAGATTTGATAACTATATGTATATGTGGAAATATATATATAATTATTATGTTAAAGGAAAAGATAATTATATTTGTTGAAATATAATTATTTAAAGAAAAGATAATTGTATTTTGGAGAAAAGATATTTATTAAGGAAAAAAGGTAAAATAATTATATTTTGGGAAAATATAATTTTTGTAAAAGGATAATTGTTTTGGAGAAAGATAAATAATAATTAATTATCTTCTACAATAATTAATTATAATTAATTATTGTAGAAGATAATTAAATATTTTGGAGAAAGATAAATAATAATTAATTATTGTAGAAGATAAGTAATTATTTTGGAGAAAGATAAATAATCATTAATTATTGTAGAAGATAAGTAATTATTTTGGAGAAAGATAAATAATAATTAATTATTGTAGAAGATAATTAATTATTTTGGATAAAGATAAATAATAATTAATTATTGTAGAAGATAATTAGGGGTCTTTTTAAAAATATAAAAAAGCGACAAAGTATTTACACTGTATAGAACAATTCACGTCAACAATGCACGTAATATATTTGGTAACGCGATTTAGTACACGATCGTTTAATTAATTGGGTACACGATCGTTTACATTTATCTACACCATCTTTTACATTTGGCTACCCCAAATCTAAACCATTTTTTTTAAAATTTGGTATACGATCATTTTTATTTGGCTACACGATCGTTTAGATTTGGCTACACGATCGTTTAAATTTGGGGTTCCAAATTTTTTTAAAAAAATTTCAAATGTGGTACACGATTGTTTAGATTTGGCTACACGATCGTTTAGATTTGTCTACACGATTGTTTAGATTTGGGGTTCCAAATCTAATTTTTTTTTTCAAAATTTGGTATACGATCGTTAGATTTGGCTACACGATCGTTTAGATTTTGCTACCCTAAATCTAAACGATCTTTTTTTCAAAATTTTGTATAAACGATTTTTTTTTCAAAATTTGGTATAAACAATTTTTTTTTCAATATTCTTTATACACAATGTTTTAGTTTTGGTTACTCTAATTTAAATGCCTAACCAATTTTTCAAGAGTCTTTATACACCATCTACGTAAAAAAGAAAAGAAGAAAGACGATTGTTTTCAATATTCTTTATACACAATCTTTTAGTTTTGGTCACTCTAATTTAAATGTCTAACCAATTTTTTCAAGATTCTTTATACACCATCAAAAAAAGAAAAGAAGAAAGACGATACAATGTATTCGCATTGAATGAAAAAAAAATCAAAAAAGAAGAAACATGAAGAAAGACATGCCTAAAAAAAGAGAGAAAAAACTTTAATAAGAAATAGATTTGGTTACTCAAATCTAAAAAAAAAGTGGAATAAAGGAAAAGCAAATCTAGAATATTTAAAAAATGGTTAAATTTATAGGCTTTGTTACACGGGCTGTAAATATTTCAGTACTTTGTTATATTTAGAAAAGTTTCCCAGATAATTAATTATTTTAGAGAAAGATAAGTAATAATTAATTATTGTAGAAGATAATTAATTATTCTGCAGAAAGATAAATATTGATTATGGAGAGAAGTTATTATGATTGGGTAAATAAGAAAAGAGAAGGAACCGGAGTTATTTAAAATAAAAATTAATAATTATTGAAATATAATTATTGGAAAAAAGGAATGTAGCATCCCAAATCTTTAAGAAGTTTTTATTAATTATGTTAAATTATTTGGGTGTTATATCAAAGATCGGAACTAGAATTTAATGGTTAGGTTAAGGTAATTCATGTTGGAATTTATGAGTATATATATATATATATATATATATATATATATATATATATATATATATATATATATATATATATATATATATATATATTTAATTAATAATTTGGATTTTGTGGGTTATAATATTAATTATTTGGTCTTGTGTAAATAATTAATATGGAAAAGTGAAGTTAATTATATGATGGAATATAATTATATTTATTTGGAAAAGATGATAATCTGTGAGAGATGATTGATTTGATTGGACTATAAAAAATATATATTTATTTAGAAAAAAGAATAATGGTTTAAATAAATATATATGTTTATTGTTGATTTTGGTGAGAGAAAAATAATAATAACAATAAAGAAGTATTATTATTATTATTATTATTATTATTATTATTATTATTATTATTATTATTATTATTATTATTATTATTATTATTATTATTATTAATGGTTATAAATGCCAAAGATTTCGTGTATTTAAGGCATTTATTGAAGAAAGATATTGTGAATAAAAATATATGTATAGGTTGGTATTATATATATATGTCTCCTAAAAGGAAAAGAAAATGATAATAATAAATATCATTGCTATTCACTACTACGAAAACAGACTCTTTTGACGGTTTTAAACTGTCAAGAATGATTATTCTTGACGGTTTTAAAATCGTCGTTGAATCCAGTGTCAAGAAAGACAAAGTTCTTGACGGTTGGTAAAACGTCAAGAATAGTGAAAGTTGACAGTTTATGACCGTCAAGTATTCAATTTTTCATGACAGTTTAAAACCGTCAAGAGTATAAGTGTTCATGACAGTTTAAAACCGTTAAGAATATGAGTATTCATGACAAAAACCGTTAAGAATATGAATATTTATGACATTTGATAATGGTTCAAGAGTGCTTTTTCATGACATTTAATAACCGTCAAGAAAGTGATTGTTTATGACATTTAAAAACTGTCAAGAATGCAATTGTTTATGACATTTTAAAACTGTCAGCATTTTTCTATTTTTTTTAATTCACTACAAGAGAAGGGGGTACTCCCGACGCCAAAAAACGTCGGTGAAAATGAAAAGTACGTCGGGAAAGGATATCCCAACGTACCAAACGACGTCGGGAAGAACGTCGGAAGAAATGCGTCGGGAGAGGCTTTCCCGATGCCGTGTTGGTACGGCGTCGGGAAAGCCTCTCCCGATGCCGAGTTATGCGTCGGTCATCGCTGCGTAGGGAATGAGGTATTTCCGATGCAGCCTATGCCGATGCATGTTTAGGCATCGTGAAAAGCTCTTTTTCGACGTTTTTTTCCGACGTTTCTTTTCGTCGGGAATTCCTTTTTATATATATATTTTAAATATTTTATTTCTACTTTTTTTCTTATAATATTTTGCTCAAACATTCACAATACTATTCGGATATCTCAAAATAATTTCCCGACGTTTTGGATTAAATTAAAATAAATTAAATATAAATTAAAATAAATTAAGAAATATACAAACACAAATTAAAAAAATAGAATTAAAATAAATAATACAAATAAGTTCACTACAACAAAATATAGTTCTCAAAATAGAAAAAACATAAACATTAAGAAAAAGTCTCCCAACGAGGTGCGTACGCGCGTTATTCTACACCTTCGGTCCTAAAAATGGTATAAAAATAACTAAGTTTAGTACATAATCATATATTGCAAAAACATAAGAATAATAGAGACATATACGTACTGCAGAGCTAAGGATCATGTGGTGGTCCCTGTTGTGCACGAGTTAGTTCTTCTATCATCTTTTTCATACTTTCCACTTGTGAAGCTAATGCTTGGTGATTTCTATCTTGTACTTCATTCCGTTCCAAAGCTTCATGAAGTTTAGCTTGTAATTCAATCTCTTTTTCTGTGGACTACGAACAAGATGTCGACAAACTGCTTGCACTCGCCGTTCTGCGGACCTTCGGCTTGGGTCCCCAACCAAGGTCTTTTGAGTAGCCTGGTCGTTTACCCAACACCTGATCGCATATCTCATCCTCAGAGAGTGGCTCACTACCCTCTGGGGTAGGCTGGGATTGGAGTTCCAGCATTTGATTCTGCAACAAATTTAAAAACTATGTTAGGTAACACGCAAAAATATTTTATGAAAGTGGATAATTAATAAGGGCATAACTTACATGCGCATCCTCGGCGGCCTGAGACACGAATGTCCCAGCTCGAACGTGTGTTTCCCGAAACAATTCCACACGATCGACCAGCTGCCCTCTTCTTTCAGCGAGCTCATACTGTCGTTGTAGAAACGACTTGGACCCGCTACTATGATTGTAAGGCTGCTTCTGTCTAGCAGCCTTGTTCGTCCGTGATTGCTCCTGCATTAAAACAATTATATTGTTTATTTCTTATACATATTAAAACTTGTTATCATAATTAATCATGACAAATACCTGGAATGCACAACTGATATAATGGTCGCAGAGGAAGTGCTAATCCTCATCACGTCCAACCAATGCGTTTGGTGGGTTGGCACGAGCCTCCTCCGGGTCGCTGTACTTTTTTAAATGTCTATGACAGTCGGCCCAGAACTCTTTAAAGGTCATGAGCATCTGATGCTCAACAAACCTGTTCATTGCTCGATCATTGAAATCAAGCACAAACAATCGCTACACATTACAAACCCCCCTCCCCTCCAATTTCAATTTTCAATTCAAATATAAACCCCCCTCCCAATTCAATTTTCAATTTAACAATAAACCCCCTCCCCAATTCAACCCCCATTAAATTTTCATTTAACTATAAAATCCCTCCTCAATTCAATTTTCTAAATAAGCCTAAACCCTAAACCATTCAAATTTCAATTCAACCACAAATTACACACACTCTATACAAAAATACATTTAACAAACAAAAATCTATTCCAAAAGAAAATCCTAAAATAATTTTCATAAAAAAAACCCTAAAACATAAATTTAAACTAAATAAATTTTCATTGTCCACTTACCTAAAGTGGCAGACGGCAGCGAGGGACAACGGCGAGGGAAGGCAGCGACGAACGGCAACGGAACAGCGGCGGAAGGGTGACGGAAATGGCGACGACGCTCTCGACCTCTCTTTCTCTTTTCCCCTCTCGGTTTCGGTTCTGTAAATTACAGAATTGAAACGATTTAAAGAGGATTTCCTGACGCAGTGACGTGGCATCGGGAAATCCCCAAAAAAGCATCGGGAAAAGGGGAATTCTCGACGCTCATTAAACGTTTTGTTCGACGTTTGATGCTGCATCGGGAAAAACACCTATGCTCGACGCCGCTTCCAACGCACTGTTCACGGCGTCGGGAATAGTTCGTTTTTTAAAATTAATTTACCCTTTTCCCGACGTATACTTGTCGACGCCTTCGTGATGCGTCGGGAAAGAGTGTTTTTCCGAAGCATCTCCCGACGCGTTGTTGACGGCATTGAGAAAGCCTTTATTCCCGACGTTCTTTATGCCGACGTCCTTTTTTGCGTCGAGAATGCTCCATTTTCTTGTAGTGATTGTAATTCAATTATATTTGTTCCTGTATTATGCTCTCATTTGTCTTGTATAGTGGTCCAACAATTGTTCCATAAATACATATATAAGTGACAATATTCATCCAATATAAAACCTTTCACCATATCATTTCCAAAACTTTGCAAATATTCCTATCATTTACAAAACCAATATACAATTCGTTCATAGTTTCAAAATGGCTACAATAACAAAGTTTCAGAACAGTTCAACTCTTATAAACGATTCACCTATCATCCATATGAACAATTCACCTATGAACAAATAACCTATCAACAAAGTTTCAAAATGACTACTACAACAAAGTCTCAAAAGTATACCAATCAACCCCCTCCATATGAACAATGCAAAGAATCAACCCCCTCCATATGAAAAGACCCTCCATATTTGTTGTTTCTTCCCTCTTTCTTTCTTGCATAATAGAACAACAGTTAACAAACAAAAACAAACCTCCCAGAAAGTTGCAAAATTTTTCCGTCATTTGAGTAAGGATCATAATACAGTATTAGAATTAGATCAACAAAAAGAAGTATCCTAACAATAAATAAAAGGGCATTCTTATAACAAATAATAATAAATAAAACAAAAGAAAAAAAGAAATATCAACGGAAAGAAAAACCTAAGGTCTAAGGAACATGCCTTCTTCCAGCATTGAAATCTGTTTAATAATGATAATGTTCATGGAAGAGTTACATGATGTGAGAAAGTTTGTAATTCATGGAAGAGAAACATGATGTGAGAACTATAATAATAATGTTCCAAAGAGTCTAATGTTATAATGTTAGCTGACAACCAGCATTTTAAAACTAAAGTTGGCCTCGAGATTTCTCCTTCCGGGGATGAGGCATACAAGCCAATAAGCTTCAAGTTATATAGAAAAATATGAAAAATGGCACAAAAAGTAAAATCATCAATTATTAAAAGAAAAAACTCACCTCCATCTATTGTAACTTTTATAACAGAGATTCTAAGGTCGCTCTTAAATATCAACATCACAACTATTGTCAATGATAGAATTCACTAACTTTTAACCTTTCTCTTAAGTAAAAAATCAGCTCCCCCGAAATGACCCTCAGAGGTAAAAATCAGTCGTTAAAACATTGTTAAAATCTCATAGGCTCTAATTCTTCCCTTGGATTCAGAGGTTCAACCCTCCACCCCCTGCAAGGATATGCATGAAATTCAAAAGAGTATCATGAAGGGAAATACTAAAGTTTAAGCCATGTAACATTTCTAACATGTGGGGATAGGATAGAATGGATTTTTCTTATAAAAAAAACGCTATTGGATTTTGTGATATAAAATCAAGAGGTCCTCCTAGTTTCCTGAGAAGGTTGTTTCAAATTCAGTAGCAATCCAAAAGAATTATAAGCTGTGTAATTGCAGATGCCTAATGCTAAACGTTCTATTAGTCTTGTTAGGATAAAGAGTTTGAATCTTATATCTAATAGATGCTAGATACATTAAAAACATTCTAAGAGGGCTGTAAGAAACATGCAATACAAAACTCTGTTGTTTGATTCTTTTATTTTCTACCAGTAACGCTCAAGATCCAATTTTTGTACACCAATAGCAAGAAACTTCCTCTAGAAACCATGTTCTTTAAATTTTCGCCTTGAAAGATATACTATAGATTCGGTATTTGCCATCATGAGTAAGAAAATGAAGGAAAGAATGACTAAAAGGGCTAACAGGCAATCAAACGACAAGATCTCGTTAAAAATTAGGAGTTTACTCTAAGAAGAGAGTTAACCAATGCAATAACCTAAATGTTAGGCCTATGCCAACATTTTGATAATCAACAAAACGCCACAAAGCTTACATTTGAACCAAAATCATTTGTGTGGTATTGTCTGAGATTTGGGAAGAACAAAATGATTGCAATTTTAACAACCGAGCAAAAACATCAAAGGAGAATTTTTATTGCACTTTTTTGGTGTAAGGATTGCCTACCTCTCAAATACTACAGCATAAATATTCTTGACTATTTTCCAAGATGTTTTGCAAGTTTGGGAACCTTTCTACATACTATGACTCTGTTTAATTTTATCTTCCTAATAGGCAACCTCATGTAATAAAAAAAATATTTGTATAATATTATTTAAAACCAACTAAAAGAAAGGAACTCATAACAACAAAAATCTCAAGTGTCTTGCAACATTTTGTACTATAATTTAAATTATAGTGAATTATAGTAGAAAAGGTTATACTAATTTATGAAAAGTACTTTAAAATAAACAATCGTCAAAATAAAAGCTCATAAAAAATTTCATACCTCTCATGCTACATTACAAACCATGAAATTCGTACCTCTCATGCTACAATACAAACCATGAAATTCGTCCTATCGCAGCACCCCTTTCCAGGACCAGAAGAAATAAAACCTATGGATGTGGAAAGCACTAGACCCTTTAAATTGCTAGCTGAATACAAGGAACCATGGTTGCATAAAGGAATATTCTAAAGTATTGCAACATTATTACCTTGACCATCTCAAAATAAGTATATAACAACAGCAGACGGAGACTTGCAATCCAAAGGAAAAGTAAGTCAACAACTTGATTTGAAGGGCTTTAATTTGACCATTTCATTCCAGTTTTGCTTATCACCTTTGATTGTGAGCTCTTGTATTCATATTCATTATTCATTTCTAAAAGACATAAAAATCAATGCCCATCTCTCAAAACAACCAAGTAGAAGCAACATAAGCATTTTTTATCCCAAGCATCCGACAACTAGGTAAACAATACAGAATCAAAAGGGATGGTCAAGCTTTAAATCGTCACAAAGAAACCATGTTTAGAGCACATTAAAGAGCAACCAACATAAACAAAACAAAGACCAGATCTATAACAGAAACACCTTTCTTAGATTCAGAAAAGGGATTAATTAAACACAAAAAGAAAGATTAGACTGACCTTGAGCGACCTGAGTCGTGAACCGGCGATTCTATGCATGGAGGAGCTGAGTGGCAGTGAACCCTAGAAAAGGTTGAGGCTCGCCTTAGTTTCTCCCTCGAGTTCGGTTTTCAAAGAAACCCCAATTGTGGCTGTGACAGAGGCGGTAGAAGGAAAGCTTTGGTTTTGTTCCTTCAACCAATAGATCTTAGTAAAAATAAATAAATAAATTAATAGATAAGTAATTCAGCAGGTCGGGTGCGACATAGAAGGTGGCGTCCAGCGATGCGACGTCCAGCAGTGCGGCGTCCAACGGTGCGGCGTCTAGTGGTGTGGCGTACAACACAGAGCGGCGGCGTACGACACGAGCGGCAGAGGAGCTCTCTCGTCCTACAGTGAGAGAGCACAGTGAGATTGGAGATGGAGGCGTGAGGTATTTGAGATGGAGGCGGGAAAAAAGAAAAGGGTTAGAGGAAAAGTTTTATAAATTAAATTTATTTTAATAAATTGTTTTATTAAAATAATTTTTAATAAGTTTATTTTAATACATTTATTTTATTAAATTTATTTTGTGGTGGGAGGGGGAAATTGTGTGGGAAAACAGGGAAAGGGAAATTGGGGGTTTAGGTTTTTTTTTTAAAAAAAGAAATTAGTTTTTTATTTAAAAAGTAAAAAGAAATTAGGTTTTAAAAAAAAAAGAAATTATGTTTTTATTTTTTTCAATTATTTAGTAATTCTTAACATTTCTGAAACGTCAAGAAAAAATCCTCTTACTTGACGTTTTAAAAATGTCAAGAAATTTTAAAATTACTCCTCTCCGCATTTCATAAAAGTTCTTGACTTTTTAAAACGTCAAGAATTTAATCGATATTACTTGACGTTTTTAAAATGTCAAGGATAACAATATATTATTTGACATTTTGAAAAACGTCAAGAATGTCAACTTTATAAAAATTCTTGATGTTTTAAAAAGATCAAGAATTTAGAAGATAATCTTTGACAGTTTATAACCGTCAAGAAAAGGTTCATATTTCTTGACGGTTTAAAACCGTCAAGGAAGCTAAAAATTGTCTACCCTTCGCCTTTTCATAAAAATTCTTGACGGTTTTCCTATTAAACCACCCCTTTCTTGACGTTTTTTTCCAAAAACCGTCAAGAAAATAAAAATGCAACCGTCAAGAAAGCCTTTTTTTCTAGTAGTGATTATTTGGGTCTATAAATAACATTGGAATGCTTAAATTGGAAAGAAAAGGAAAAAAAAGAAAAAAGGTTTTTTATCTTCTTCTCTAAGATAACCCTCTGTCACTGCCGCCTCACTAGTTTTAGTTAAGATTGGTCCCTTTAACAAAAAGCGTGAAGATTTAAAGTGATGAATTTTCCCATCAAAGAATAAGAGAATTTTTCAACCTCCATTTGGATAACCTAGGTAAGCCAATGAAATTAAATTAACAAATTAACAAATGTTAATTTAATTTTGGATCTATTTGAGATTTCTTTAAAGGTTTAATTGACTAATTTTTTGAAGATTAAAAACTTGGATTTTTCCCAATCAAGGTTGAATTGATTTCAACCCCAATTTTTAGAAAGTTAATTAATTTGGGAGACTTTTTGGATGATAGCCAATTGCTAATTTCATTAATTGAGATATTGAATTTTCCTTTTATGATTAAGATCAAATTAATTGGGGAATTTTTACTGTCAACTAGGGAGTACCTTGTTTGGCTAAAATTTCAAGGTAAGAGATTCTACTACTGGACCTTCGAACAGAAGTTAAGAGACTGCATATATTTATGATTATGCATTGATGGTAGCTAAAATGCATAACTTGATGCTATTAATAATGACTGTCATTATATTGATGACTGATTTTATGTTTATGACTGGTACTATGTTGAAGATGCTGTTTGATTAAGAATGATATAATCGATACTTACATCATGTTTATGATGATGTTATGTTATACTATATGTTATGGATAGGGTGTGCTGTTAGCTTTATCTATTAAAGTCGTACCCACATAGGTGTCCCTCGAGATCACCACCTTTTTATGATTGTGTAGTCTGACAGGATCACCAGTCCAATATGACATAGACATAGACATGATTATGAGTGATTCGACGGGGTCACTCACAGTCTGATTGTTTTAGTGTTTCCTTCATGTACACTTAAGACTAGTTTGTCCTAGGTGTTCGTTTGAGTTCACCGAAGACCAAATATGTTCCTACGGGATAACAGATTACACGTGCTCGGGAACATGCCAATTTAGAGGTACCACTTTACAGGACTCTAATAGGAAATTAATAGACACCTAGCGGGACTAGTAGTGGGTCCCTTACTGAGTATATGTTTATACTCACTCTTTCTCGTTTAATATTTCAGACGAAGATAAAGGTAAAGGAAAGTTTGTGAGCGACAGAGAAAGATTCGTGACATGCCATATGGGGACTCAGTTTTGCTACCGTATCTATGTATCAATGTTTCAGTATTATGTTTTTAATGAAAATTTAATCTTCCTCCTTTCAAGAAAATGTCTCTTGTTATTGTTTCTTTTTAATAATGATCTCAACTTAGTATAAAGAGTTGGGTCGTTACAAAAACAAAGTGTGAAAATATTTACACCGTATAGAACAATTTTTAAAAAGGAAAAAGCCCACAAGTCCACTAAGTGAAATAATAAAAGTACCCTTGCAATTAATCAGTCACACACACCTGAAAAAAGATATTGTACCTAGCCTAAGTGATCTTGTACCCAGTCTAAGGGATCTCGTACCCAGTCTAAACGATCTCTTAGCAACGATCTTTTATCAACGATTTCTTAGCAATGATCCCTTAGCAACAATCTCATAGTAAGTCTAAACGATCTCGTAGCAAGTTTAAACGATCTTGTACCCTTCTACGTGGTCTAAACGATCTCATAGCAAATTTAAATGATCTCGTAGTAAGTTTAAACGATGTCATAGACAGTCTAAACGATCTTGTATCCTTGTACCAAGTCTAAATGATCTAATACCATTCTACCTAGTCTAAACAATCTCGTAGCAAGTCTAAACGATCTTGTATCCATGTACCAAGTCTAAATGATCTGTTACCATTCTACCTAGCCTAAACGATCTTTTAGCAAGTCTAAATGATCTTGTACCCTTGTACCTAGTTTAACCATCTGATCTTGTACCAAAAAGAAAAAGAATAGAAGATGAGAAATGAAGAATAAGAAATGAATTCTGGAAGAGAAAATGGAGAAATTATTACATAAATAACCATAATATTGTAAAATGAAAAAGAAATAATAGTATGAAGTAATTAATAATATGAAGAGGAGATGAATAAATTGTAAGGAAGAAGAAGAAAAAGATGTGAAAAACGGTCAGCATTATTCAAGGGCAAACCTAGAATTTTTAAAAATATCATGGGCTTTTTGATTTTGTTACACGGAGCCGTAAATATTTTTTTGTTTTTTTATATTTATAAAAATTACTCTATATATTATTAAAAGGTTTATTTTCATAATTATAACAAAACACCAAAATATTTACGATCCATTTAACAAAATAAAAAAGCCCATAAAGCAGGTAAGATATTTTCATAATTTCTAAATTTGCCCTTGATATTCGGACGATTAATCACTTCTCTTTCTTCTTCTTCCTCGCCATTTATTCATCTTCCTTTCCAGATTTCTTTAGTTCCTTTTCCAGATTTTCTTTCTTTCTTTCTTTCTTTCTTCATCTTCTCTTTCTTTCTTACATCTCCTCTTCTAGAATATTAAGATCATTTAAATATCACTTTGATATGATCTAAATGATCGTTTACTTAGTCGATACGATCGTTTAATCATTTAACCTGGTTAACACGATCGTTTACATTTGGAGCCCTTTTTTATCGTTTAAGAAAAACTATACGCTAATGTGGATATGATCTAAACGATGGCTTACCTTAATCAACTCGATTGTTTAAGGTGGTCAACATGATTGTTTAGATTTGAAGCATTTTTCCCATCATTGAAAGAAATTGCATGATCATGTTGATACTATCTACATGATCGAGTATCATTTTCTACACGAGCGCGTATTATGATCATTTAGAAAAAAAATTATACGTGCATGTGTGGCCAATTAATCGCATATTGACTAGGGCATTTCTGGTATTTCCCATTTTGGGCCTGTGGGCTTTTTCTGTTTTCAAAATTATTCTATATAGTATCAATATTTTGCTAGTTTGTTATATTTTTTAAAAGATCTTATTAAAATTTATAGTTTGTAAATAGTTTTAATATTTTGCTATTCATAGCAATTCCTCCAACTTTTTTACCCAATATATTGAATTATATTTATTGTTTAATTAATTAATCTATCATAATTTTTGTTCATAAAATACTCTAATTTCAAGGCATTGATAAAACGTTAAACCAAAGGGTCCTCCCTTTGGTGTTACTAGAGAAGTATAAACTTTTCAATTTAGTGATTTTCTTGATTTTGTATTCTTGTGGGTTGTACAAATTGGGAGGTTTCTCATCATTGAGTAATATGAAAACTGTCTACCAAAATTTTTCACGTGTTCGAAGTTTTGAAAATCCTGAAATATTCTTTGACAAAAAGTTCACAAGAAAAAGTGAAGCCACACACTTGAGAGCTAGGAAAGAAGATAGTTTCGAAAAACTGAAAAGATGGAATAAATACTTTGCTATATTACTATATAAGGTTAAAGAGAACCAAAATAACCATTAATTAGCTACCCTTCTCATTTATCTGTAGATATTAAAAATTTCAGTAAAAACGCCTACCGTTACCATAGGGTTAATATTTTTCTATATTACTAGATAAGGTTTTTGTATACTTTGTACTCGCAAAGTTTGTGGCTACAAGGGTGATAGTCGGTTAGGTTTTATTGGTTTAGGGGTCAACCAAGAGAACCTGCCCAAAACAATAGTTTTAAAAAGAAGGGATCCAAACCAACAATGTGCAATAAGCTTTAATTAGCCTTTGACATGATCGTGTATACCAAAGGAAAGAATTTTATTGATGTTTCAAGTCATGAATATATGAAAGACAAGTACTCTAATTATAATTGAAAAAGAAACTAATCATAATCCTAATTAATAAAAAAAAACTAATCTTTATTTGAATCCCTATAAATCCAATTAAGAGGGCTATGAACATTTAAGATTAATTTAGAAAAAGAAAAATTGGTAAAAGAATCGTAAAAACATCCATTTTTGTATTGTTGTTTCTTCTTCCTTCATTGATTCTTGTGTAAATTGCAATCCATCTGAGATTAGTGTTGCCCAACATTCATCTTTATCTCCAAAGAGAATTGTTTCTTCGTTTTTTTGTTCAAGAACATTATTTTGATTAGTTTGGTTTCCTCTACAATGTTGTTGACTTTTCATCTTCTTTGTTCGAAGTAGGTAATTTAGTTGCTCTTCGTTTTTTGTTGTCAATGATTTGCTGTAAGGACCCAACTCCTTATACTGAGCCGAAGTCATTACTAAATGTAAATAACATAATTTAAGTCATAAAGTATGGTTAAAATGAATAAAACCTCAGAGAATTTTATTTATAAAAATCAAATCAGGGTAATGTGCAATATTAAAATCCTACTGGGGCCCTATCTACTTTTAAAGAAACGAAATAGTAAGTAAAGAAGAAAATAAAACTCAAGTACTAAATGTTTAAAACAGGGTGTAAGCGGAAGCAGAAATCCCTATGGCTCGCCACAGTCACTTCTGGTCGCTCGCCAGCTTGCCCTTACCCTTACCTCGGCCTCTACCTGAAAAACATAACATGAAGAGAGTGAGTATAAAATACTCAGTAAGGGACCCACTACTAGTCCCACTAGATGTTTGTTAGCTTCCTATTAGAGTCCTGAAAATGGTACCCATAACTGGCACGTTCCCGAACACGTGCAACATGCGCTCCCGTAGGAACGAAAATCTGGTCTTCGGTGTCCCGAGGGAGCACCTAGGACATACTAGTCTGTAGCGAACCCAGAGGAAATACTAAGACAATCGGGCTGCGAGGATCCCGTCGAATCACTCGAATCATATCTATATCCATGCTAGACTGGCGTCCCGTCGGACTATGCAGTCCTAAATAGATGGTGATCCCGAAGGACACCCATGCAGGTACGACTCTAATAGGCTAAGCTAATAGGTACCCTAACCATAGCATACATATACATAACATCATCATGTAATCATATCAGTCTAATCATCATGTCACATTTCATTACAATAACCAAACATAAAGTCATGACCAGCCGTCAACACATTATACCATGCTATCATATCAAATCACGTCATCAGTCACATCATGCTCTCATTAATTATCATATCATTATGCAGTCTAGTCCTCAAGAGCGTAACTAGGAATGCATACGGTCTCATGCTTTTAATCGTAGAGCTAGTAGTAGAAATCTCTTACCTGGGGATTTGCTCGACGAGTCCTAACGGCAAAAAAAATGTGCTTTCCAAGCAGCGAGGTCCTAAATATTTAATACGCCAATTTTCACGATTAACTCGCCAAATGACCCAAGATCCAAAAATGTAGTTGAGACAACTTACCCTAGGTCGAGGTTGCAACGCTTGAGCCCTTGCTGAAAAAATCCAACGCTCCAAGTCAATTGGTCCAAGGTGTTCCTTAAGAGAAATAATTTAATTTAGTCCAAATTAAATTATTTAGGTTGAAATTCAAGTCTCGGCTGGGTATGCAAAGAAACCCATTTGACTTACCAAAATAGGTGCAAAGGAACCGGAGCAGGCTGGCGGCTCAAGGACAGGCGGATCGGCTCGGCTTGAAGGCTGGAGTCGGCTCAAATTGCATTTGTTTGACCCTTGGAAAAAAGGTGTAATTTTGAGAAAAAAAATCAGAGAAAAGGGTTATTCTATTTTGTTTGGTAGTAGTGTGTCTCTTCTCTCATTTTTTTAGCGATTTTTTTGGAGAGAAACAAATTCACTCTCTTTTTCTGTTTTAATCCATTTTTCTTTTAGTTTTCTTAGGCTTCTTAAAAAATATAACAAATTAGTAAAATATTTACACGTAATATATTTTGCAAAAAAATGCAAATTAGATTTAAAAAATATAAAAAACTTGCAAGTCCACAATAAAAGAATGCAAAAAATGTCCCGTAATTAATTGACACCTAACCCACGTAATATATTTTATAAACCATCATTTAGATACGATCGTTTATATTTGACTATTCTTGGTAGATGATAATTTAGATTTAATCATTTAAACTTGGATAGCCAAATCTAGACTTTTTTTTTCAACTTCTTTGATACACGATCGTTTAGATTTGACTATTCTTTGATACACGATAGTTTAGATTTGATCATAAATTTTGGTTGTCAAATCTAAACGATTTCTTTTAACATTTTTAATTTGGTGCACGATCATTTAAATTTTATATACGAACGTTTAGATTTAGCTATTTTTGGTACACGATCATTTAGATTTGGCCACAGATTTAAATGTTTTTTTTAAGATTCTTTGTACACCGTCGTTTAGATTTAGCTATTTTTTGTATACGACCGTTTATATTTGGTTATTTTTTGTACATAATCGTTTAGATTTGATTACTCAATATCCCAACGATTTTTCTTACAATTTTCTATATTTGGCACACGATCTTGAACAACCAAATAACAATTTGAAAAAAAAAAAGTTCTTTAATATTAGGTACATGATCTTGAACCAAATAAAAGTTTGAAAAGAAAAAAGAAAGAAAAATTGCAGAAGATGAACAGAAAAAGATGATGGAAAGGAAAAGAAGGAACAATTTGAAGAAACAAATAGATCTTTAATATTTCGTACACAATCTTAAACCAAATGACAACTTGAAGATGGAAAGGAAGGAAAAACCTCAAATATTTTAAAAAATTGCTAGCTTCATGAGTTTTTTTATTTTGTTACATGGGCCCAAAATGTTTTGGTGTTTTGTTATATTTAGGAAAATTAACCTTTCTTTTCTTTAATTTATTAATTATTTTTTTTACTTCTTCCCTTATTTTTTTTCTTTTTATTCTTTCTTTATATTATTTATATTTTTTAACCAAATTTATTTCAATCTAAAAAACTAATTTTAGAATTAGGGTTGTAATACATTTTATTTTCAAAATTAAGTCATATTGTGAACAAAAGAAGAGTATTTGATAGGGTAACAAGAAGAATGACAAAAGTAGAGGTTTATTTTGTATAAATAGCAAATTTATTTTTAAATTGATAAAATAACAAAACATAAGAATTTAAAATAAAAATTGGAGGAACAATGCCTTAAATACCCCTACCTGAGTGACAAATGTGATTCCTAAATACACTTGCTTACTAATCCCAAATACCCTATAATTAAATAAAATTTTGCACCCACAGTAGAATATTCTAATTCCCTACTTTCCCTACAAAACAGAAAAGAACACAAATCACATTTTCAAAGTTCTGCAAGTTATCACATCTCGTTCAATTTATGCAGACCACCATTTCAGATCTTCCATTATTTGGAATTTGGAAACAAAGAATCTTCAAACATTTCCTTCCTTATTTGACATTTCCTTCCCTTACTTTGAAAACCCTAACTTCGTCCACTTCAAATTGAAAAATCTGAACTTCGTCCGCATCTCGTCCTTCGCATCAAAAAAGAACCCATCGTTCGTTTTGCATCTCCTTCGTCCAACATATAGTCTGTTTCACATCATCCTTCGCATCTCCTTCATCTAGCACATCTTCAATCTTCAACTTCATCCGTTTCACTTCAATCTTATTTGCAACATCAATCGTCCTTTCCACTTCAATCTCCAATCTTCAACTTCAATCTTCAACTTTGTCCATTTCACTTGAACATTCAATCTTTAGGTTCACTTATTTCAACCTTCGTTCATTCGAAAAAAGGTCCTTTTGCTTTGCTTCTTAAGGTTCACAACTTCAATCTTTAGGCTTCGCATCTTTAGGTTCGTCCGAATCTTTAGGTTCATTGATTCCTATATTATTTCTAGTCATCAAATCTTCATTTGAATCTTCAATCTTCAGGCTTCGCATCTTCAGGTTTGCTTCGTTCGTTTCCATACCTTCGTCTGCTTCAATTTCTTTTTTGGTTCGTTTTCAAATCAGTGAGTTCTTCTATTTTCTTCTTTGGATTTGTCCCCTGTTCTCACATTTTTTTGCAAGTAATTAAAAAATAACCAGTTCTCACATTTTCTTCATTGGATTTGTCCACTGATCTCACATTTTCTACAACTAATCAAAATCAATGGATTTTCTCCTTTGGATTTGTTTTCTACATTATAGTTTTTCTATTGTTGTGATGTCTGGTGTTCTTTTATTTTAAAAGTAGAGTACTAACTTTTTTTTTTAACTTAAATGTTGTATTTATAGATATAGTTGAAGAAATATTTTATATTTTATTTGTTTATTTTATTATTTTTTTAGATTATATAAATAATATAGGAACATATATGCGCTTTATTTTAGGAAGAATAAGCGAGATTTGTTATGTACCTATAAATGTATATTGTTTTTATAAATTGTAGAGAATATAAAGATGTAAAAGGGGAAGGTAGAGGTCAGAACGAGAACAAGTGACCGGTCAAGAGTTGTAGGGATCACTAGTTCGAAGAAACGATTACCAACGAGAATTCAAACTCTGTCGAGTTCTTTGAATGAGGTACTAATGTATGTTTTGAAGAATTACACAGAAGTTGTAGATGTTTATAGCTTTTTCTATGCCTATCAGAGACCAGAAGATATAATGGTGAAGGTGTTGGGAAGCAAGCGAGACAATCCAGTAACTTCAATAAAGAGAGTGAGGATTGAACCATCAAAAGAAGACGTCACTGTACAGAAGAAACAAATTATAAAAAGCTTGGTAAATTGTAGATTTATTTTCCAATCAATTGTGGTCCGTGTAGATTTCAAAAAAGCTTATTGATGTTGTGTTCTGTGTATGTTTCAAAAAGTTGAGTTTGTAGAAGGAAACCTGAAGAAAAGAAACAAAAAAAGGTTGAAGAAAAGGTATGTGTTCCCCTTGTTGTACTTCAATTATGTATTATATAAATTGATTATAACTTTGTCAAATAAGAAAATACTGAAAGCGAAAGCGAAGAAGAGGAACAATGAGAAGAAGATAAACAAGTAGAAGAAGATAACGATGAAGAAGGGGAGGGTGAGACAGTGGTAGATAAAGATTCGAATTCATGGACAAGTGAACAAGATGAAAGACCAACGGATAATAAGAAGAGAAAAAATACTGGCGAAAAATGGAAATAAAGTAAGCACATGGCTAATTTGATAAAATGTTGATTATTTTCTGTATTGGCTATAAACTTTTTTTTTTTATATAACATAGGTGAAGGCTATTAAGAAGGAACAAAAGGCAAGAGAAGATCGAAGGAGGAAGGGAAAAAGACAAAGAAACTAGAAAGATATAGGGTATATGTTGTATGGTACTGTCGTCTATGTGAAGTATGATAATTACATCGTACTTGTGACTTCTGTTGTATGTAATTCATGCAATTACACTATATTTGTGTATTGTGAATGTAAATCATGTTCTGAATATGGATTATGATATTGTGAATGTAACTCATGTTATGTTTTTTAATGTAACTCATGTTCTAAGTTTGTGTATTATGAATGTAACTCATTTGTGAATTACACTATACGTTTTGAATTCTCATGCATATGGTGCATTTAATTACACTGTATTTGTGTATTGTGAATGTAACTCATGTTATGAATGTGGAGTATGGTATTGTGAACGTAACTCATGTTCTGTTTTGAATGTACCTCATGTTTTGTATTTGTGTATTGTGAATGTAACTCATTTGTGAATTATACTATATGTTTTGAATTCTCATGTATATAATGCATTTAATTACAGTGTATTTGGGTATTGATTAGAGAGTTTTATGCAGGTTGTATGTTGAGTGTATTTCAAGTTCTGAATTACATTGTCTATTTTGACTTATGTTACGTTGAACATAATTATAGTGTATTCAATTTTATGGATTGTCTGGGACTCATTTATGGTAGTTACAGTGTATTTGTTTAATATGTCTTTATTGTTAATCAATTGACGTTGATAAATATATTTGTGGTTACTTATAGTTTTTTTCACATCAATATTAGGACTCGATCTACTTAATGTGCTTTGAAAGGAGAAACGAGCTTTTAAAGATCAATCTACACACAAAGAACACAATAATAGATAAAATCAAAGAAACTTTTGGAGATAGGTTGATTAATATGTTTAGAGAGGGGATATTTGGGCAATTGTCTAAACTTCTCCATAACAAACCAGTCTTCCCAATTGTTATTGCACCTTATTCAGAGAATGTGCAAATCCAAATCGACTAGCCAACTCCATTTTCTAATAGAAGGGAGAGTTCTGAAGTCTGGGTTGAAAGAGTTTGCCTTTATAACCGGCCTAAACTACCATGAGATTCTTGATATTAACCAAGAGGATATAAAGGAGGGTAGACAGCTAAAAGGAGTATATTTTGAACACCTTAAAATTGTGATAAGGCAATACTTGAATGTTATGTTCAACATAAGCACTGCTGGCACCGATGAAGATAGGATAAAAATGGCCAAATTAAACTTTCTTGAGAGTTTTTTGATCCCTAGGCAAGAAAATTTAAGTATAAAGTGGGATCACATCCTTATTGTAAACAATGATAAACTCTTTGACGGGTACCCATGGGGTAGAGTTGCTTTTGAACATCTAATAGAGTTCATGAATAAGATGGTTTGTACCAAGGGGCAAACGGGAATTTTGATGGGAGGCTTTATTTTCCCCACTCTTGCTTGGACTTATGAGGTAATACCAACATTGAGTATCCCCCTTACTACTTTGCAACAAGGATTTCAAATGAAGTCTCTAGGATCATAAATTGGACAGCTGAAACACAACCAAAATGGAAAGATCTAAAATAGAAGGTCTTTGATTCGCCAACGGTATGTAAATCTGCTAATTTGTAAGAGTTTTAATATTTATAACAGTTTTAATATTTATAAATTATTTTGTTTCTTTTTGAAATAGCTTAAAGTGTCCTCCATACTCGCTTAACCAAATGTAGCGAGAAGGCCATACTTTGTACCATTCCTCGAGGCAAAAAAAGATATACTCAAAGAAGCTGAAGATGAGCTTCGAAAGACCCAACATTATGACTATGTTGCTCAATATATTTCACTGAATGGAGGCATGTCCTCTACAAGTAAGATTGATGGCCTGACGAGAATTGTAGAAAAGATTGAGAGGAGTCAAGAGATGATGAAGAAGACTATGGAGGGTATTCTCAATTTTCTTAAATCTGTAGAATTAAAAATAAATACTCGGTTTGAAGAACTATAACAGAAGATGAATGAAATAATAGAAGCAATAAGGAGCCAACAACCTAGTTTTTCGGGTGCCGAAGACGCCAATGAATTTATGGTAAGTTTGTTATGTAGAAATATTATGTGTGCATGTAATAAAATCTTAACAAATGCACTGTATTTGGTATGTAGGGAGCAAAAATGTTTGAAAAAAACCTTAACAAAGTGGAAAGGGACCAAGAAGAAGATGACGTTGAAGATTTGAACTTGGATTCAAGCAATCCAACAGTGCTTGGTAAAAAGGATGATGATGATGACCAAGATGGAAAGGGGAGCATGAATGAAAGTCGAACCCAAACTTTCAGAGGGCAAGCTGGTGGGCAACCTAGAATGAAAAAATCAGGAACACCACCAACAGACGAAGGACAAGATTGGGATCACTCACCGTATATTGTAGAGAAAAAACCAAATATAGTACAACCTGTTGAAACTGTGTATAATACATCTTATAAACTAACATATGTACATAATTGTAATAGGGCACAGAGGAAACCAAGGAGGAAATAAACAAGCTCATATGGTCAATTGATTAAAGTGTTATATATGACCAAATGAAGAAAAAATAAGATAGAAGGAAAATGGTATAGTACTGGATGTGTCTATGTTTCTTATATTGAATGATTATTAGCTTTAGGACATCCATATCTCAATTACATTGAATCTATATCTCTCACTGTGTGGAGTAGGCTGACCATATTAGGAAGTGTGTGACAATCGATGATATGTATATTTCTTTGTTATTTATAATTTGAAAGTGTTTGTCATCATTAGTGATTTAAATCTTCAGAGGACTTGGTATTTGAATTTTATGCTCTTTATTTGATCTGATGTTTGATGAGTATAATACTGTATGATGAGTATAATACTAAACAAATGGCATATGCTTGTTGTAATTAATGATTATTAGTTTCAAGAAGTCAGGATGACAATTATAGTGTATTTGAAACTCTGGCTGTGAGAGATGTGTTGTTGTGATTCATTTATATGTATTTAAATGGTTTGTTGCTATGTATTGGAAACTTTGGCTGCTTGTTGTTATGAATGGTTTGTAACTTCAGAGAAGTTTTTATTTGAATTCTAGAGATTGAATGATTGGAATATGTTTGTTATATAGAATGACTATTAGTTTTCAGAAGTGTAGATCTCGATTACAGGGTATTTGTATCTATGGCTAAGTAAAAATGGGTTATTGTGATTCATTTATCATTATCACTATCACTGAATGAATGGATTAGTATAATATTGAATGAATGGATACGTGAGATTTGAATGAATGGGTTGTTGTGATCAGAGTCTGTTTATTATCATGAATGGATTATAACTTCAGAGTGTTCGGTTTCTCACAGCAAGAATTTTCAATCACAATTGCAGGATATTTGAAACTCTAGCTACGTGAGATGTGTTCTTGTGATTTATTTATCGTTATTAATATTACGGAATGAATGGACTAGTATAGTACTGAATGAATGGATGCGTGAGATTTTATTAGTATAATACTGAATGAATGGATGACTATTAGTTTTATGAAGTTTGGATCACAATTACAGGGTATTTGAACTTTGACTACGTGAGATAGGTTGCTGTGATCATCAATGGTTGGTGTATTTTTTGTTCTTTATAGATTGAGTTTGTTTGTTATCATGAATGGTTTGTAACTTCAGAGAAGTTGCTATTTGAATTCTAGAGACTAAATGGTTGGCATATGTTTGATATATAGAATGACTATTAGTTTTAAGAAGTGTATATCTCGATTATAAGGTATTTGTAACTCTGGGTAAGTGAAAATGAGTTGTTGTGATCAACAGTGTGACATGTATTTTTTCTTTTTGTTATTGTGCGTGATTGTTATAATGGATGTCTATTAGTTTTATGAAGTGTGGATCACAATTACATGGTATAATTTCGCTTGTTGGATTTGTGGTTTGACTACCTATTCCTCATAAGGATGTGAATAGATGTATATAAATGACATATTTTCTTATAATACTATTAACTAATACTTGAAAAATATTAAAGTATACACAGGGTCAATGTTCATTGAATTCAACCACAAGAATATTGAAGAACGTGCAACCAACATTTGACAGAATTAAAGATAGACCACAGATGGCCAAGGTAATAACATACTTAATATGAATTTGGGTCCACAATTTTGAAAATGGTACATTTAAACTCTTGTTTGCCAACAACTTATGAAGTAAAGGAAAGATGCCAAGTGAGGATAGGCTTTTAAATATTGACGAAAATAATCCAGTAACGAGGGTTATTCTAAAACACGTAAGCATATCTCATACTTCATATGTAAGTTATAACTTGTTATCCTATTAATGGACTTCTTTGTTTTTTAAAGTTGAACACGACAAAGGAATAATTGGTAAAGATGGCAGAAGATAGGGAACAACGAATGAAGAGATCAAATGCTATACAATATAAAGAGGTTACGCCAGTGTCAACAAGAATAGGGATAGATGTTGTAAGAGGAAAAGTAGGTCCATCAAACAAATAGAAAAAGAATTCATCTCTAGAAAGACCATCATTTGATTTGCATCTAAGTCGAGCTTGATAGTTTCATTTTAAACTTTTTTGTTAGGGGTCTACAATTTACAAGCATATTTATTGGTTTATTGGTTTAATTACATTAGATCTATAAATTTTTTGTTCAACTAAAATCTATTATTTTTAGATATATGTAATTTATCAATCTATTTGTGAATTAATTCCCAAATCCAGACTTATAAGTTATAAATTAAATAAATTAAAATGCACAGTATTTGGGCAATGATGTTTATATGTAGTTAATATAATAATACAACTTATATGTACAACTTATAGTTGCTATAATCAATATCATATAGCCTTCCCATTCAAAATAACCAATATACTATATTTACAAAAAAAAAAAAAAAAAAAAAAAAAAGAGATACTCTGAAAGCCAAATACGGTTAGAAACTATACATAATGTATCTTGATCCTAATGTGGTAATATATGTCATGACTTTCATATTAGGACGACCTTAATGTATCTAGTTTGAAAATAACTATACTTGAATTTAAAACGAATCAATACAATATAATGTATTTGCAAAGTCAACAGACCTAAAGTCACTATAAAATATAAGAAATACTTTGTATTTCAATGAAAAAAGATCAATCTTATTTGAACGAATCATTCAACCCCATTGATAATAGATAAAACTATGAATATAGATAGTTTTAAAAGAAATATAAAGTACTTAAAACTTAAAATTATTAAATATGAAAATTACTAAAACAATAACTTAACATTAAATGGGTTATTTTCAAGACCTACATTTGGACGTTTAACCTTCGGTGGAAGTATTCCATTATTGCCACCTTGATGCGTATTTCTAATTTGGTCTACGCTACCAATAAGACTCCCTTCTTGTACAAATTTATCAAATTTGAGATATGGTAGAAGTTATTAGTATACAAATGTAGATTAAGATTCCTTATGGACAATGCAATACATGCATGTCAATAAGGGATTAGATCAAGGTCCCATTGACGACATGAGCATGTGTTGTCTAAAATGTTGACAGAAAATTGTTCCTTTCAATGGTGGACTTCAAATTCATGTTGGTCTACAGGATATATCGGTGAAATCATTACAAAAATGTCATCTACAAGTAAGTGAATACATATTTATTGCATTTATTTTTCGAATATTAAACAATTTACAGTCATTGAGCAACTTTCCCTTAAAGATTCTCAAGTCATATCTTCTGCATATATTGAAAGTTCCATTTGGTACAACGTTCGTAGAACCATTTTTTAACCAAACTACGAATTGATTCTAGAAGTCCAATTACAGACAATTCTCACTGTTCTTTCAAAGTAGAATTCATACTTTCGAAGATGCTAGTTGTAATAACCTGATATATTTTTCTCCTAAAACATGCCCTAGCCCACCTGTGTCTTCCAACAACCTCCAACTCATGCTTAATTGATGGAGATAGTTGATTAAGTTGTCTCATGTAGTACTCAAATTCCAATGGGGTATAAGCTCAGGCACATTTATGGAACGAGTCTTCCATGGAAAGTGATTTATGGTTCTTTTTCAAGTTCTTGAACAAATTCATGTTCAACTATTTCGTAACCGGCATTAAACCCATTTTCTATATTTTTGTGAGCATCAGACACAATTACCATTTTATTATGTTCCCCAAAAACAGCTTTAAGATTTCGAAAAAACCATGCCCATGACAAATCATTCTCTGAATCAACAACAGCAAAAGGTAGTGACACAATTTAAGAATTGTCATCAATAGTACAAGCAGAAATGAGTGTACCAAGGTATTTGTTCTTCATGGCTACACCATCAACTAAAATAACAGGTACGCAATGATTCCATGCATCAATTGAAGCAATTAGTGCCATGAAATAGAATTTAAACCGACCTTCATCATCTGCTTCTTCAGCCGTATACGTACCTAAAAACAGTGAAATAAAATAAATCAAAATTATAGTATATTTCCAAATTGATCGTGTTTTATTTTTAAAATACAGTGTATTTATGGTTTTTATACCTGAATTGTTTCAGATCAATGCATCTAAAAATGCAGACAGCATGGCATACGAGTTCTCCAGAGTACCCCTAATGAAATTCAAAGCAATTTCATGTCCTCTCCAAGCTTTATCATAGCTTACATTCGCTCAGTGATGAATTTTCATATAATTGATAACGTCCAAAGGACAACATGGAGCCTTGTCATTCATTTTAAAGAATGACTTCGTACACTAGCTCAGAAACAATCCAAGATGTTGTTTGCCTGTGATCATTCTTCACGGTGTCAACAACATACTGATGGGTATTTGTAAATCTACGAACTATCCAAATATCATTTTTTTTAATACCGAAGCACGTAGATACCAAGGGCAAGATGAATTTTTACACCGAATGTCGAATGATGTACGATTGGACCTAACAGTTACTAGTTCAAAGCTATTATTCATAGCAAGATATAAATAGCTTTCTTCAAAGCTGATTTATTCCTAAACACTGATCCAACTCATAATAGGTATACCAGTATGAGCCGATCCAAATGCATGAAGGTCAATAATTCTCGTTTCATTACGTGAGTCTTGAGCTCTAGGTGATTCGCTACTCAAATACATGGTATTTCCAACATCACCAGTAGATACAGAGTAAACGACAATACGTAAATCATTATCGAGGAATTTTGACATGACTAACATAAGCCAAGACACATCCTTATCATCAACAATCCGAATGAGGTTCGAATTGTTACAACCATTCTAGTAAATGGTCAACTGAGAGATAGAAATGTTGGAATTTATGTCCTAAAACTCGTACTTTGTTAATTGATTCAATAAGTTTGTTATTGAATGCTATAATCATAAAACCAATAAATTAAAGGTCCCGAGGCTATTTTACTAAATTTGTCAATACACTTGAACATTATGTAAAGACATCAACATGGATTAAGTTCGAGTTGATAGCCCAAATAGTCTATAGTGTATGAATAAGGTTGGGCGCCTTATTCTGGAAAAACACTATGGATGCGGCTCACTCCGTAGTTAGTACAAACGATGTAATCCTGAATCGTTCATGTGGAGACATAAGAGTGGGGGCATCTTATGTAAATGGTTTGCATAAGACTGGAACCATGAAATAGTCACTTTTAGTTATAACGCCGTAAACTATATAAACTGACTATTTCAATTATAATGACCTAGGTAACTTTATCTTAATCCTGAGCTAAATATGAACTTCTGTTCATTCGATAATTTCCTTAGATTTGCATAGGTGAGGGCAGCTCATCATCGCTAGCCCAATAAGCCTCCCATTTCAAGAATAAGACCGAGTGGATAACTAGGGACATAAGGTGCAAGGTGGAATTCACTTCTACCTACTTCTGGGATAGTAGATAGGTTGTTCCTTTAAGGATCGAATCCAAGTCATGAACAAGGGGCCCCACCTTCTCATGGGCCTGAAAAGGATTCAAGTTTATAGGTTGGACCTTAAACCAATTGTTCAATAGTGGATCATGAAGGGATGAAAACCCTTTGCATGGGAAGAATTACAGAGACTCAATTTTAATTGGAACCTTAAAAAATACCAATACATTGGCAAAAATTACAAAACTAATTTTTATGGTTAAACATGTTGTGAAAAAAATACAGAGAAGAAGAACTTACTCTCGTTGACGACTCTGAATCTACCAAATGCCAACTTGGGCACAACCACTTGGAAACCTTCCTATTCTCTGATTAAGATGGTTTGTGGGAACCAAATTGGATTAAGGGAATTTTTTTTTGAGAGAATGAGATGATCATTTTTTCTGCAAAAAATCACAGAAAACCTTCTGTTTATTTGTTACACAAAGAATTTCCTCTTCTTCTGGGGAAGTTAGAGAGAATAAATGGGAACGTGGGAAAACCACCCACGTTCCTTATTAATTTAATAAATAAATATTAAATTAATATATATTAAAATAATTAATTAATTATAGTAATTAATTAATTAATTAATTCATATTTAATTAATATTTCATTTAAATCATATTTAAATGAATATCTCTCGGATAACCTATAGTTTTAATTTAATTAAATCAAGTTTAATTAAACCAAATTAAACTAAACTATTAATTAATTCTCCAATTAATTAATTTCTAAATTATCTTATATTTAATCTAATCCAAAATTTGAATCATATTCAAATATAAATTTCTCTCATAACCTATAGTTTTAATATGTATCACATACACATTAAATTTTAAATTTTAACCTATAGTTTTAATATGAATCTAATTCACATTAAACTAATATTTGAACTCATTCAAATATTTTATTCTCTCGTAATTTAATTTTGAATCATATCCAAAATTAAATTTATATAATAAAGTCAAATTAAAATATAAACTTTATATTATGATGTATCAATATACATTATATTAATTCCCACAATAAATTTGCACATTTCAAATTACAACCAATATAAATAAATCTCATTACTCTTTATGAACTAGGAAGGGGACCTAATGGACCTACAAATCAGAAGTACAACGATATGTAGCTAAACTCATTAGCCACATTAATCAATATTCGTTAACTATGTGTAAAACTCCACTAAAGACTCACATCTGAACTCTTCTCACTGTAGATATATTTCTGTGTCCATGGATATAGACCAATACCAGGAAGTTAGTCCTTCACAAGTGTTCGTAACACCAGCTGGATGAAATTACCAATTTACCCCTAGGTTACTTCTAGTCCTTAAATATCACTGCTCCTCTAATGAACAACCTGTTTATGGTCCAACCACTAAACAAAAATCCCTCTCATGCCATAGAGAGGGTAGGGCCCTTTGTTCAAGTCTCGGAGACACCATTTAAGGGAACACTTATCTACTTACCCTAAAGGTGGGAAGGAGTGAATTTCATCTTGTGTGATTATGTTCCCAGCTCCTCACTTGGTCTTCTCCCCAAAATTATAAGCATATTGAGTCGGTAATTTGGCAACTCTCACCCGTACAAATCAAAGGACGATCCCTCGCAAACAGGAGTTCATAATACACTCAGGATTAAGACTAAGTCACCTAGGTCATCCTAATGAAATAGAAATCCAACTAGTTAACGGAGTTACATCTAGTGATTACTATTTTGTGGTCCATTATGCAAACTCATTGCATAGGATACCCTCACTCGCATGTTGCATACATGAACGCATTGGATCAATGTGTTTGTATCAAATACAAAGTGAGTCGTATCCATAGTGTTAACAGGATAAGGTACCCAACCTTAACCTTATACTATAACCCTTTAAGCTGATCTTGAACATTGATCCCTGTATGTCTCTACATACTGTTCAAGACTCATCAAACAACTTAGTATGTTAGTTTATTGGATTTAGGTTATTAAGACAAAAGTAATAATATAATCAATAACACTTATTGAAATTATAATAATAAAACACTTTATTAATAACGGTCAATTGATTATATTTACTATCTACGAGTTTTAAGACATAAAACCCAACAGATCTATAGGCTTAAGAAGCAAGATATAATCTTGGGGGTAAAATGGTATTTTGACCCAATCAATATTACGAACAATCTGTAAAGGATTAACTTACTCATCATGGTTATATCAGGTGGACAGAAATATATCTATAGTGAGGGGAGTGCAACTACGAGTCTTTAGTGGAATAACTCATTAGTTAACGAATGTTGATTAAGCTTGGTCTAAAAAGAGTTTAACCAGTTAATCTTGAACCGTTGGAGCCCATGATCTATAGGTCCATTAGATTCCCCTACCAGCTCATATGGATTCAACTTAGAACAATATGTTTGAATAACTTGAATTGTTCGAATTAGGTAAAGAGAGAGAAACCAACAAGTATATATGATAGAAGTCGGTAAATATAAACTTTAAGCTTTATGTTTAAATATGATTTAAATAATAAAAATATGAATATGGATTCATACTTAGAAGCTTGGAAATTTTTGAAACGGTCAAAGTTGTAAAAGTCAACATGTTGACTTTTGACTATAAAAAACAAAACTTTGACCGGATTTATATTCAAATGTGATTTGAATTTTAGAAAAATGAAATGAATGCGGATTCATACTCGGGAGGTTGGAATTAGTCAAGACGGATGAAATAGCAAAAAGTCAAAAAGTTGACTTTTGACTAAGAAAAGTCAAAGTTTGACTTTGACTTAATTGGTCAAATGACCAAATTGTCCTTTGACTAATATATTTGTTGCTAAATTTTAGTGGGAAATGTGGCAGCTTGTAATGAATTTATAAAGCCATTAATTTCATTAATAGTTAATAGATTAATTAGGTATTGGGATTTCATAAAGTAAATTGCATGCATTTTGCATGTAATTTTCATTATAAACTTTCATTTACAAAATGAGAAGAGGATGATAGAAATTTCATAAAAATCTCTAAACGATACACCTTCCTCCATCTATCTCTCTAAGTTTTCCTTCATAAAAACGAGTCCCACAACTCAGTTCTTAGTCTTGAGATTAGTAGGTCAACATAGTGGTTGTCCCTTGCTCGTGATCTTCAAGCAAGAAGAAATTTTGGAACGAATAAGAAGTTAAGAACTACAAAGGTAAGCTCATCGTTTACCTTCTCTATTCTTTCGTTTAGGTCTATCGTGTAGTTGTAGCATGTTAATTTCTAAATTGTTTAGATGCATATAAAGTAAAACATGATCCTTATCTTCCGTTGCTGCATGTTTCTCTGTTATTTTTGTTCCATCAAGAAAGTTCTAAAGTTGAAAAAGTCTACCTTGAATGCAATTTAGAAATTCTTGAAAGGACGATGAAACCAGAACATATACATCAAGAACGCGATAATCAATATATCGAGAAGATTCAATCCATCTACCATCCAACACAATTTTCACTCATTGTAAAGCCATTGAAAAAAATTCAAAGGAAACACGTTTACTGAGTAGTCCAGTATATTTTTAAATTGGCAAAATTATTTAAAATGTGTGGAAATAATTAAGCGAAGAGTATTATGCTAAATATTATTAAATTACAAAGATTTGATTTTTAGCTTTATCATAGCACATGACGGATGTATTAAATTGTTGTCCAGTATATTTTTAAATTGGCAACATTATTTAAAATGTTGAAAATAATTAACTAAAGAGATATATGCTAAAATATTATTAAATTGCAAAGTTCTGATTTTCAGCTTTAACATAACATATGACGAATGTATATTAAATTATTGTTTCATAAATTATATAAAATAATTTTAGGGATTCAAACATTATATTTGGCATAATCTTAGGGATTCAAACTAAATTAAAACCAAAGTGTAATTTTAGGGTGAGATATATAACAAATAGTATCTTTGGTATAATTTTAGGGATTCGAACTAACAATCTAAAATTAAGGTGTAAAATTTGGATTTAAAAATAATTTAAAATATTTGAATTAAAACTAGAGAAAACCGTGGCCTAACGTGTAAAATTAGGGTGGAATGTATATCAAACCTTATCTTTGGCATAATTTTAGGAATTCAAACTAACAATCTAAAATTAATGTGTAGAATTTGGATTTTAAAATAGTGTTAAAAATTTAAATTAAAACTAATGGTCTAGGATGAAAAATAATGTTAAAAATAATGTTAAAAATATAAATTATGTATTATGTATTATTTATGTCTATTTTTAATGAATAATTTGAAGAATAAAAAATGCTAAATAGTTAATTTTATCTTTAGAGTTAAATAACAATATATATATATCTGTGTGTGTGTTCGTTGGAAGATAGCAAAATGGGTAGCCCGGGAACAATCGATGTCATCACTTGACATTTAGTAGTGTATTGCAAGTTTGGATCAAAGCGATGTATAGAAATCTAAAATTAAGGGATTCTCCATTATCTTTGATATAGTTTTAGGAATTCAAACTAAGAAATTGAAATTAATGTGTATAATATGGATTTTAAAAGACTATTAAAAATTTGAATTAAAACTATCGGTTAAAATAGGGTGGAAAATAATGTTAAAAATAATGTTAAAATATCAAATATGTATTATGTATTATTTATGTACATTTTTCGATAAATAATTTGAAGAATAAAAAATGCAAAATAGTTCAATTTTTCCGTGAAGTTATTTTAGGGAAATGAGGAAAAATTTGAATTCAAATTGACGATTTTAGGGAATATAGATTGAAATTGTTATTAAAAAATTGTAACATGTATTATTTAATATATTTTTTATAAATAATATGAAATATAAAAATTCGTTAATTACTTAATTTTGTATCCTAATAATTAGGGTTGTTGAAATTAAAGATATATTTTAGGGATGTTGGTTTAATCTTCTGCAACAATAAAATAATTTTTTATTTAGTTAAGATTTACTAAAAGTGAATGTGTTTACAAATATACTGTTTTCGTGTTATGTGATATTTTATTTGTAGGTAAGTAATTGTCATTTGTGGAGGGATAAACTCGGGTAAAAAAAATTAATATAAGATAAGTAAGTAAATAAATAAATATAAGATAAGGGAATTATCAAAAATAGAAAATTTGACAAATTATTTACAAAATATAATAAATTTTTGTATTCTATCACTAATAGATATTGATAGATATTGATATTCTTGTATCAGTGACATTGATAGACAGTGATAGAAGTTTATCAGTTTTTATCATCGATAGAATCTAAAATTTTCTTATAAATATTTTAGTTTGTTTTGTTATATTTGAAAACATCCTTAAAATAACTAAAAAGGAAAATGGATTTGAAAAAAAGAAAGAAGAAAGAAAGAGTAGGAGATTTTCCATGAAAATCATGATTTTAATACCTGAGAATTCTTTAAAACATTAGTTCCTCAAGCCATTAATTGAGATGAGTGGTCGGTTTGAAGTTTGTTCTTCACATAAATGTAAGGTTACGATAACATCTCAGCCAATGTGTCAATTCAAGTGGACCCTCAGATAGATATCCAGATAGATTCTCTTTAAAACATCAAAGTGTGTCATTTTATTTTTCTGAAAAAATACATTTTAAATATAACAGGATATTCATTGAGATTTCGTATTCAATATTGAGAACTTTTGGCTCTTCCTTCAGCTCACTTTTTTGGAAATTAAAACATCTCAATTTCTATCCAATAAAATAAACTAAGAGAAATAACCAAGAAATTAAAGGAAAACAATAAAATTGGTAACACAAGAACTAATATGGATAGAACACTAAAACTAGATAAAAATAGTATGGAGTAAAAAAATTTATAGTGTATTTGAAGTATATTTTTTAATATTTAATTTAAAAAATAAATTATTTTTTAAAAAATATAATGTTAGAGAAGTTACTTACAACTATTGTTAAGTGTATTTTAAACAATTTTCACAAAAGCAAGTTTAAACGAAAATAAGTTTCTTGAAAAAAATTTCTTAAGTTAATCCAAACGGACCTTTAGTACAGTTATGTAAAAATTTCTCTTTGATCCCAATTAAAAAAGCATTATCAAAACTTTTGACTACTTACACCTTTTTCACTCTCACAATAGAGAATAAACAAAGAAAGTTTATATAGAATTTGTACATCAAAACTTAAGGTGTTTCTAACTAAGTCGAATTGAAATCAAAGATTTATACACTATAATCTTTTATATTGTTTGGAGCCTATCGCTTTTTTGAACTTTTTTTTATTTGAGTTATTTGTACTTTTAATATTTTGCAAAAACTTAATAACTCTATCATGCCAACGAAGGACCCAAACCAAACGAGCAAGTTTGCTTTTTCAATACAATTTCAATTCCACACGTTTTGAGTTCCAAATTCGGGTGTTTTAAAATGTGAACAGTTATTTGAATCTTAACCTTAGATTTAAAAATACTCACATTGTTGTTCCTTTATATTTAAGTCACATGCGTTCAATAAATTAACCGAAATAGGATAAACTACATTTTCTAATATCTTGTCTTCGACCAAGGGGTTCACTTGGAAAAATGGTGTAATTTTGGAAAAAAATTGTGGAAAGGGGTTATTTTAAAACAAATTAGGTAAGTAGGCTTGTTTATTTTGTTTGTTAGTAGTGTGTCTCTTCTCTTGTTTGTTTTAGAGATTTTTAGGAGAGAAACAAATTCTCTCTCTCTTTCTGTTTTAATCCATTTTTCTTTTAATTTTCTTTTTGAAGTTTTTTTTTTCAAAAATATAACAAAGCACTAAAATATTTACGTTCTATAAACTTTTTTTTTAAAAAACCCACAGATCTACAATAAAAAAATACAAAAAATACTCTGTGATTACCAGAGTACGTAATATATTTTGTAAGCCATCATTTAGATACAATCATTTGAATTTGGCTATTCTTGATATAGGATCATTCGGATATAATCGTTTAAAATCTGGGTAGTCAAATCTAAACGATTTTTTTTTCAATTTTTTTGATACACGATTGTTTATACTTGGGTAATCAAATCTAAACAATTTTTTTCAAGACTCTAGTACACAGTCATTTAAATTTGATCGTTTAAATTTGGGTAGCCAAATCTAAATGATTTTCTTTTTAGATTTTTAATTTGGTACATGATTATAAATTTGGTATACGATTATTTAGATTCGGCTATTTTTGGTACACAATCATTTAGATTTGGCGCCAAATCTAAAAGTGTTATTCTTTGTACACCATCGTTTAGATTTGTCTATTTTTCGTACACGATCATTTATATTTGACTATTTTTTGTATACAATCATTTAAATTTGATTATTTTTACGATCTACTATATTTGACACACTATCTTAAACAACCAAAGAACAGTTTGAAAAAAAAAAGTTATTAAATATTTGATACACGATCTTGAAGCAGATAATAAATTAAAAAGAAAAAAGAATGACAAATTGCGCAAGATGAATAGAAAGAGACGATGAAAAGGAAAAGAAGGAACAATTTGAAGAAACCAAATAAATCTTTAATATTTGGTACACGATCTTAAACCAAATAACAGTTTGAAGATGGAAAGGAATGACAAACGTGAAATATTTAAAAAAATTGCCAAGTTCATGAGCCTTTTGATTTTGTTACTTAATCGTAAATATTTTGATGTTTTGCTATATTTATGAAAATTAACCTTTCGTTTCTTTAATTTGTTAATTAGTTTTTTCTACTTCTTCCCTTCTTTTTTCTTTTTATGCTTTCAACCAAATTTATTTCAATTTAAAAAACTAATTTTAGAAATAGGGTTGTAATACATTTTAATTTCAAAATTAAGTCATACACCAAAATAAGAGTATTTGTTAACCGCTCAAATTAGTTTTTAGGGTCCATTTTAAATCATTTTCTTTAAAAAGAATTTAAATAAAAATGATTTAATGTCTAAAATGGACAATCAATTATAATGAAGGTGTGGAGTACGCTTTTTAATTATACATTAATAAAGTTAAATCAATTAGATAGAATTTAAAATTTTCATATTTATTATTTTGAGTTTATTTTATTTTATGTTAGTTCGATTAATTAATTTTTTTCGTGATTTAATGTCCAAAATGGGTAATTAATTATAATCAGTTCAGATATAAAGTACACATTTTTATAATTATTGACTAAAACTATATTGTTTTTATCCATGATACATTGAATTAGTTTTCTATAACTACAATTATTTGAGAAACTGCATATAAGATCAGAAAAGTCAAGATAATAAATATGACTTGAAATGTCTGAAAAAAGAAAGTAAAATTATTTTGAAATTTTAAAAAATATTAAATTTGATAAACAATGTATTACTCAAATTAAAAAAAAAAAAAAAAGAAAAGGTTCAGAGCAATAAAAAATCACAACAGAAAAAAGAAAGAAAACAAAAAAGACGACGAAAAAAAATTACAGTAGAAAAAAAGAAAAGAGGAAAAAAAAAAGACGATGAAAAAAATCGTAACAGAAAAAAGAAAGAAAGAAGAAAAACGATGAAAATAAATCACAACTAAATAAAAAAGAAGAGTAAAAGAAGAAAGACGATGAAAAAAATTATTCAAAAAAAAAAGGAAAAGAAGAAAGACGATAGAAAGAAATCGTGCAAACAATTTGTAGTATGTTTGAATTACATTTTTAAATGTTTAATTTAAAAAATAAGTTATTTTGAAAAAAATTAAAATGTTTAGAAGTTACTCAAAAATATTTTTTAAGTATATTTTCAACCGTTTAAAAAACATTTTTTTTTACTCAATCCAGACGAATCCTTAGTAGAGTCGTATAAAAAATTCTCCTTGATCCCAATTAAAAAATCACTCTCAAAACTTTTGACTACTCACACTTTTTTATACTTTTATAGAAGAAAATGAACAAATAAATTTATCTAGAATCAGCACATGAAAACAATGTTTCTAATTAAGACTACTTGAAATTTAAGATTTATGCTTCTTTTAAAAGGTTGGGAGATTATATAGCTTTTTATTAAACCTTTTTATTTGAGGTATTTGTAGTTTTAATATTTTGCCAAAAGTTGATAACTCTGTCATGCCAATGAAGAACCCAAACCAACGAGCAAGTTCGTTTTTTCGAGAAAAGGATAATACATGTCCCACGTTTCACAATCCCACACGTTTTGAGTTCCAAATTCGGGTATTTTAAAATGTGAACACTTACTTGAATCTTAACTTTAAATTAAAAATACACTTACATTGTTGTTCCTTTATATTTAAATCACATGCGTTCAATAAATTATATAAATATATTTTACATGTCCGATTTCTTACCAGTCTTTCTTTTTATTTTTTTCGATGCGATTTTTTTCTATTGTTTTTCTTCTTTTCCTCTTATTTTTTACGTCGTTTAATCTTTCTATCGTCTTTCTTCTTTTTCTTTTTTTTTTCCGCTACGATTTCTTTCCAACGTCTTTTTTTTTTTTTTTTATGTCTAAATTTGGATAACCAAATATAAATGACCGTGTACAAAAAGTAGCAAAATCTAAAAGGTCGTATATAAAGAATGTTGAAGAAAATAATATAGATTGGAGTAACCAAATGTAAACGATCGTGTAAAAATAATAAACTATCATGTAGACAAATCTAAACGATCGTGTACCAAAAGAATTAAAAAAAATTGTTTAGTCAAATCTAAACGTTTGTGTATTAAAGAATCTTGAAAAATAAATGATCCCATAAACAAATCTAAACGGTCATGTAAAAAAAATTGTTTACCAAAATAATTAAAAAAATCGTTTGACAAATCTAAACAATCGTGTACCAAATTTTGAAAAACAAATAGTTTAAATTTTGCTACCCAAATCTAAACGATCAAATCTAAACGATCGTGTAACCATATTTAAACGTAGCCAGATTAAACGATCAAGTAATCAAATTAAACGATAGAATTGAAAAAAAAAATTGTAACCAAATCTAAACGATTGTGTACCAAACAATAGTCAAATATAAGCGATCGTGTACCAAATATATATTCCATCCAGGTTGTTGACGGTGATGTTGACGAAAATTTTTTGGTATTTTCCACGATGGGCCTGTGGCCTTTTTATGTTTTCAGAATTGTTCTATACAGTTTAAATATTTTGCCGCTTTGTTATATTTTTTGAAAAGACTTCAATTAATATATATCATATTTTTAATCCATAAAATAATATTAAAGATATGTTTTTATTTATATTTTAAAATTTTACAATTTTTTTTTAAGATCTTATTAAGTACAGTTTGTAGTGGGGAATTT
Source organism: Cucumis melo (assembly GCF_025177605.1). Classification (NCBI taxonomy): domain Eukaryota; kingdom Viridiplantae; phylum Streptophyta; class Magnoliopsida; order Cucurbitales; family Cucurbitaceae; genus Cucumis; species Cucumis melo. Next base: position 35,372,860 of record NC_066862.1, read on the forward strand.
TAATCTAGGACCTCTTACCATCGGGAACATAAATATGCCAATTGAACTGGGCTTATGATAGTTTTATAAAAAAAAATTAATAGTTAATCTGTGGATTAATCAAAATTAAGTTTACACCTAACTTTACGAAAATTACGGAGTTTACAGCGATTTTTAGTTAGCTTTGTTTTTTAATTAATCAAAATGAATTTGGCATCAATATAATGGGTAAAGAAGCAAGTTAGAAAGTTTATGATGAAAGTTGATGCACCTCAACTGTCACGCCCCACCCCAAATAATGTTATTTTATGCGACCAATTGGAGGCATGCTACCTAGGCACCCAACACGTATCACACCGCGCTATAGACGTTGAACACCCAATAAACGGAACAACTTTTTAACCAACAAATTTAAAAGCCAAAATGTGAACATGAAAGGAACAAGAAGACTTCATTAATATTTCAAAATAGTAGAGTACATTGAGTGCTTAGCACAAAGTCTCTTTTGAGATGAAAAAAATACATTACAACAAGGACAACTAGACCTTTCTTGCCTAGCTTTTATATGCTACATGTGTTGACAGTGGCCAATACCAAAATGATACGATCACAATGTACCATAGGCAATCAAGATTGCAAGTTCAACGCTGGATGTCCTTGGCTACTTGGGGGGGGGGGGGGAGAGGAGGGAATAAAACAAAACGTTTGAAAGGTTAGACAAAAACGTCTAGTGAGTGAGATCTTTCATCATCACCTTTCACAAATTAAAGTTTAGCCCTCACGATATATTCATTTTACCAAATCATTTGGTATAAATAAATAATATACAATTCAATGTTGGAATTTATGTCATAAAACTCATAGTTTGTAATCATATTATATTTAATAGAGTCGTTATTGAGAAATCGAATACTATAATCTTAAATCCAATAAACTAAGATCCCAAGGCTATTTTGAGTAAACTTGAACTTTATGTAGAGACATGAACCTGGATTAAGTTTGAGTAAATAACCTAAATAGTCTATAATATATTATTAAAGGTTGGGTGCCTTATTCAGAGAAACTATGGATGTGGGCCGCTTTTTAGTTAGGACAAATGAGGTAGTTCTGAATCATTCATGAAGAGACATGAAAGTGAGGGCATCCTATGAAAATGGTTTACATAAGACTGAACCATAAAATAGTCACTTTTACGTTATAACGTCATTTACTGTATAAAACTGATTATCTCGATATTGATGACATAGGTAACTTAATCTTAACCCTAAGTTAACTGTGAACTCCTGTTCACGCGAGATTATCTTTAAATCTGCATAGGTGAGGAAAACTCATTAGCGTTGGCCCAATAAACCTCCGATTTTAGGGGTAAGATCGGGTGGATAGTTGGAAACATAAGGTGTAAGATGAAGTTCACTCCTACTCGCTTTAGGGTTAGTAGATAGGTTGTTTCCTTAAGGACTGAATCCAAGTCTTGAATAAGGGGTCCCAACTTTTCATTGGCTTGAGAGGGGTTCAGTTTATTGGTTAGACCTCAAAACCAATTGTTCAATAGTAGATCAGTGGGACTCAAGGAGAAAGATGTAGTCTTAAGGGTAAAACGGTATTTTTTAACCCAATCGAGCTTATGAACAACCTGTGAAGGATTAACTTCCTGTTCATGATTATATCAAATGGACACAAATATATCTATAGTGAGGGGAGTGCAACTATGGGACTTTAGTGGAATAACCCACTAGTTAACGAATGTTAATTAGCTCGGTCTAAAAGAATTTAGCTATTTAATCTCAAATCGTTGGATCCCATGATCTATAGGTCCATTAGATTCCCTTGCTAGCTCATATGGAATAAACTTAGAACAATATGATGGAATGAGTCAAATTATTCGAATTATGAGAGTAGAGAGAAACCGACAAGGATATGTGATACAACCATCGATTTTTAGATTACAGATAAAGCTTTATGTTTAAATAGGATTTAAATATTAAATATATGAAAAGTGGATTCATACTCAGAAGCTCAGAAAAGATGGAAATAGTCAAAGTTGTAAAAAGTCATTTTGACTTTTGAATTTGAAAAGTCAAACTTTGATCGATAATATATTCAAATGTAATTCAAATCTTGAGAAAATGAATGCTGATTCATGCTCGAGAGGTCAGAATTAGTTAAGGAGATCAAAATGGTAAAAAGTCAAAATGTTGACTTTTGACTTGAAAAGTCACATTTGACTTTGACTAGAAAGGGCAAATGACCATTTTGCCCATTGAGCAAAGTTAGTGGAAAGATCGAACAATTTGCATGATAATCTCACTAACTCTTAGTGGGCTAAGTGGAGGCTCATGGGGATGACACCAAGCCGACTAAGAGATAATGGAATGGGGAATAAATCCACTAATGATTAGTGGATTGTGAGTTGTTGGGCTATGATGCACATCCGTCCTTGCTATGGTGTACATATGTCCTTACCTACGAATATCAGCGTAGAAAGTAGCCATTTCTTGTCACGTAAGCTCCAACTGCCACTCTTGTCTTCTAGCGAATCATCTCGCTTGATGTATTGACATCTTGCCTCACAATGTGAATCACTAGGTCGTTTGTTTATCGTTGATTTATTACATGCAATTCTTTTTGTAAATCGCTTCACTTCTTCTTTTCATAATTCTGTGTGGAAAAACACTTAAAAGCATAGTGAATCAGGCATGATGACTTACATAAGGTGCATTCTTTTAATGTTATAAATTTTCACTAAAAGCTACACGTTTTGGTCCTTTATCTCAAGTTTGGACTTCATTGTTTTGCATATAGTTTAGGTGTTCCAAGTTAGTTTCTATAGGTGAATTAGATGAAGATAACTTAAAATATTGTGCAATTGGTATAAAGACTGATTTAGCATGACTTATATTAGCTTGTCTGTTTTATGTTTAGATTATAAGAATTCTGTCTCTTTCAATCTTAATCCTAAGGCTCCTTTTCGATTGACCCATATCCTTCATGTCAAATTCTTTCTTTAAGAGATCCTTGACATTAGTTAAATCCTGTTTACAACTCCATGTTAGTAATATATTCGTAACATAGGGAAGTAAGTGAACCTTTTTTGTTTAGGATGATGAGTTTACATAGCCACAAACGTCGTAGGAACTTCTTTTGAACCTAATGCTTTCTATGTAGTTATTGAATAGCCAACATCTAAGTACATAGATAGACTTATGTAGGAGACAAAATCGATCTTCTTTTCCTTCAAGCTCAAACCCCTTAGGCTATACAACATAGATACTTTCATCTAGATGTCCATGTAGAAAAGCTATTTTGACATCTAGTTGATTTAGTTCAAGGTTTTCCTTAGCAACCACTGACAATAGGAGTCTAATAGAGGTCTATTTTATCACTGGAGAGAAAATTTCAGTATAGTCAATGTCTTCTTTTTATGCAAAGCCCTTACCCACTCGTCCTAGCCTTGTATCTAGGTTTCTGATCATTAGAGACACTCTCGTTCAGCTTATAGTCAATACCTTCTTTTTGTGTAAAGCCCATTTCCTTCTTTTTAGTTTGAATGCATCCATCTATATGTTCAAATTTGTCTTACTTGGCCACTTGTTGCCACTTTGTTATTTTTTCACTTTATGTTGCTACTTTGTAATTTGTGTTGATACTTGTCACTTGTATTTCTTTCCTATTTCAGGTTATACATATGATCTCGAACATTGGTTTTTGAAGATTGAGAGAAGATTTTGACATAACTACTTATTATGGTGTAACACATCTAACTTATTGTAACACCCCAATGATCTCATGTTGTTCATTTTTTTTTTTTAAATTCAAGTATTTATTTTTATTTTATTCATTATTTGTTTATAATTAAATAATGAAACTTATGTCATCAAGATGTGAATTTTCCCCTTTTAAAATATTAAGCAAATTTCAACTTTAATTATACTTGGTAATTAAAGATTTAATTGGTATTTGGAAGTTGAGGGAAAGGAGGAATTTGGTGAAGATATTGGAGAAATTTGAGAGAGAAGGGTGAAATTTGGAATTTAACAAAGAAGAGAAAAGAAGGGAAATTATTTTATAAAAGGAAAAGAAAAGGAAAAAAAAAAAAAAAGGAAAAGAAAAGGAAAAAGAAAAGGAAAAGAAAAGGAAAAGAAAAGAGAAGAGGGAGAGAAGGGGAAACCCTAGCCGCCGCCGCCAATCTCCACCGCCGCCGCCGCCGTCGCACGCCGCCGCAAGCCAGCCATCGTAGAAGCCGCGTCGTACCGCGTCCGCCAGCCGAAGGAGCCGCGCCGCTTCGATCTGAGGCAGGTCAGCCGAAACCCGTCGCGTCCCGAAGCCGAATCCACCTCTGCGCCGAACGCGTCGCGAAGCCGAGATCCATCTCCACGTCGAAGCCGCGTCGCCAGCCATCGTCGTCTGCATCCGAGCCGCGAACGCGTCTGCAAATCCGAGCCGCGAACGCGCCTACGCCCGAGCCGTATCGAAGCCGCGAACGCGCCCGCCTCCAGCCGACGAACGAACCCGAACCCGGAACCGCCCGCGCGCTCGAACCTGGAACCGCCCGCGCGCCCGAACCCGGAACCGAACCCGCGCCCGTGCCACACGTGCCTGACTCTCCCGCGTGCAAGCGCGCCGCGCCGTGTGTTCCGCGTAGCCGAGCCGCGTCCCCTCCCTGTAGCAAGCCGAGCCGCACGCGAAGTCCCCATACCGAGCCGAGCCGCGTCCGCACCAAGCCGAGCCGGTCCTGCCTTCTTCCAGCCGAGCCGCCAAGCCTGTTTTGGCTCCTTCCACCTAAATTTTGGGTAATTTCCAAATTCCCTAGCCTGCCCAGTAATTAAATGAGTTAATTTGGAAATTTAATTAATTTAATTACTTTCCTCAAGAAGCAAATTGGACCAAATAGCTGCTGCAGCTTAGGACTTCCTCAGTAGGAACTCATCTAGCAACATCTCGAGGTAAGAGATTTCTACTACTAGCCCCATGTGAGAATTTGATGTTGCATGTTCCTTCAGTGACATACGATGATGGTTGGGCTTACGATGTATGATAATATTTTATCATGATCTGACGAATGACATGGCCATACTTCGGCATAATATTATAGTAATGAGAACCCTCGAACCATATGTGACTGTATGATAAGACTGATGGGCTTATGATGTATGTGACTGTATGGTAAGATTGATGGACTTATGATGTATGTGACTGTATGATAGGACTGATGGACTTATGATGTATGTGACTGTATGATAGGACTGATGGACTTATGATGCATGTGACTGTATGATAGGACTGATGGACTTATGACGTATGTGACTGTATGATAAGACTGATGGGCTTATGACGTGGGTGACTGTATATTGAGAACTATTAGTGACTGTTTGATGATAGCTGTAGTGGGGGATGAGGTGGTGGTTATTTTCTGATGATAATTTGATGACGTTGGCATATGTATGTTGGGATTGGGGTATCTGTTAACTTCTCCTATCTGAGTCGTACCTGCATGGGTGTCCTTCGGGATCACCACCTATTTAGGACTGTTAGGCTCGACGGGGCGCCAGTCCAGCATGACTATAGATATGACTCGAGCGACTCGACGGGGTCCTCGCATCCCGACGGTCCTAAGTGTCCCCTGGACACCGAAGACCAGAGTTATGTCCCTACGGGGCGCATGTTGCACGTGTTCGGGAGCGTGCCAGAGATTGGGTACTAGTTTCAGGACTCGATAGGAATGTTAACAGGCACCTAGTGGGACTAGTAGTGGGTCCCTTACTGAGTATTTTTATACTCATTCTCTTCATTTTATGTTTTCAGGTAGAGGACGAGGTAAGGGCAAAGGCAAGCTGGCGAGCGACGTGAAGTGACCGTGGCGAGCCATAGGGGTTTTCCTGCTTCCGCACATGTTTTACTTTACAGTTAAATTCATGTTTCGGCTTTCTGCATATTTACTTTGGTTATTTTTGTAGATAGGGCCCGCTTAGGGATTTTAAACTTAACTCGTATTTCTACATGTTACCTTAACTATCTTTCATAAATAAATTTGCTAGATTTCTTTGCATTTATTTACACCAGATTTTATGACTTAAACACTGATCCTAGATTTAGTAACCACTTCGATTCAGCATAAAGAGTCGGGTCGTTACAGTTGGTATCAGAGCGCAGTGTTTTAGGTCCTGTAGACTGACTTATGATGTAAGTCATTTTGTTTTGATTTTTACCTCACCCTATGGCTATACGGTCCTTCGTCACTCGCCAGGTATGCCTAAAGCTTTACAAATATTAAGATTATAATGTTGCCTGATTAGATTAGACTTAGAGTGAGAATATTGAGTTCTAGTGGTGAAAAAATTTGTTGGTGAATTTTAGGAAGAATGCCGCCACGTAGAGGTGCACGCCGAGGAGGTGGCAGGGGAGGCAGAGGAGCCGGTCGTGGCCAACCGGCGGAGCAACCTGCCGCGCCGCCAGTCAACCCCGACGTACCAGTCAACCCTAATGCACCGGTCACTCAGGCGGATCTCGCCGCAATGGAGCAGCGTTACCAGGCCATGCTGCAAGCTGCTCTAGCGCCGTTCCTCGCTGCTCAGCAGAACCAGGCCGCCCCTGTTCAGGACCAGCCTGTAGTCCCTCCAGCCCCTGTTCAGGACCAGCCCGTCATCCCTCCAGCCCCGGTGGAAGCTCAGCCGGTGCCAGTACAACTGTCAGCTGAGGCCAAGCACTTGAGGGATTTTAGGAAGTACAACCCGAAGACTTTCGACGGATCCTTGGACAACCCCTTTAGAGCCCAGCTGTGGTTGACATCCATAGAGACGATCTTCAGGTACATGAAGTGCCCAGAAGACCAGAAGGTGCAGTGTGCAGCTTTCTGTTTGGAGGATAGGGGGACTGCCTGGTGGGAGACTGCTGAGAGGGCGCTGGGAGGAGATGCCAGCAAGATCACATGGGAGCAGTTCAAGGAGAACTTCTATGCTAAGTTTTTCTCCGCCAATGTGAAGCACGCCAAGCTGCAAGAGTTCCTAAACTTGGAGCAAGGCGACATGACGGTGGAGCAGTACGACGCCGAGTTCGATATGCTGTCCCGCTTTGCTCCCGATATGGTAAGAGATGAGGCCGCCAGGACTGAGAGATTTGTTAATGGCCTCAGGTTAGACCTCCAGGGTTTTGTACGAGCTCTTCGACCAACCACTCATGCGGATGCTCTACGCATAGCACTGGATCTGAGCCTGCATGAGAGAGCTGGTCAATCTAAGGTTGTCGGCACAGGGTCAGCCTCGGGACAGAAGAGGAAGGCGGAGGCGCGGCCCGACGTAGTACCACAGCAGACTCCGAGGTCAGGAGGTGTCTTCCAGAGACACCGTCGGGAGCTGGCAGCAGCTGGGAGAACTTTGAGAGAGCTACCCACTTGTACTACCTGTGGGAAGGTCCATGGAGGACAATGTTTAGCTGGGAGTGGAGTCTGCTTCAGGTGCAGGCAGCCGGGGCACACTGCTGATGCGTGTCCTCGGAAACCCTTAGAGACGACGCCACGTCAGCCTTCTGCTCCCCAGCAGGGGAGAGTCTTTGCCACGAACCGGCAGGAGGCCGAGCGAGCTAGTACGGTGGTGACAGGTACGCTCCCAATCTTGGGGCATTATGCTTTGGTACTATTTGACTCGGGGTCATCGCATTCATTTATATCCTCTATTTTTGTCAGCATGCGGGTTTAGAAGTAGAACCGTTGGGTAGTGCCTTGTCTGTCTCTACTCCTTCTGGAGAGGTCCTTTTGTCTAAGGAAAAAATAAGGGCATGTTGGGTAGAAATAGCAAACCATACCTTGAATGTAACTTTACTGGTGCTAGATATGCAAGATTTCGATGTAATTTTAGGCATGGATTGGTTGTCAACTAACCATGCAACCATAGACTGTTTTAATAAGGAAGTAGTCTTTAACCCTCCTTCCGGGGATAAGTTTAAGTTTAGAGGAGCAGGCATGGTAGGTCTTCCCAAGGTCATCTCAGCAATGAAGGCGAGTAAGCTACTTAGCCAGGGTACTTGGGGTATCTTGGCGAACGTAGTAGATATGGCAGAACCAGAAGTTTCCCTATCTTCCGAACCAGTAGTAAGGGAGTACCCTGACGTTTTCCCCGACGAACTCCCAGGACTTCCGCCTCCCAGGGAGGTAGACTTCGCCATTGAGTTAGAGCCCGGCACCGCCCCTATCTCTAGAGCTCCTTACAGAATGGCCCCAGCCGAGTTAAAGGAGTTGAAAGTCCAGTTACAGGAGCTGTTGGACAAGGGCTTTATCCGGCCCAGTGTATCACCTTGGGGAGCCCCAGTGTTGTTCGTGAAGAAGAAGGATGGGTCGATGCGCCTTTGCATTGACTACCGAGAATTGAACAAGGTGACAGTTAAGAACCGCTACCCCTTACCCAGAATCGAGGACCTGTTCGACCAGTTACAGGGGGCCACCGTCTTTTCCAAGATCGACCTGCGATCAGGCTATCACCAGTTGAGGATTAGGGACGGTGATATTCCCAAGACGGCCTTTCGTTCGAGGTACGGACACTACGAATTCATAGTGATGTCCTTTGGTTTAACTAATGCCCCTGCAGTGTTCATGGATTTGATGAACAGGGTGTTTAAGGACTTTCTAGACCAATTCGTCATAGTCTTCATTGACGATATCTTGATCTATTCCAAGACTGAGGCCGAACACGAAGAGCACTTGCACCAAGTCTTGGAGACCCTTCGAGCTCATAAGCTATACGCCAAGTTCTCCAAGTGTGAGTTCTGGTTAAAGAAGGTGACATTTTTAGGGCACGTGGTTTCCAGTGAGGGAGTCTCGGTGGACCCAGCTAAGGTCGAAGCGGTGACCAACTGGCCTCGACCGTCTACAGTCAGTGAGATTCGCAGTTTTCTGGGTCTGGCAGGATACTACAGGAGGTTTGTAGAAGACTTCTCACGCATAGCCAGCCCATTGACCCAGTTGACCAGGAAGGGAACCCCTTTTGTCTGGAGCCCAGCATGTGAGAGTAGTTTCCAAGAGCTTAAGCAGAAGCTAGTGACGGCACCAGTCCTGACAGTGCCGGATGGGTCGGGAAGTTTTGTGATCTATAGTGATGCCTCTAAGAAAGGACTGGGATGTGTCCTGATGCAGCAAGGTAAGGTAGTTGCGTATGCCTCACGCCAGTTGAAGAATCATGAGCAGAACTACCCTACCCACGACTTGGAGTTGGCAGCTGTAGTCTTTGCACTGAAGATATGGAGGCACTATCTGTACGGTGAGAAGATTCAGATTTACACCGACCACAAGAGCCTGAAGTATTTCTTCACTCAGAAGGAGTTGAACATGAGGCAGAGGAGGTGGCTCGAGTTGGTGAAAGACTACGACTGCGAGATCCTGTACCATCCAGGTAAAGCAAATGTAGTGGCTGACGCGCTGAGTAGGAAGGTCGCACATTCAGCAGCGCTAGTCACGAAGCAGACCCCCTTACTCAGGGATTTGGAGAGAGCCGAGATTGCAGTCTCAGTAGGTGAGGTTGCCGCACAGTTGGCTCAGTTGACAGTTCAGCCAACCTTGAGGCAAAAGATCATTGCTGCTCAGCTGAGTGATCCTTACTTGGCAGAGAAACGTCGTATGGTAGAGACGGAGCAAGGTGAAGAGTTCTCTATATCCTCTGATGATGGCCTTATGTTTGAGGGACGCCTGTGTGTGCCGGAAGACAGCGCAGTTAAGACAGAGCTTTTGACTGAGGCTCACAGTTCCCCGTTTACCATGCACCCTGGGAGTACGAAGATGTACCAGGACTTAAGGAGTGTCTATTGGTGGAGGGGCATGAAGAGGGATGTAGCAGAGTTCGTCAGTAGGTGCTTGGTGTGCCAGCAGGTGAAGGCACCTAGGCAGCATCCAGCAGGGTTGTTGCAACCCTTGAGTGTGCCAGGGTGGAAGTGGGAGAGTGTGTCGATGGACTTTATCACGGGACTGCCCAAGACCTTGAAGGGCTACACGGTGATCTGGGTTGTGGTCGACAGACTCACGAAGACAGCCCACTTCGTGCCAGGGAAATCCACGTACACTGCCAGCAAGTGGGGGCAGTTATACATGACGGAAATAGTAAGACTGCACGGAGTACCAGTATCCATCGTTTCAGACAGGGATGCCCGTTTCACTTCGAAATTTTGGCAAGGGCTCCAACTTGCATTAGGTACGAGGCTGGACTTCAGCACGGCATTCCACCCTCAGACTGATGGTCAGACAGAGAGACTGAACCAGATTTTGGAGGATATGCTGCGGGCCTGTGTGCTAGAGTTTTCAGGAAGTTGGGACTCCCACCTGCATCTAATGGAGTTCGCCTATAATAACAGTTACCAGGCTACCATTGGTATGGCTCCGTTTGAGGCTCTGTATGGCAAGTGCTGTAGATCCCCTGTCTGCTGGGGCGAGGTTGGAGAGCAGAGGATGCTAGGCCCCGAGTTAGTGCAGACTACCAATGCAGCCATACAGAAGATCCGAGCTCGTATGCTGACCGCACAGAGCAGACAGAAGAGTTACGCTGATGTACGACGTAAGGACCTCGAGTTTGAAGTGGGAGATATGGTCTTTTTGAAGGTAACACCGATGAAGGGCGTTCTGAGGTTCGAGAAGAAGGGGAAGTTGAGTCCACGTTTCGTGGGGCCATTTGAGATACTGGAACGGATTGGCCCTGTGGCTTATCGTTTGGCCTTGCCCCCATCCCTCTCAGCAGTGCATGACGTATTCCATGTCTCCATGTTGAGGAGGTATGTCGCAGACCCGACGCACATCGTGGACTTCGAGCCCCTACAGGTCAGTGAGAACTTGAGCTACGAGGAGCAGCCTGTCGAGATCTTGGCAAGAGAGGTCAAGAAGCTTCGTAGTCGAGATATTCCACTAGTCAAAGTCCTCTGGCAGAACCATGGAGTTGAAGAGGCCACGTGGGAGAGAGAAGAGGACATAAAGGCCCAGTACCCAGAAATGTTCGAGGATTAGAGCTTTCGAGGACGAAAGCTTTCTAAGGGGGGAAGTATGTAACACCCCAATGATCTCATGTTGTTCATTTTTTTTTTTTAAATTCAAGTATTTATTTTTATTTTATTCATTATTTGTTTATAATTAAATAATGAAACTTATGTCATCAAGATGTGAATTTTCCCCTTTTAAAATATTAAGCAAATTTCAACTTTAATTATACTTGGTAATTAAAGATTTAATTGGTATTTGGAAGTTGAGGGAAAGGAGGAATTTGGTGAAGATATTGGAGAAATTTGAGAGAGAAGGGTGAAATTTGGAATTTAACAAAGAAGAGAAAAGAAGGGAAATTATTTTATAAAAGGAAAAGAAAAGGAAAAAAAAAAAAAAAGGAAAAGAAAAGGAAAAAGAAAAGGAAAAGAAAAGGAAAAGAAAAGAGAAGAGGGAGAGAAGGGGAAACCCTAGCCGCCGCCGCCAATCTCCACCGCCGCCGCCGCCGTCGCACGCCGCCGCAAGCCAGCCATCGTAGAAGCCGCGTCGTACCGCGTCCGCCAGCCGAAGGAGCCGCGCCGCTTCGATCTGAGGCAGGTCAGCCGAAACCCGTCGCGTCCCGAAGCCGAATCCACCTCTGCGCCGAACGCGTCGCGAAGCCGAGATCCATCTCCACGTCGAAGCCGCGTCGCCAGCCATCGTCGTCTGCATCCGAGCCGCGAACGCGTCTGCAAATCCGAGCCGCGAACGCGCCTACGCCCGAGCCGTATCGAAGCCGCGAACGCGCCCGCCTCCAGCCGACGAACGAACCCGAACCCGGAACCGCCCGCGCGCTCGAACCTGGAACCGCCCGCGCGCCCGAACCCGGAACCGAACCCGCGCCCGTGCCACACGTGCCTGACTCTCCCGCGTGCAAGCGCGCCGCGCCGTGTGTTCCGCGTAGCCGAGCCGCGTCCCCTCCCTGTAGCAAGCCGAGCCGCACGCGAAGTCCCCATACCGAGCCGAGCCGCGTCCGCACCAAGCCGAGCCGGTCCTGCCTTCTTCCAGCCGAGCCGCCAAGCCTGTTTTGGCTCCTTCCACCTAAATTTTGGGTAATTTCCAAATTCCCTAGCCTGCCCAGTAATTAAATGAGTTAATTTGGAAATTTAATTAATTTAATTACTTTCCTCAAGAAGCAAATTGGACCAAATAGCTGCTGCAGCTTAGGACTTCCTCAGTAGGAACTCATCTAGCAACATCTCGAGGTAAGAGATTTCTACTACTAGCCCCATGTGAGAATTTGATGTTGCATGTTCCTTCAGTGACATACGATGATGGTTGGGCTTACGATGTATGATAATATTTTATCATGATCTGACGAATGACATGGCCATACTTCGGCATAATATTATAGTAATGAGAACCCTCGAACCATATGTGACTGTATGATAAGACTGATGGGCTTATGATGTATGTGACTGTATGGTAAGATTGATGGACTTATGATGTATGTGACTGTATGATAGGACTGATGGACTTATGATGTATGTGACTGTATGATAGGACTGATGGACTTATGATGCATGTGACTGTATGATAGGACTGATGGACTTATGACGTATGTGACTGTATGATAAGACTGATGGGCTTATGACGTGGGTGACTGTATATTGAGAACTATTAGTGACTGTTTGATGATAGCTGTAGTGGGGGATGAGGTGGTGGTTATTTTCTGATGATAATTTGATGACGTTGGCATATGTATGTTGGGATTGGGGTATCTGTTAACTTCTCCTATCTGAGTCGTACCTGCATGGGTGTCCTTCGGGATCACCACCTATTTAGGACTGTTAGGCTCGACGGGGCGCCAGTCCAGCATGACTATAGATATGACTCGAGCGACTCGACGGGGTCCTCGCATCCCGACGGTCCTAAGTGTCCCCTGGACACCGAAGACCAGAGTTATGTCCCTACGGGGCGCATGTTGCACGTGTTCGGGAGCGTGCCAGAGATTGGGTACTAGTTTCAGGACTCGATAGGAATGTTAACAGGCACCTAGTGGGACTAGTAGTGGGTCCCTTACTGAGTATTTTTATACTCATTCTCTTCATTTTATGTTTTCAGGTAGAGGACGAGGTAAGGGCAAAGGCAAGCTGGCGAGCGACGTGAAGTGACCGTGGCGAGCCATAGGGGTTTTCCTGCTTCCGCACATGTTTTACTTTACAGTTAAATTCATGTTTCGGCTTTCTGCATATTTACTTTGGTTATTTTTGTAGATAGGGCCCGCTTAGGGATTTTAAACTTAACTCGTATTTCTACATGTTACTTTAACTATCTTTCATAAATAAATTTGCTAGATTTCTTTGCATTTATTTACACCAGATTTTATGACTTAAACACTGATCCTAGATTTAGTAACCACTTCGATTCAGCATAAAGAGTCGGGTCGTTACACTTATTTTGGGTTAGGGTATATTTTAGTTAGGTGAATCAAAATTTATTCGGTATAGGAGACTTGTGAAATGCTAGAATGACAAACTTTTGCCTAAGGAATGATGTATATGAGATTTGTGAAAACTTAACAATCCTCAAATTTATATATACTACCAATGTTACATTATTGAATTGAATATCGTTTTATTTTTAATATAGAAGCTTATTTTTGTTATATTTATTCCTCAATTGATTTAATTGTAAAGCTAATAAAGAATCACTGTGGCACCGACTTAGCTTTATCAAAATTAATTAGAGCCCATGCTACCTACTGCGTATACTGTTCTGTCACATCGTTTTTCGCCTATAAATAGAGGCTTCTTCTTAACTCGAATGAGTGAATTTTGGCAAAAACTACTGCAAAGAGCAAGAGTTTCCACTTCATTCCTTTCTTTATTTTAGGTGAGAATATTAAAAAGAGAGAAAACTTCCGCCATTCATTTCCATTTGGTGTAAAGACAAAAATCAAAGCCAAAGAATATGAATGCTCATACTAGCTTGCCTCTTTTTGTGTGTTTTATTTTTGTATTTTGTGAACACCAAGTTCTAATCTTAAATTCATGGTTGAGAGGCCTAAAGTTTTATTTATGGTATTGATATTTTGCTTCTATCATTCTCCTATGTTTCTTTCTCTATCCATTCATTTCTTTATCGCAGTTTTACTGCATCAGATATCTAATTCGCTTATGATATACTACTTCTATGAAAAGCTTGTCTTTAATGATACAAGTGCAATGGATGCGGCCGTAGAAGGAGCCTTAGTAAACAAGACACCTATAGAGGATAGGATACTCGTCTCTACCATGACAACGAATAATAAATAGTTCGGAACCAGAGATTGCATCACCTTGTCTTTTACATCTTCAAGAGGTAACTGAACTTAGAGTAGATGTTAAATTAACTACTCTTGTGAACAAGTCTTTTCTACAAAGAGGCAACAATCCCATAAGCTTGTAGCTGAGGTGAACTGTGTTGGTAACTAGGAAGTTCGACAGATGTATAACTAGTATCGTTGAAGTTGTCAAGGAAACCAAGGTCAAAGTAGCTCAGGAAATCCTCTTGAAGATGTGGTCAAAAGGCTAGTTGACACCTATATGTAGCTCATGCTAAACCAGAAGCAACTCTCTCTCACATGCAGAATACGAGGTCACTTAGCTTTTTTAGTTGGCCAAGAAATCCTAGGAAAATCGCGTGATGCTGGAGAAAGTTGGTCCTAGGTCCATTGTGTGATGCTAGTGAATATGAATTTTAGGTCTAGACGATGAGATGCTCGAAAAGCGAATCCCAGGTCCAATTGATGAGAGAATCCCAGGCCCTAGCAATGAGCAGTGAATGTTTCATGACTTGAACTGCGTTGAATTGTTGTCATGGTTCTGATTGTCTTTAATGCATTAAAAGCTTGCAATTATGTTTAAGGCAATTAGATTTATATATTTGTATCTGAAATGACCTTGTGGTTATGATATCTGAAATGTTGTATTCCCCAAAAGGTATTTCTTAAACTCATTACTCACAAGTAATTGACTTACGTTTTAAATCTCTTATCCTCAGGTTGTCAGGCGTTGAAGCCAAATAAGCAATGGACCCAGGCATAGAAGCCAAGTAAATGATGGAAAGGTGGGCAGTTATGTAAGCTCGTGCGGTGTGCGAGTTGTGTCATCCTATCTCTCATTCAAGGAGTTAGTGGTTAAGAATTTTACTTCTTAACACTAAGAGTTGTAGCTCAGTTTCGAAGAGAAGGCGAGGGCTATACCAAGTTTGGTGAGGACAAATTCAGAGAGTAAAAGTGCCAATGAACTAAGCAGACAAAGGAAGCTTTGAGGTTTGTCCTTGAAATGGTTGCTGGAGGACCGAGAGGAAAGAGGCCCTTACACCTTTAAGTGCCCCCTGCCACAAGGAGCAGTGTTAGGCAGTAGAGAAAGAAAAGTGGATCAGACTTAATTTTATTTATGTGCTTTCATGAGAAAAGGAATGGAATTGAACTCTAAACCAACTTGTCATAAATTCCAAGAACTCGAGCACTACTTCCAATACCTTCAAGGATCGAATAATAATTAAACCACTTTTGTACTCTGTAAAGTGTTAAGTTAATAAAGGAAAAAAGTTATGTTATTCCACTACATTATTGTTGTTATTGTTATTTAATCTTACCACCTAGAGGTTGGAGTTAATTTGTATTATGTAAAGAGTGCTTTACATACACGAGGTAGTAAAGTATTAATTTTCACTGCGTTAAGTAAATGCAAGTTAAGATGTTTTGCTTACTAGGCATTCAATGCATCATCTCGCGAACTGATACGCGATGATTGACTAGGCAGCACACCCCTATCTGGTTGCATGAATTGACATTCGGAGCAAGGCGTGACATAAAGTGCATAGTTGATTTGAGTAAATGTGGACTGATGTAATGTGATGATTAAGCATGATAAATTGATTTCATGTTTTATGGACTGTTATGACTAATGATTCATGCCATGTTATGTTGATTGTCACACGTTTTTAGACTGTGGCGTGTCTGTTAACTTTAGTTGTTTAGCTTATACCCCATCTGTATTGTGTTCCTGTCTATGGAATTATCACTCACACGACAAGGGGTGTTCCTATGGAATCACTCGCATAAATAGGAGTGTATCTACGAATCACATGCATGGTTAGGTCAATTATACTATGTATACGTATCACAAACATGTTTAGGAGTGTGTATCTATGATCACTCTCATGACTAGAAGTGTTCCTACGGAATGACTCGCACGATTAGGAGACTTCATATGGTCTCACTCATCAAGGTGTGCTCCGTTAGACTGATGAAATCATACGAACGAAGCAGAATTAATGATCGGATTTTTTTACCCTAATTGCAACTAAACTTAATTTAGTGATTAACTTGCATACTAAACACAACCCTAATTACATTAAATTAGGGTTAAAAGAATTACTTACCTTTGTAGCTTCCCGAAGCTCCAAATCTTCTTTCAAACTCGAACCGGACCAACCACTAGAATTGACCCGCTATTTTCCAGACTTGAAATCGGGTTGCAGGACCCATTTAAGTGGAAATATTAGAGAAAGAGATGGAAATTGGAGGTAAAAAATGGTGTGAGATTTGGAAGAGAATTAAGGTTTAATTTTGTAATTCAAAATTATAAAATTTGCAAAAATACTTCTTCAACATGAAAAATGCCCATTAAATAGACTAATTACATGCAAATTTTGCATGCAATTGGACCACAAATCCCAACACCTCACAATCCACTAACCATAAGCTTCCACATAGCCCATTAAGAGTTAGTGAAATTATCCAACAAAATGTTGGATTTTCCCACTAACTTTGGTCAAGGGGCAAAATGGTCATTTAACCATTCTATTCAAAGTCAAAAGTCAACATATTGTCCATCTTCACTAATTTCAACCTCTCGAGCATGAATCTGCATTCATTTTCTTGAAATTCAAATCACATTTGAATTTATAGTTGGTCAAAGTTTGACTTTCAAAGTCAAAAGTCAATATTTTGACTTTTTACAACTTTGATTATTTCCATCAATTTTGAGCTTCCAAATATGAATCCATATTCATATTTTTAACATTTAAATCATATTTAAACATAAAGCCCTATAATCGATGACCATATCACATATATTCATCAGTTTCTCTTTCTTTACCTAATTCGAAAAATTCGAATTATTCCAAGATATTGTTCTAAGTTAATTCCGTATGAGCTAGCAGGGTAACCTAATGGACCTATAGATTGTAGACTCCAACGATTCGAGATTAACTGGCTATACGTTTTTAGACCGAGCTAATCAACATTTGTTAAGTAACGGATCATTCAACCAAAGTCCCATAGTTGCACTCCCCTCACTATAGATATATTTGTGTCCATTTGATATAACAATGATCAGTAAGCTAATCCTTCACAGGTTGATCGTAACCTCGGCTGGGTCAAAATACCGTTTTACCTTTGATACTACATCTTGTTTCTTAAGTCTCACTGGTCCACTATTGAATATTTGGTTTTAAGGTCCAACCTATAAACCAAGTTCCTCTCAGGCCAATGAGAGGGCGGGAGCCCTTGTTCAAGACTTGGATTTAGTCCTTAAGAGAACAACCCATCTACTAAGTCTAAACCGGGTAGGAGTGAATTACGTTTGCACCCTATGTCCTTAGCCATCCATTCGGTCTTACCCTGAAATTTGAGGCTTATTGGGCCAACGCTTTTGAGCTGCCCTCACCTATGCAAATCTAAGGATAATACCATTTGAATAGAAGCTCATAGTTAGCTCATAAATAAGATTAAATTACCTAGGTTATAGTAAATGAAATAATCAGTTTATATAGTTAATGGTGTTATAACTTAAAAGTGACTAAAGTGACTATTTCATGGTTCCAGTCTTATGTAAACTCTTTACATAGGATGCCCCAACTTCCATGTCTCTACATGAACGATTTAGGATCACTTTGTTTGTACTAACTACAAAGTGGGCCGCATCCATAGTGTTCTTAGAATAAGGTGTCCAACCTTATTCATTCATTATAGAATGTTTCGGCTATATACTCCAACTTGATCCAAGTTTATGTCTCTACATAAAGTTCAAGTCTACACTAGATAACCTTTGGACTTTAGTTTATTGGCTTCAAGATTATAATTTTTGCTAATAAGTCCTCAATAACCACTTTATTGAATAGAATATGGTTTTAACTTACAAATTACGAGTTTTAAGACATAAATTCCAACATAGACACATAACATTATTATCATGTTTCTAATCGGAAGTTAACAGATCATGTAACGGGACGAATAGTAGGTCCTTTGCTGGGTATATTTTTTATACTCACTCTTTTCTATGTTCAATATTTCAAGCAAAGGTAGGGGAGGAAGGGTCTGTGACATGCCATATGGGGACTTAGTTCTACTTTCATGTCTATTTATCAACTTTTAAGTATTTTGATTTTTTAGACATTTTATTTAATGTTTCATCTAATTTGTTTATCTTTATCTTTAAAAAGTCTTAGAACCCACGTGTCATGTTTTCACAGTATTTTATTGAATTTGCAGATTTTTTGTTTTAAAAAGAGTTATTTGATATTAATTTTATAATAATTTTAGTTTTCCTCTTTCTAGGAAAGTGTAAATTTTTGTTTGTCTTTTGAGTAATGAACTTAGCTTAGCTTAAAAGATCGGGTCGTTACAAAAAACAATTAAGATTTGTGAAGATTTAAAAAATTATAGAATCTCGGTCTAATTGTCTAAAACCAATAATATGTCGGTCTAATTGTCTAAACCCTAAAACCCAAAACAATCGATAAATTAGAAATTTTTAATATTTTAGGAAATTTTGATCGTTGATCTCACTTGAGATTGACCTAGATCTTGCTCGAGATTAATCGTAAAAAACAGTTTTATGTGTTTTTAAAAAGTGTTCTACTTTTGAAAACAAAAATTAAAAAGTCTACTACTTTTGTCAATTTCCCTAAAAAATTACCACGCCTGTTCTTGGTGGGCTTTAGGTCTCCTTCTCATTATCCTCAATCGGCTTCGTGTAGGCTAATCAATGGGTGAACATGAGCACTCAAGGTAGAAAACGATGGAGATGACATTGGTGTTTCGTCAAAACACTAGTTGGGAAGGAAGTTTTCCATTTTGAGTGTCAAGCCTATTGCTTATAGATACATGGACGTTGGAAGACATTGGAAAGCAACTAAATGGATACTAAGGTATCTAATGTGGTCAAAGGATGCTAATCTAACCTACCAGAGTACTTAATTATCTAACCTAGACCTGTATCGCTATGTGAATTCTTATTTTGTAGGGGACTTAGACAAAAGAAGATCCCTAATGCTATGTGTTTCTATATGGTCCTAGTCTACGAAGATGGAATGCCAACTTACAATCAATAATCACCCTATCTATAATAGAAGGCAAAATACATAGTATTGACAGAAGCAATTAAAGGGGGATTATGGTTAAAAGGATTGATGAAGGCTTTGGTACCATTCAATCTATGGTTCAGATTTATTGTGACAACAAAAGTCCTAGTCATTTATCTAAGAACCAATACCACTCAAGGACAAAACACATAGTCATTGAAGATCATTGTATCAGAGAAAAAAAATCAATAATGGGGAAGTGAAGGTGTTGAAAATAAATACCTCTGAAAACGGATATGATATGCTCACCAAACCAGATTCCAAGCTGAAATTTCTTAAGTGTCGTGAACTGATAGAGTTTCATTTACCCTTAAAATGGATGAAAAACGAGTCAGTAATGGAAGGAAGAAGCTACATTTGTTGGAATCATAGTGGAAATTTGAAGATTATTTGATTTCCAACATCTCTACAATAGTTATTTTACGGTTTTACAACTACTTGTAATAGATCTACAACATATAAATAGATTTGATCTCATTAATATTCATGTGTGTGAAGATATTTTAAAAAGAAAAGAATCATTTATCTTAGTGTAGCTTCAAGAGAAACTCAACCTTCCATGGACATAGGCCATAGTTTGCCAAACCACATGTATCCTCGTGTTCATCGTATCTTCTTCTTCTCTTTCACTATCCTTGATTGCATGATTGGTAGTCGTGGCCTCTCCTCCTCCAAACATTTAAACTACCACATTATTAGAAATCTGTTCTTCTTTCTCCATTTTTGTCCTGCACTAAATTAAAGCTTAATAGGATATTTGTTGAAAATCTATTAGAGATGGTTGTTGTCGTGTAATCTTCTGCAACAAAAGGGGAACTGTATTGATGTTTCCCTTCTTGAGACCACCTACATTATTCTTCTTTGTCAATTAATGCTTAACTTTCTGGAGGTGCTTAGGGTTTTCATTTTAATGCTTTAAATGATATTTATAATGGCAGGCATATTAGTTGGCGTAGTACATGTCATTGTTACTATGTGATGAAAAAATAGTTTCCTGTTGCACATTTTAAGTTTTAGTTTGCTGCGTTAAGATGATGGATGTTTGGATTTCCACACTACCTTTCCAGTTAAATTGTTTTATGTTTGGGTAAATGACTTTGATGTAGGACTTCCAGATTTTGGCTGGAAAACTGGCACTACAAGAAATCGAGGTTCTCCCAATGTAGAAAAAGACACATTATCTCGATGCAAACTCTCACACGTTGGGCAAATGTCCTTTTCCTGATGTCGTGATATAGACGTCAAGAAAGACGTCAAAAGTAACAACTTATGCCGATGCTTGGGTGTCACATCAGGAACTATCAGTTGGAAATTATCTAACATTAATTGTGTCAGATGGATATTCCCGATGCATGTTGCATGGCGTCGGGGACTTCATCGGGAGTAAGGGAATCTTCTGACCCTATTTTTGTGCATTGAGAATAGCGTCGAGATTCTCGATAACATTAGTTATTCATCGGGAACGACGTCGGGAGTAAGTGAATCTCCTAACGTTTTCATGTTGTGTTGAGAGTTCCCCTATAAAATTAATGGTTTCAATTATGTGAAACAGTACAGAACCAGAATGAAAGAGAGAAAGAGGAGAGAGCCATTTCGCCAGCGATCGTAGAGAAGAGAAGCGTCCAGCCGTTGCCCTCGCTGCCGTGAGCCTACCGTTGTCCCTTTCCCACCATCTGCAGCCGCAGAATCCTAGTTGAGTTAAGTTTAAAATCGTAAATTTTAGGGATTTTTTTTTTCAAAATTAATTTTAGATTTTTAATTATGAATTAGTTTAGGATATTGTTTAGGCATAGATTTTTGTTTTTGAAATGAGAATTTTGAATGTAGGTTAAAGGAGGGGTATTTTAGAAATTGAATTGGAGAATTGAAATTTTGAATGTGTGGGTTTAATTTGAAAAGGGGAGTGGGGGATTTGATTGAATATTTGAATGGGGTGGGTTGAAAATTAGAGGCGAGGGGGGTTGATTTGAAAATTTGAAAGGAGAGGGGGTTAAATTGAAAATTTGAAGGGGGTTGAATTGAAATTTTGAGGGATTAGGGTTGAAAATTTGTGGGGGGGGGGGGGGGGGGGGAGGGCAATGGCTATTATTGTGTTAAAAATTCTATAATATGTGTTAAGATTCGTTTTGGCTATCTTGCGGTTATGATAATCTTTAGTTCAATTCTAATAGTTTATTTTTTTAGCAATTTTAAATAACTTTGTTGTTGATTTAGGATGGCTATCCTACAATTATGGTAGCCGTTTTTGTTTTGAATTTGTTTGTATTTCTAAAGGTTTTAAGGAGTGGTAATAGGATACCTTATAAGGTAGCGTTGTTGGAAAGGGTGGGTAGGATGCGCAGATTGAAGTATTTTATGGTTAATAATTAGGTTGTGCTGGCTATCCTGCAGTTATGGTAGCCTCTGTAGTTTGAAGTTAGTTTTAGTGAAAATTTTGAGAGATTGTATATTTAGGGGAGTAAGTTTAAGATGTGAGAGGAGAGGAATATGTTTCTAATCAAACCTATTTATGTTTTAGGGACTTAAATGATGGACAAGAGCTGGATGAAACTTAGGAATAAGTTTTCCTTTGAGTATAGACAGGGAGTGACCCAATTTTTAGAATTTATCAAGTTTCACATTGATGCCTACAGACGAATAAGGTGTCCTTGGAAGAGATGTATGAACTTAAATTTGAACTCACTAGAAGGTGTGGAAAAACATCTATTGACTATTGGAATATCTATCTACTACACAAAATGGGAGTATCATGGAGAACCATTAAGCTTTAGAGGTATAGAAAACTTTGAGGAAGGAACTAGTAGTAACCCCTTTGACGAAGGATTTAGTAGTGGGCAGTTTAATGAAGAAGATGATATATTTGGTATACTGAATGATTTACAAGTCCTGGTTGAACAGGAAGAGGAAACAAAGTAACGTAATTTGGAAGATGAAATATCGAGGAATATTGGGGTAGATATAGATGAAGATAGAACAAACATGTTTATGGACTTATTTAATGAAGCACGTAACGAGTTGTACCCCGGTTGTTCTGAATTTTTGTCCTTGAATTTTTTGGTTAAGTTAATGCATGTGAAGGTCTTAAATGGTTGGAGTAACAAGTTGTTCAACATGTTGTTAGAACTTTTAAGAGCGACGTTTCCAATTTGTAGTAGTACTATCCCTAGTTCATTTTATAAAGCCAAACGAAAACTTTGTGACTTGAGCTTGAGATATGAGACTATTTACGTGTGCAAGTACGAATGTGTATTGTACATGAAAGAGTTTGTTGATTTGCACCATTGTCCTACATGTGGCGAGACTCGGTACAAGTTGAATCATAATAGAGGAAAAAAAATTCCACATAAGGTATTGCACTACTTTCCTTTGGTACCGAGATTACACCACTTGTTTGTATCGTAAGAAGGATCCGCTGACATGAGATGGTAGAGGGATTAACAGATGGATAACATACAATCGCAGCGAAAATAAGGATCGGAATTTTACCCTAGATGCATCTAATTAATTAGAGATTAACATGCATTAAACACAACCTTAATTACACTAAATTAAGGTTAAAAGAAACATTTACCTTTGAAACTTCCGATGCTCCAAATCTTCTCATGATCATGAACCCAGGACCACCAATAGAGTTGACCCGTTATACTTCAAACTTAGAACCGAGTTGTGGGACCCGTTCAATGAAGAAAGTAAAGAAAGATGGATGGAAATTAGAGAAGGAATTTTAGGGTTTGAGATTTGGGAGAGAGAAGATCTTTACGTTAATTTGTAATTTAAATTTACAAAATGGTAAAATCTTCTTCAATTTGAAAATTGCCCCTTAAATAGACTAATTACATGCAAAAATTGTATGTAATTGAATCACACTCCATTAACCATTAGTGGATTTATTCACCATTCCATTTTCTCTTAGTGGGCTTGGTGTCGTCACCATAAGCTTCCACCTAGCCCACTAAGAGTTAGTGGGATTATCCAACAAAATGTTGGATTTTTCCACCAACTTTGGTCGAAAGGGCGAAATGGTCATTTAACCATTTTAGTCAAAGTCAAACTTTGACTTTTTAAGTCAAAAGTCAACATTTTGAATTTTTACAATTTTGTCCGTCTTGACTAATTTCGACCTCTCGAGAATGAATCCGCATTCATTTTCCTAAAATTTCAAATCACATTTGAATACAAAGCCGGTCAAAGTTTGATTTTTCAATGTCAAAAATCAACATTGTCTTTTTACAACATTAACCATTTCCATTAATTTCGAGGTTTCAAATATGAATCTCTATTCATATTTTTAATATTTAATTCACATTTCAACATAATGCTCTTGCCCAAAGCTATAACCGACGACTCACTTCTAGTTGTCGGTTTCTCTCTCTTTACCTAATTCGAACAATACAAATTATTCCAACATGTTTTTCTACTAACCCTAAAGTAGATATGAGTGAATTACGTCATGCACCATATGTCCCTAGCCATCCATCCGATCTTATCCTTGAAATGGGAGGCTTATTGGACCAACGCTGTATGATTGCTCTCACCTATGTAGATCTAAGGATAATACTGTTTGAACAAAAGTTCATAGTTAGCTCAAGATTAAGATTAAGTTACCTAGGTCATCATAATCGAAATGGTCAGTTTATATAGTGAACGGTGTTATAACGTAAAAGTGATTATTTCATGGTTCAAGTCTTATGCAAACTCTTTAGGATGCCCTCACTCCCATGTCTCTACATGAATGATTCAGGATCACATCGTTTGTACTAACTACAGAGCTGGTCGCATCCATAGTGTTTCCAGAATAAGGCGTCCAACCTTATTCATTCACTATAGACCATTTGGGCTATATACTCAAACTTAATCCAAGTTTATGTCTCTGCATAAAGTTCAAGTCTACACTAGATAGCCTATAGACCTTAGTTTATTGGATTCAAGATTATAGGATTCTATTTTCACTAATAAATTCTTGATAAACACTTTTTAGATAGAATTAGTTTTAGCTACAATCTACGAATTTTAGGACACAAATACCAACATAAGCGTGTTGAAACAGATGATGTATTGAGACATCCAGCTGATGTCGAGGGATGAAAGAACTTTGATTCTAAATTTCCTAATTTTGATTTTGATCCACGAAATGTGTGTTTGGGGTTGGCTTCAAATGAATTTAACCTATTTGATAAAATGAGTACCTCGTACAGTATGTGGTCTGTGTGTTACTTCATTACAATTTACCACCATGGAAATGCATGAAAGAGATAAATTTCTTCATGTCACTGCTCATACCATGTCCTAAATATCTTGGTAAGGAAATCGATGTGTATCTCCAACCATTGATTGAAGAATTGAAAAAGTTATGGACTTTCGGGGTGCGTACGTATGACTCTCTTACAGGTCAGTTTTTTCAGATACGTATGGTGACCTATCAAGATGGAGTACAAAGGGGTATCAGGCATATCCTATATGCATGGTGCTAGATCATCGTGCGAGATACGAGGTAGAATATCTTTCGGGCGAGATAGACGCTATCTTCCAAAGAACCACGTGTGGTATAAAAGTAGGCTATACGATGGAAAGGTAGAGCGTAGGGCTTTATAAGTTGTCACTATGTCGTCATTTGCATGCAATAATTTTCTCGAGACGGATGCTATGTTCCTCGAGTTTGCAGAGGGTTTAGATAACCTTGCGGGTGAGTCTAATAATGGTATACATTTTAACTTAGGATTATTTAAAGTTTTTTTGTAACATTATATGTTATTATAATTTATTGAGCAGGATCCTCTTTTCAACCATCTACGACTCCGACTCCTAGGAGACGTTCGCAGTCTCGACTCTTAGAGTTGGAGCGCTATGTTGCAGCCAATGGACGGGTTTCGATGACGATCGCCCCGAGCGCAGAGAAGCCTATTTCCCCACACGTTGTTTGTTTCAACAAGGCAGTAGACATGTGTGTGCGAAAGACATTTCTCGTCCGCTGCCTTCAGTGGGTGGACATAGGCAGAGAATATATCGAAGTCGTCAAGGCCGACCTTGCGGTAAGTCCACTACACATTTATGATTTCATTTGAAACATATTTAAGTTAACCAAGCCAATATGTTGTTTTTGTAATGTGTAGCGATTTTTTGAACTTGATTTCAATGATCAAGCAATGAATAGGTTCATTGAGCATCAGATGCTCAACACCTTAAAGAGTTTCGGGGCGATTGTCACAGGCACTACAAAAAGTGCAACGACCTCGAGGAGGCTCGTACCAACCCACCACACCTATTGGTGGGACGTGATGAGGATTGACACTTTCTCTGTGACCACTACATGAGCCGTGCATTCGAGGTGAGAAACTAAACCATTTATCATGGTTAATTATGATTTTAACTTTTAATAGTTTTCATGTAAGAGCAATCCCAGACGAACAAGGCTGCTAGACAGAAGCAATCTTACAGTGATAGCAACGGATCAAAGATGTTTCTACAACGACAACCGAGCAAAAAAAGGAGTTTGTCGATCGTGTAGAGTGTTTTTCGACAAATACACCTTTGAGACACGACGTTCGTGTTACAGGTCGTAGAGGATGCAAATGTAAGTTATCCAAGCAACACTTCTGCCCTTATTTGTCTTCTTTGATAGTATATTTTTGACTTACTAACTTAATTTTTAAATTTTTTGCAGAATCAAATGTTGGAACAACAATCCCAACCTACCCCATAGGGTAATTAGCCACTCTCTAGGGATGAGATATGCAATCAAATGTTGGTTAGATGACTAGGCTACTCAAAAGGCCTTGGTTGGGGCCCAAGGCGAAAGCCTACGAGACGATGAGTGCAAGTAGTTCCACTATGTCAGTATGCAGTCCACAAAAAGAGAGCTTCAATTACACACTACGCTTGATCAAGGTATAGAAAGGATTGAAGAGCGGACAAGAAATCACTAAGCGTTAATTTAAGAAGTGGAACAAATGTGGAAGTTGATAGAAGACATGACTCGGGCACAGTAAGGACCACCACATGTGTCCTACCTTTGTGGTACGTATATATTTTTTCATTATTCTTAAGTTTTTTAAATGATACTATACAGTGATGGTATGGATACATATGTACTAAGCTTAGCCACTTTTGTATCATTGTAGGACCCGTGGTGTAGAATGGTGTACGAGACTCGTTAGGAGACATACAACTTTCTTTGCACTTTTTCGTATTATGAACATTAAATTTTTTGTATTATGAACGCTATTATAACCATGTATGTGATCCGTAGGTACACCCCTAAATCGTGCAAGTGTCCCGTAGGAACACCCCCTAGTCGTGCGAATGACCCCATAGATAGGTTCACGATATAGGAAGAGTAAGAAGCTTAACATACAAAGTTAATAGACACACCATACTCCAAAAGTATGTAACATCATCATAAACATCATAACATAACATGGATATTAATCATAACGTCGTTAAGTATATGATTAATATATCACGTATCATAATAATTATAAACATATTAGTCATCATCATCAACATAACATCAGTCATCATCATCAACATAACATCACTCATCATCAACAACATCGTATTATGCATTTTATCTACCATAAGTGCATAACCGTAAATACATGCATTCTCTTTTAAATTCAGTTCGAAGGTCCAGTAGTAGAATATTTTACCTCAAGATTAGCTAAAACAATTATTTTCTAATTAGCGGTTGAGAGCCTTCCAATTAATTTGACCCTAACAATAAAGGAGAATTTAAATAGCTTAATTAACACATTAAATTAAATCTGATAATTTTACTTAAGCTTCATGACATACAATTAAATCAAATTCTCAGCAAACGACACATATTAAAACCTTTAAGCAATTAAATATTCATCCACCAAATATTTAATAAATTCCAATCTCCAAAAAATCAAATAGTTTCCATTAAATGAAAAAAAAAATGTCTCCCAAACAAAATAAGTCTAACTAAACAAAACTACAAAAATAAACTCCAAAAATTATCTAAATTTCTGGGGCATTACAATCATTTCTGTGCAGTCTTCTCGACCCCCTGCCGATTAGTAGCAATAACTCATCGAGGGCATTTGTTAGCTAAGGGCCCCTCCTGTTTGCATTTGACTCAAATTCTCTTACCCGCTAGACAGCGATCCGCATGATTTTTGCCACAGCTGGTGACGACGAAAGGTGCCACCTGAACTTAAATCTCTAAGAGTAATGTTAGCAGGTTGCTGCTCAGCCATCATCTTTTGTCCTGAGGTTGACCCTTTCCCTGCACCCTTGGACGGATCCACCCTTTCATGTAAACTCATATTCACTGCCAGGCACAGTGCATCAATGTTGGTGGTTGGCCTGAAGGCTCGAATGAAACCCTGCAGGTCTAATCTGAGACCTCTAACAAACTTGTGGGCTTTAGCAGCCTCATCCTCTACCATCTCAAGAGTAATGCCTCGTAATACTCATTCTTCCTCAGACTTGGGATTCACTTTTACCATCATCTCATCGTCTACACCAAGGATTCACATTCACCAGCATCATACGACGGACCTGGGATTCACTTTCACCAGCGTCTTTCATAACATTATTCACCTAGATCTTGGATTCACATTCACTTGCATCCAGCATCAATAACACATCTCATACTCACTCAGACCTGGGATTCAATTTCATGAGCATCTCATCGCCTAGACCTTGAATTCACATTCACCAGCATTACACGATAGACTTGAGATTCATTTTCACTACCATGTGATAGATAAAATCGCTCCATATCGTACAATCGTCATAGAATATAACAAGGGAATATTAGGTCAGAAGCTTTTCATACAACACACCGTAGCACAATAGTAGAAGTTCTAGCAATAACATCAATCACAAGATCACAAAGATTCACAATCAATCATAAACCTTACTTTCATTGCCAAAAGAATCATTAATTCATTTACAAGATCGTTTACAAAATATTTGCTTTACTCATGAAAAACCATTCACAACAAACATTTGTTTATAAGGATAACTCACGAAAATACTTAGCCTCAACTATTTCCCCCTTTGGCTTTTAGCGTATTCTTCTTACCAGTGGTTCCTCTCAACTTGTTGTTCAACACCTATAACTCTCTCTATAGATAATTTATCAAAATTTTTAACATCTCATGTCCTTCTTTCGACTTTGTCGATTCTATTTATAGTGACCTTTTATATCCTAGAGTTATCTCCATGCTCTATATGTGTCACTTTCCCATTTCACTGCGTTATGCAGCCAACTCTGTGAGGTTTGATCCGAAGAAAAGGAGTTATTCTGGATAAGTATAACATTCGACGAGGAAAGGATGAAAAAACAGTAAGGCGACAATGAAGAAGCCTATAGTGAACGCCAGGAGTTAAGGGTTTAGTAATGCGAGAAGAAATATCCAGACCTAAGGAAGTAGAGGCGAGGAAGTGTCTTGTCAGGGTGAGATGGCAACTCGTTGCGGGGAAGTGAATGTATGTTGCTTTTTGAGAAGATAGAAGGGTCAGACGATTAAAGATTTTGGCTTGCTAAGGAGATAAGGTGTGCATCTCGAGGAAAAGTAAAATTACCACTAATGGGTAGCTTACGTGTCAAGTTTGAATTGACTACATGGCACAACGAATTAAGTATGGCGCCACATGTAAGTGTGGAAGATCACTATAAATAGAATCAAAGTCCTAAAAGGAAAAGGTTGTTCGAAAGATTAAATTCCTCAGACGAAGATGTCAAGGAGGAACCTTAAGTGATGAATGGCCGATAGAGAGAACTGCCTGATAAGAAAAGGACTCCAAAAGCAGAGAAGGAAGGGGTTGAGGCTAAGTATTTGTCGTGAGTGATCTTTATAAACGAATAAATGTTTGTGAGCAATAAACATGTTTTTAATGTGATTTCTAAGTTGATTATTTATGTATAAATATTTATTTTGAGCAAGCTTTTGTTATCTTGTTAATCTCTTAGAAAATGATTTCTCTCAAAACAGTGTGTTGCGTTTATAAGCTTGTTATGGGAATGTTGTATGCCAATGTTGATTATTCAAAAGTTCCATGTTATTAGTGTTAACTGTATGATATTGTTACTATTGTGATTGTATGCAAGGGAAGTAGGACGGGTGGCTAACCCTTCTGTCTACTCTGTTAGCTTGTAATAAGGTCTACCGCACGATGTTGGTTAAAATTCTAGGTAACTTGCGTAGGGCAGATTAAATGTGAATCTTAGGTTTAAACGAGGGGAGAATCCTAGGTCGAGGCTTGTGTGACGTTATCTTGATGTTGGACGTTGGTTAAAATCCTAGGTAACTCATAAGGAGCTGATTGAATGTGAATCCTACGTTTAGATGAAATGTGATGAGAGACTAGTCAAAATACCAGGTAACTTGTAAGACACTTGTTGAATGTGAATCCTAGGTCTTCGAGACAGAAGAATTCCAAGTCTTAGAAAGATTGAATTGTCACCAGACACTGGTAGAAATCTCGATTCAATCATGTCATACTGGTGAAAGAGAATCCCAAAACTTTTGCATGATGCCGGTAAGAGTAAATCTTAGGTTTAGATGATGCAAGACTAGTGAAAGCAAATCCGAGGTCTAGGCGATTAGATGTAATGGGAGAATCCTAGATCCAAGTGATGGGTATTGTTTGCTTGATGGCTTGAATGTGTGGATTTGCCATACTTGTCGTGGCTGCAACTAAAGTGGCAAAAGTTTGAGTTTTGAGGTTTATTATTTATGGTTGTTGTTATTGTTATGCGGTTAATCTTATTCATTATTGTTATGCGGTTAATCTTATTCATTATTGTTATGCGGTTAATCTTATTCATTTTGTGTGTATTTTTCCCAAAAAGGTTTTCTCGAACCCATCACTCACTATGTCCAGTTGACTTAGGTTTTAAGTTTTCCTCTCTCTAGGTTGCCAGAAGTTGAAGCTAAGCAAAGGATGGTTCTTAGGCGTTGTAGCCTTGTTAAGGAGGAAAGGAAGAGTTACTTTGTAGTCTTACATGGCATGCTAACCATGTCATCTTGTCATACATTTAGAGAGCCTGTTGGCAAGCAGATGGTTGCTTAGTCTGGATGGCCCACCTCCAAAGTTGGTGAAGTATATAACCTGGAGTGCCAGAGAGACAAGGGGTTGAGTCGAGGAAGGGATAGCCATAAACCCAATCTGCAAAGAGAGGTGGTTAGGCGACCAGAGTGAAAGACTAAGTTACACCTTTATACATCTAAGTACCCACCACAAAGAGTAGTGTTTAGCGATGAAGAAAGAAAATAAGACCCCAAAAGATGTCCTTGATTTGGATTGTGGATGACAAAAAGGAAAAAGGATAGAAGTTGGAGTCTTACACCCTTAAGCAACTTGGTGTGAAGAGAAGCACCTTGGTAAGAAGAACGGTGCGAGAAGAGATCATACTAGGTTTTATTTTATACAAAGTAAAGTTTGAGGGTTGTAATTTGTAATGCAGAACTCTATAAGTGTTAAGTTCGTAAAGAGAAAAGTTCAGTTACACTACTTTGTTGTTGTTATCTCCTTGAGGTTGTCGCCTAGGGGTCAAAGTCTTAAGTAATGCTTTGTAAAAGTACTAGGCGATTAGAGTAAAGTTTGAAAGCTGTAAAACATGGCCCATTGTGTTTATCTTTGTGCTTATGGCATACATATTTTTGAGTTAAGTAATAAGACCTATGCGACGAAGTCAAGTTGCAGAGTAGTTTTCTATTGCAAAAAGTTGTGTCGATCTCTAAGCTTCAATGAAAGAGCTTTGCTAAAGAGACAAGAGTAAGAATTGTGTCGCTTACTAGGCATTCAGAATGTCGTCTCGCAAAGAGATACGTAATGGATGTCTAGGCAGCACACCTTCATTTGTTCGCATGGAATGACATTTGGGATGGGGCATGACAAACCCAAACTCGACACGTAAGCCAAAGTCAGATACAAATAGACACATTCCTTAAGGCGCCAACCTTATCTCCTTGGAAAGCCAAACTTCTTTTCATCTAACTCTCCTCTCAGGAAACTACAAAACATTTACTTTGCCTCAAAGGGTAGTCCATCATAATGTACGGACATCCATCCTCTCATTAGAATTCCTGCCTTATTGCGACCATACTTAGGTAGAAGCACTTCTTCGTGCATCACTTCACACAATGCTTTGTTCTTAGCTTCCATCACGGCCTTATTGAGACTCGATAGCTTCAATCTCACCTCCAATTTCCATCTCTCTCACAATTTCCTTCACTTATCTGGTCCCACAACCCGGTATCGATCCATACCGGGTTGTGGGACGAGAAAAGTAAAACAAATTGCTAGAGAGATGGAAATTAGATATGGGATTTAGGTTGAGTCTTAAGAGAGAAAAAATGAATTTGGTATAAAAGTTTGTAAAATTAAAATAAATCAAAATTTTAAAGAACTTTTAATATTTGAAAAATGGTCTTTAAATAACCTAATTACATGAAAAATTGAAAGTAATTAGTTTAACAAATCTCAACACCTAACACTCCACTAAGCATTAGTGAAACTTAGTGGGCTAGATGTCTGCATCTCATGTAGTCATTTATCTTGTTAAGTATTAGTGAGATTGTCCAACAAAATGTTGGACTTTCCCACAAACTTTAGTCCAAGAATAATATGGTCAGTTGACCATTCAAGTCAAACTTAAACTTCAACTTTTTAAGTCAAAAGTCAACATTTTGACTTTTTACCATTTTGTCCGTCTTGACTAATTACGACCTCCTAAAAATGAATTTGCATTCATTTTTCAAAAATTTAAATCGCATTTGAATATAAAGTCGGACAAATTGACTATTAAAAGTCAGAAGTTAATATTTGGACTTTTTACAACTTTGACCAATTCCATTAATTTTGAGCTTCCAAATTTGAATATGCATTCATATTTTTAATATTTAAACCACATTTAAATATAAAGTTCTATCTCCAACTTATAATCGACCAATATATCACATATATTTTTTGGTTTCTCTGTATTTACATAATTTGAATAATTCGAATTATTCCAACATATTGTTAAAAGTGAATTCAATATAAGTTAGTAGGGGAACCAAATGGACCTATAGATTATGGACTTTAATGATTCAAGATTAACTGGTTAAGCTCTTTTAGACCAAGGTAATCAACATTTGTTAACTAACAAGTCATTCCACTAAATTTTCGTAGTTGCACTTCCCTCACTATAGATATATTTATTTCCATCTGATATAACAATGATTAGCAAATTAATCTTTCACAAGTTGTTGGTAACTTTGGCTGGGTCAAAATATCGTTTTACCCTGAGACTACATCTTGCTCCTTAAGTCCCACTAATCTACTATTGAACAATTGATTTTAGGTCCAACCTATTAAACGAATACCTCTCGAGCCAATGAGAGGGTGGGGCCCCTTATTTAAGATTTAGATTCAATCCTTAAGGGAACAACCTATCTGCTGACCCTAAAGTAGGTAGAAGTGAATTTCGTCGTGCACCTTATGTTCGCAGCCATCCACCCGATTTTTACCCCTGAAATGGGAGGCTTATTGGACTTACACGTTGAGCTGCCCTCACCTATACATATCTCAGGATAATTTCGTGTGAACAGAAAGTTATAGTTAACACAATATTAAGATTAAGTTTTCTATGTCATCAATAATCGAAATAGTCAGTTTTATACAATCAATGGTGTTGTAACTTAAAAGTGACTATTTCATGGTTCTAGCTTTATGTAAACTCTTTACATACGATGTCATCATTTCTATATCTCTACATGAACGATTTAGGATCATATCGTTTATGCTATCTATAAAGCGGGTCGCATTTATAGTGTTCTCAAAATAAAGTGTCCAACCTTATTCATACACTATAGACCATTTGGGCTATATACTCAAACTTGATCCACACCTATATCTCTACATAAAGTTCAAGTTTACACTAAAAAGTCTTCTGACCTTAGTTTATTGGATTCAAGATTATACTATTATATTTTCACCAATTTGTCCTCAATAACCACTTTATTTAATATAATATAATTTAAACTACAAACTACAGTTTTAGGACATAAATTCAAACATTGCAAAGATTATAATTTGCTAATTCCAAGTTTAGATATTTCTTTCCGCTCCATAGGTCTATGTTTAATTAAAAAGAGATAGTTAAGAGCTATAGTTTAAGCAATGTCAACAGATGTTGTTAGTAAGAAGAACGATGTTGGTAGGCTGTATGCCACATCTCGAGCCTAGTGAGGAGGTGCTCCAGGATGGGGTGTGACAATCTCGAGGTTTCAATGGAAATATCCTTAAGGATTTAAACACATGAAAAATCCTTTATGTTTTTGGAAAAAGTTTTTATAAGAACCACTCACAATCACAATTAGCTAGCTTGTCCGCCTAGCTCCTTAGCCAAGACTTTTTTCTTGCACTTAGTGGGCTAAATGTCTGCATCTAATGTAGCCACTTGAAGATCTTCTCAAGTTTGTGTTACGTAAGCTCAAGGTAAAAGCAGCTTCAAAATGTTCGAATTTCCTCTATTCATAAGCCTTTCTAGTGAAGTCTCCCATGCGGGAATGATTACTTCAATCCGACGGTAAGAAGTGGTCCAATGTCAGAACACTAAATGTCACTTTCACTTCTTTATCCTGAGTTATGATTGGGTGGGAAGGTCAAATAAATTGCCGACTTTCTTACAAAAGGGTGATGTCACTACTTCTCAGTGAAGGAAGATCAGAAGGCAGAACAGTCCTCGCATAGACACTTCTCGTCACACAACAATCTCCTCGCATAGACCAATCTTGCTTGTCTAAAATGGGAGTTTCCGAATCCTATGTGGCTTGGATCATATTTAAAAGTATCGTGATAGTGTCATAAAAAAGACAAAAGCACGCACACGTATAGACTTCGGAGTGCCACAATGCTTAAAGGCAACATTGTACGCATGCTATTTATTCCACCTCTTCATCAGTGTCCTCGTGGGAATTTGTAATCTTCGTCTCCATGCCATTTTCCGCTTTTGGGGAGTCGGGGTCTAGGTGAGATATTATGTCCTCATTAGAAAAGTTCTTTGTCTTTTATTTTTTATTAAAAACAATTAAATTATGGTACTTATATGGAAATTGTAAGTATTTCAGGTAAACAGGTTAAAGTTAATTAAATTAAATTAATAAAACTTTTTTAATATTTATTTATTGTAAAGTTAATAAAAAGAAAAAATTGTGAAAATTTATGAAAAATTAACAGATTTTTGTATTTATATTTTAATTCTAAATATTTTATGTAGCAAGTTAAAGTTAATATGTTTAAATCAATAATAATAACGTTTTTTTTTTGAATTATAGCAAGGCTTAGACTCCCTTTAAGACCAAGAATCCCTTCTTAATGGCAGAGGTTTAGGCTCCCTCTAAACCAATATACTTTTTAGAATGTTGCGAACAAGGATTGAAGAATTTGCAATAGAATACATTGAGCAATGAGCAAATACAATGAAGAACTCAAAGGTTGTATGAATAATAACTTTTGCTCAAAGAACCATTGAAATTTTCATAAAGAACGTAGTATAATTGCAAAATAATCACATTCCGTTTCTTCAATAAACAAAATTGGCAACGCTAAAAGTGTTCCATAATTGGCTTTAAATAAGCTAATTCATAAAAGGAAATAACATCCAAATAAGAAAAGATCAATCATCATCTTGAATTGGAAAATATATTGAATTAGATAAAGTTGTCACACTAGACCCGAGATGTGGCGTGAAGCCGACCGACATCGTTCTTCTTCTAACTATATCTGTCAACCCCGCTTAAACTATAACTCTTATCTATCTCTTTTTTCCTTAAACTTAGACATAAAGTGCGGAAATAAAAGTTTAACTTGAAAACAATAATTTAAATATTTTACGAAACATTCTCAGGTTTGATCCAACCAACGGACAACTTGTTCAATAGTCTTATATAGGAAAAATGAAGTTCAGGGTCCTAACTGGACAACACTATTACAAAACTCAACAAATTCAAACCCTTAAACTAGTTTATTACAGACAACTAAGTCTTTTATTAGCTTAATTACAATTTATCATACATACATGAAATGAATCGTACAAAATCTAATCAAACTTAAACAAGAGTAGGTAGAGCTTTAACAGGCATCGTAAACACGATCTCCACCTGTAAGGAAATTAAACATTGAAAGGATGAGCTATAAAGGCCTGTGTGTGACAGCTTTTAAAACAAAACATGTTCATTGAAATGAGTATGCAACACATATAATACAATATTATGAAGTACTTTTCTAGGCCAAATTTTCTAACAAAACAACTCATGGCTTAGGGCATGCCTGATACCCCTAAAGTCTTCCTTTCTAACCTTAACTTTATGATGTAGTAGGTCATGCACAACACTCTTATCGTCTTCTTTTCCAACTCTACTATACGACGTAGTAGGGCACGCCCTGTACTCCCATCGTCTTTGTTTCTTACATTACTTATGAAGTAGGACATACCTAATACTCCCCTCGTCTTTGTTGAAGTGGGGCATGCCTAGCATTCATAACTGCATCATTGTCATGGAGTACACTCAACATTGACAATGAATTAATCTTCTTTGACCTTACTCTACGATGTAGTAGGGCACACCCAGTACTCTCATCGTCTTTGTCGTACTGGGGCACTCCCAGCACTCACGACCACATCGTTGTCATGGAGTACACTCAACATCGACAGCCGAATAATCTTTCTTTTGCACATAATACCATTATAATCTCGGTCTCAGACTCAGTCATGTATCTAATATCGCTCTTAGAAATATCAGCACATTTAATCATGCGATGTTCTTAAGATTTGCTAGCTTAAGTCTCAACTTAGCTGAACTCGTACTTAGCTATTAGAGCTATTTAAATTGATGTCACTCTTACATTATGCCTTGGCTAAACTTATCCATCAGTTAGATATATTTTCATAAACTCAACATTGAATTCATTTGCTCAGAAATCTCATGCTCAAGAAACATGTTCAACTTGAATGCTTTTAAACTTAAATAATTCATAGGTATTTATTAATCTCATGAAAAATCTTTCCAAACTTGAAAGTCATGCTTGGTAATATATTTATAACTCAAGTAGAAATCAAATACTTTTAATGCAAAGCATGCTATAAATACAACTTAATTAAAAAAGTTTTAGAAATTTATTTGAAACTCATTTTTGTCACTCATAAGTTTTGGTTTAAGTCTTGGTTTATAGGTTTGCCCTATTTCCTCTTGCCCTGAAAATCACAAGAAAACTCAAGTAAATCTGGGGTTCCAACTAAAGGAAACTTCTTTATCTTCTTACCTTTTTCCTTTTTTCTTCTCAAGAGAACTCTTTTATTACTAACCTCGACTTCTTTGAACTCTTTGAGTGATCTTAGCTTACTCAAGATCGGTTCTTCAAGTTTGCCCTAGCTTAACAAAAGCTCCCAACTAATTTAAAGCCTAAAATAACAAGACATAACTTAGCAAAATTGCTCTTAAGTTTCTTAAACAAAGAAGAAGAAACTTAAACTTGCTTGGATCTAACCTCAAGCTCTACTTTTCCTCTTTAGCTCAAACTCCCCAACACTCTTACGTTCTCGAATGTCTCTTGACCAAACATCCCTAGCAGAAACTTAGTCGAATTAGCCTCTTACATAACTCCAACAGATGCAATCAAATCTCAACTCCTCTTTACATCTCTTTACTTTGCTCTTGAAGTTGAAATGGTTAAAAATGAGAGTATGTTGTCCTTAAAAAGCTCTTCGCGTCACTAAAACGCTAGCCTTCATGAGAAATAAATTTTTGGAAATCTTTCTTCACGTGTGTCCTTAAGTGATCTTGGTTGAGATTGGCCCGAGATCCAAGGAGATCTTTACTCTTCTCGAGCGGACATGCTTGAGATCAAGCCCAAGAACCCTAATATTACTTTTTGTGCTTTTAATCTCGATCGAACATTACCCCGAGATGGCCTGAGATCCATCTCCATAAACCTTATGTCTTTCGATCTCGGTCTGCCACAACCACGAGATGTACCGGGATTTTCTCTTTGTCATTGTCTGCCTTTTCTCTTAGTTGAACAAGGACAAAGATTTTCACTTATGTCTCGAGATTGCACTCTGGGTACATGCTTTGATTCGATCTAGCCCGAGATGCTCTCCCTAGATCTTTGCTTTAGCTTGAGACTCTTGGACAAGTCAAACGCTTATCTTCTTAACTTTTTAACATGCAAATGAGATAGAAGATACGAATATCATAAAAGCAATTACATATTTCTAAATAAGGAAAGAATTCATAGAGAAATCTTCCGATATTGAAACTGAATGTTAAAACTGTATGCAAGACAATTGGCCAAACCACTGCCTTTGAAAACATATATATTTTCAACTACTAAAATCTTCAATAGTTCGATGCACGATATTTCCCTCTCTTTTTCCCCTTGTCCCCTAGTTGTAGTTTCAGTGCCTCTTTTGTTGAGGTGTGAATTATCTAGAGAGGAAAAAAGATTCCCCTTTTCTCATCTTCACATTTCATCGAGATAGTAAGCTTTAGAATGAACTAGACTTCCATTTTTAAACTATTGCATTTCCATTTTACTTCAAACTAAACCAACACCCTTCTCTCAAACTTTGCCCAATCCTCTAATGAAATCACAATCTTCCCTTGATTTGAAGAATTAAAGATGAAATCGCCAATGAGTTTTCTCTTTCGAATTGACCGATAGTCTATGTGGCAGAACTATAGTGGGAGAGATTGAATTGAAAACATTGTTAATCCATGTCAAAAATTTCATTATTAAAGATGGAGGAGATGTCACC
Source organism: Cucumis melo (assembly GCF_025177605.1). Taxonomy (NCBI): domain Eukaryota; kingdom Viridiplantae; phylum Streptophyta; class Magnoliopsida; order Cucurbitales; family Cucurbitaceae; genus Cucumis; species Cucumis melo. Next base: position 35,410,956 of record NC_066862.1, read on the forward strand.
ACTAGAGCTTCCCATCGTGATTGGTTGATTTTTTTTTAAGAAAAAATATGGTACTGGAAATGGAAGAAAGACGAAGAGATAGAGGAGAGATAAAAAAGAAAGAGAAAGATAAAAAAAATATTGTTTTCCATGTCATATTGCCACATTAGTATTTATAATTTTCTTTTATATTACATGTAAAAGTTTTTCTTAGACTAAAACGATTAATTTGAACTTTATACACTAATTGCACCTATTGCCTAAGACTTCAGAGCTAAAAAGGTATTTTTCTCTTAAAAAACATTGATAAAATATCAATAAGATAGGGTGAAAGGACTAAAACTTCATAACTAAAAGGTATTTTTCTCTTAAAATATATTGATAAAATATTAATTAGATATGGTGAAAGGGCGACCATATGTCAAACATCTAGATCAGTTATGTGAAGTTTGTTTTTTTAGCAAACAATCAAAGAAAAGTTTTCCACAAGAATCATCTTTAGTAGCAAAGATGTCACGCCCAGTCCCAAGTCACTATCTACCACTAAGGAGAGGTATGTCGCCTAGAACCTCAACGCGTAACTCCCATGAGGTAAACATTGAACGTCTAGAAGTAGAGTTAAGTATCATCAATAAAATTTAAACACGAAATGCAAACAAATGTGGAAGGAGACAACTTCATTGATTTTCAAAATAAGTGAATACATTTGGTGTCTAATACAAAGTTTCTCTTCAGATAACATAATGCAACTTAACAACACTGAAATTCTTCTTGCCTAGCTTCTATACCAAATTCTAGATAATAGTGGCCACTACCAAATGATGCAATTTTGGGTGCACGATAGGCAATCAAGATAGCAAGTTCAACGCTAGATGTCCATTACTACCTGGGGGAGGGAGAATAAGACAAACATTTAAAAGATTAGACAAAATTGTTTAGTGAGTGAGGTCTTTTATCTAATAAATTCAAATCATTCAATGGATGCAGTATAATAACATGTAATTTAAAACATCATCATTCTCTGATTTCATCATCATGAGTAATCTCGCATCACCGGCCTTTTCGGCTGCCACATAGTCAATCCGTAAAATCATTATATAAGTTGAATTAAGTCTTTGTATCCTTATCTTGGCTCAAGTATTTACCACTCTCTTTTGTCATGTTGCAGCTATGCGGAGTAAACTCAACACCTTTAGCAAGCCTTTTCATTTTCTCTACCCATCACGGGTCGTTTATTGTCAGATCACACAGCTAGAAAAGGGCATCCCATATCAGTTCACACAACAAGTATGAGGTATCCCATCCAAGATCACACAACATGGATGAGACATTTCAGTCCTGATCACACGGTAAGAATGGAGTATCACAACGCATAGGATATAAAAGTCATCATGTTTTAGTTTTACATGGTTTATGTATTCCTTAGGACTAAACCATTTCTCCCTATAAGAGTATCAAGATATATGCACACACATGTTTATATATGTACACACAATGCGTTAGGCATATCCACATATTCAAAGAGATATATCCAATTATATTTTCTTCAAAAAGATCGTTTACAAGACATTCTTTTATTTGTAAGGGTTACTCTCATATGCATCTTTTAAATTATTAGTTGTTACTTCTCATGCATGGTATGATCATTTCATTTCTACACAACTAAGTCCAATTCATGCATAGGATGGTGCAATTTGGGATTAGAAGACATAAGTGAGACGACATATAATCTCAATCTATTAAAGAAGCACATTTATAGATTCATTTAATACAAAACTTTCAAAATTCTTTTTTCAAGTATAACCACTAGCAATCACAAGTAGTTTGCTTCAGTGTGTGGCCTTCAACTCAACTTTCCTTTTCAAACTCGCTTGCAGGTCCTTGTCGGATTTCAGTTGATCGTGGTTCTCTGAGGCTTTAGAATTCTTCAAATTTTCTCCTCGGGAAGCTTATGGTTGGAAAAACAACCTCAAAATGACTGAAATCTCACTATTTATAGCCTTTTTCAAGAGGAGTCTACCAGTATCAGAATGATTACTACTGTTGACGGAGGGAAGATGTCCAATACTAAATCACCACGTGTCTCTACCATATCCTTACCTTGGATTTGGATTGGATGGCAATGTCAACATGTTCGTTGACTCTATTACGTGGGCAATGATGTCATTGCTTTATGGAGAAGTAGGCAATGATGTCATTACTTTATGGAGAAATAAGGCTATTTCGTGGTGGGTTCTTAGCCAGTCTTTTATCGCATAGTGCTTCTTCTCGCCTGGAAAATTTTTTCACTTGTAGTCTTATCGCGTAAGGTAATCCAAAATGTAGGTCTCACAAAAAAGACCACTTAAGTCAGTTCACATTGATTTTTGTGGATCGGTGAAACTAAGTTCTTTCAGTAAGTAATTATTTCTTATTATTTATCGATGATTTTAGTCGAAAAACATAATCGGTTTGTTTTGTCAAGGATAAATAAGAGGTATTTGGCATGTTCAAGAGATTTAAAGCTCTTGATAAAAAAGAAAGTGGTTATTACATAAAAGATTTGAGATCAGACAAGAGAGATGAACTCACTTCAAATGAATTAAAAGATTTTTGTATAGAAAATTGAATTCATCAACCTATGACAATTTCATTCACTACACAACAAAAAGGTGTTATTGAAAGGAAGAACATAACAATACTTAACATGGCTCTAGAATGTTGCTATGGATGAAGATATAAAAGCCATAAAGTAGAATGATACGTAGAAACTTTCTACTTTTCCAAGTGGAAAAAGGGTAATAGGTGTCGAATGGGTGTTCAAGATAAAAATAAATGAAAAGGGAGAAATGGAAGGATACAAAGCAAGATTAGTTGCAAAAACTATTCTCAAAGAAAAGATATTGATTACGATGAAGTATTTGCTCATGTTTCTCGTTTAGAGTCCATAAGATTGCTAACTGCGCTTGTTGCTCAAAATAATTGCAAGATCTTTCAAATGGATGTCAAATCAACATTCTCAAATGAATATTTAGAAGAAGAAGTATACTTAGAATGCAACCTCTTTTTTATGATGTGAAAGATTAAGAGGATAAAGTTCTAAAATTGAAGAAGGTGTTGTACATATTGGAACAAGGACCAAGAATATGAAATAACATAATCGACAAATATTTCATTGGCAAGGGCATTTGAGGTGCGCTTTTGAAAATTCTCTTTATATTAAGACTAATGGTCTGAAAGATATTAGTTGGTTTATTTGTATGAGGATGACTTAATTTTACAGGAAATTGTGCAAGTATATGTTTGAAGATCTCAAAAAGGTGATGACCCAAGAATTTGATGTCGTATTATCTTGATATTGTGGTGAAGCTGGCAGAGGAAGGTATTTTCATCTCTTAAATGATGTACTAGAGTAATTCTAGAAAAGTTTAATATGATCAATTCTATACCTGTCACAACTCTGATTGAAACTATGACCAAACTTTTCAGATATAAAGAAGTATATGTTTTTTATCCTTCAAATTTCAAAAGTTTGGTTGGGAGTTTGAGATATTTGATTTGCATACTACCGAATAATCTTTTCATCATTGGATTAGTAAGTCGATTTATGGAATCTCATACAACTACTTATTTGATAGTGGTAAAGAAAATTCTTCGTTACCTCAAACGTACACTTGACTATGAGTTATTTTATTCTTCATATAAAGTATTCAAGCTTGAAAACTATTGTGATAGTAACTGAGCTGGAGATACTAATGATCGGAAGAGCACTATTAATGGATATGTTTTCTTTGTTGGTAATATTGCATTTAATTTAATTTTCTTGGAGTTCTAAGAAGCAACCTATGGTGACATTATCCACTTGAGAGGAAGAATATATTATTGCAGCTATGTGTGTGTCTGTCGTGCAGTTTAGGTAAGAAATTTGCTAAAGGCAGATGAAATTTTACAAGATGATGCAACTGTGATCCATGTAGATAATAAGTCAACAATTGATACATGAATTTTATGTTCCTTGATCATGGCAAACACATTGATATAAGATTTCACTTCATCAGAGACTGCATTTTAAGGAGTTTGGTTGAATTTTTGAAAACTGAAGACGAAATTGTAGATATTCTCATGAAGCCACTCAAAGTTGATGTTGTTAACAAGTTAAGAACTTTACCTGGAGTTTTTGGAAAACATGCTTAAGGGAGGATGTTGTAATGTTAAAGCATGTTTAATTGAAATAATTGAAATAAAAAAAAATTAAGACAAGAAGTTATATATTAATTGATGAATAGTTGGCAAGATTATTTAAAATTAGATACATTGATGAATTAAATAGACAATTAATTCTTATGTGAAGGTATGGATCTAGAGAATCCTATAAATAATAGGATTGATATATGTATTATGAAGTATATCCATGTGTGAAGAAGAATACACACAAAGAGAGTTAGTCTTCTAATAAGTTTTTTATTTATCTCTCAAATATTCTATTTTATGATTATTTATTGGAACTTTTGCAAAAATAGCAAAAAATTTATGAAAATAGAGTCCATGTCACTACATTTTCAAAATTACAAAAGTAGCAAATTTAGAAGCGGATAACTTTCTGATAGCTCTCCGATAACCATTTGATAACCGTCTGATAGCCATCATATTTGCCATATGTAATGACCCAACTCTTTATACTAAGCTGAGATCATTACTACTCAAAGGAAAATAAAATTTCTTAAATTTTAAATAGAAAATATCAATTTTCATAATTAAAATCTCAAATATTCATTAAAATCATAAAGAACTGAAGTAAATGGACATAAATCTAAAAGTAAGTTCTTAGCTCGGGTCCTATCTAGTTTTAAAAGAGTAAAATAAATAAAAGTTCATAAATACTAAAATCAAATTCTAATAACATAAAGCGGAAGCAAAAACGTTCCCTTATGGCGAGCCACGATCATTTCTTGTCATTCGTCAGCTTTCCTCTGCCCTTACCTCTACCTCTGTCTGAAAAATTAAACATAAAAGAGTGAGTATAAAAATATACTCAGTAAGAACCTACTACTAGTCCCACTAGGTGATTGTTAATGTTAACATCCTATTAGAGTCCTGTAAAGTGGTACCCCTAACTGGCACGTTCTCGAACACGCGTAATCTATGATCCCGTAGGAACATCTCTAGTCTTTAGCGAACGCAAAGGGAGACCGATGACAAAACTGGTATCTGGTGAACACAAGAAACACCTAAGACAAACTGGTCTTTATTGAATCTCGAAAGAAACACTAAAACAATCAGGCTGTGAGTGACCCCGTCGAGTCACTCATAACACTGCATTTCATACTTGACTGGTGATCCCATCGGACTACAGAGTCATAAAAAGGTAGTGATCCCAAGGGACACCCATATGGGTACGACTCTAATAGATGAAGCTAACAGTACGACCTACCGATAACATGTAGCATAATATAACATCATAATCATGACATAAATATTAGCCATAACCTATTAATCATGAGATTAATAATTCATGCATAACAGCAACATTAACAGTCATCCTCAACATAACTTAGCCAGAACTAGCGGTCATCGTAAACATAGACCAGTCATGACTACCAATCATCATACATCATAAACACATTATGCATATTAGCTACTTTAATGCATAATGGAAAAATGTTACATGCAAGCTCATACTTCGATTCGAAGGTCTATAAGGGAATCTCTTACCTGGAGATTAGTCTAATTAAAAAATATAGTCCTAGCAGCAAAGTCGAACTTCCCAAGAAAAATCATAAACATTAAGGTAAAATACTAAGACAATAAATTTAATGACTGCTTAAAGACCCAAAAACCATTTAATTTAACTTACCCAAAGTTGAGGTTGAATTCAATTTTAACCTTGGTTGGGAAAATTCCAATACTTAAACTCCCAAATGATCTAACCAGTCCTTTAAGAAAATAATTCAATTTAATCTAAAATTAAACTATTTATGGTTCAAAATTAATCTCTGTTGGGTAAGTAAAAAAACTCAATCAAACTTACCAAAAATAGGTTAAATAGGATTAAAATAAAGCTTGGCAGCTCAAATGGCTTGGCTAGAGAAAACAATCGGCTAGCGGCCTAGTTGAGGGAGGGAAATCGACTGAGACGGCTCGTGCGCTGCTCGTTTGAGAAGGGCAACTCGGCAGCTTGTATAGGCACGACTCGACTGAGACTAAAAGCAGCTTGCGCAGCTCAGCGGTTCGGGTCAAAAGGGCAACGATTTCCAATGCGGGCTAAATGGAGCTTCAACATTGGTGCACGCAATGATTGATGGAGACAACTTAGCTACGGGATGAACTGCGACGAAAAGCGAACGATCGATAACTTGCGACGGTGACGCTGACGGAAACGGAGACGGAGACACTTGGGACGAATGGCTTGCAAAGACGAGGAGATGGCTGACGCTAAGAAGCGACGGCATGTAGAGACGAGGATTGGCTCGACGGTCGACGATCGAGGGATGCGACAGCCGACGATCAGATATGGGTGGCGGCGGATTGACTAGTAGCTAGGGTTTCCTTCTTTGTGATATTACGGTTTCACTAAATGGAAGGAATGAAGTGCAGATCTCCACATGCCCTATTAAATAATAATAATAATAATAATAATAATACTATTATTTTTATTTCTCTCTCTTCAATTAAAAACCCACAAAATCTTCTTTTTAACTTTTTCCGAAATAAAATCAATATTTCTCTCTCCTCAACCAATCACATCACTTTATCCTTCCAAAATAAATAAATCAATCTCAAATAACTATATTATTTTCATAATACCATTATTTCAACCTTAAATCCAAATAATTATATACTCCTATATATAATTATTCAAAATTCTCTCAAAAACCTCCCAACACAAACTACTTAAAAAGCAAACAAAACAATCATTAATTCCACATTTAATTAATTAGATATTTTCCCAATGTATCTAATTAATTCTAATTTCTACAAATCAAGGATTTCCACAATTAAATCATATAACACCTAAAAAATAATTTCAATAATTGCCAAAATTTAACTTATGATAATTAAACTTAAAATTATTTACTTTGGGGCGTTACACCATATTTGCAATATGCAAAATAGAAGTGATATGAGCTGGCTTTTTTTCTAAATTTTTTTGTCATCTTATACAATTTTCCTTATTTATTTGAGGCGTTCATCACACACGCTTCTGACCAAAATTTGATTATTGAACGTGAAGGACAGAGGTCAGAACTACAGCTTTCCATTATTGGTTGATATTTTTAAAAAATATATAGTAATGGAAATGGATGAAAGACTGGGAGAGCTAGGAGAGAGAGAAGGAAGAGAAAGATAAAAATTATTTTTTTCCATATCTTATTGGTAAATTTGTATTTATAATATTTTTTATATTAAATCCAAAAAGCTTTTCTCTAAAGAAGGAAAGTTTACACCTATTCTCTAAAACTCAAGGATCAAAATGGCCAATATGAAACTTCGAACATACTAAATGCATCTATTGCCTATAACTCTTGCACTAATTATTCAAGTTACCAATATTCTTAAAAGAATATCGATAAAAATATCAATAAGATAGCATGTAATAATCGGCCCCATCCACATTGGTATTATTCGGTGCATCCAATATGGTTGGGTAGCCAATATTAATCTCCTTATTCGCATGTCAAAATTTTTGTAAATAAAAACAACACAAGTTGTAACTCATCAACAAAAATGTGCAGTAGCTTATTCAATTCTTTCATTTGAATTTAAGTGTTAAAGAATCTGAACTAACCAAAATACATATGAAAAATAGCCTATAAATACCCATTCTTTAAAATCACAATTTGTCTCACCAATAGTTCAAACTCTCAAGTCAATAACATACACATATTTCTTTTTACCAAGAGTATTATCAAATATCTTTTCTATTTTTCTTTTCCACGTTGAGAAATTAGGAACAACCTATGCTTCCATTATGAAAACCAATGATATTCCTGATGTTAAGCGTTCTCTTGCAAACTTTCATCCTAGTATTTGGAAGGAATGTTTCCTTTCCTTTACATTTGATGATCCATTGGTAATTAAAAGTTATTTTATTGTCTTATTTTAATTTAATTAATTACTAGTCATTTATTGTTTGTTCTTAATTTAAATTTAATACTTTTATATTGTTTAAATTTCAAAAAGTAGATGATTGCACAAAAGAAAGAATCGAAAAGTTGAAAGAGGAAATAAGGATGATGGTGATTGCTTCCGTGGAAAATCCATTGATAAAACTAAATTTGGTTGATTCAATCCAACGACTAGGAATATCTTATTATTTTGAAGATGAGATTGATGAATTGTTAGAACATATGTATGTGTCTTAAAATAAATCCCTTTTATTGAGTAACAAAGATAGTGAAGATGACGATCTTCATATGACTGCTCTTCTATTTCGACTTCTCAGGCAACAAGGTTATAGGATTTCATGTGGTAAGTTAAATACACAAATATAATTTTTTTTTTTAAAAAAAAGAATAATGTTTTTTTTTAATTATTCATTGCTTCAATGATCAATTTATTACTTTGTTATGTTATCTAACTTTGGTTTTATAGTTTTTCAAAAATCAAACAAGATTTTGAAAAAAAAAATAGTTTTTGTAGTTATTGAATGTTGGATTGTATAATTAGGAGATGAAAACTATTGGTCCTAAAAATGTAGGAGATTAGTATAATTAAATAACAAAATTACTGAAAATATTTACAAAATATAACAAAATTTTAAGATTTTATCAATAGTATATCTATCAATTTACTAATAGACATCGATAAAAGTTTATACTTCATTTTATTTTATTATATTTGAAAGAGAAAAGATACACCATTTTTAAAGAATTTAAAAAGAATCGAACAAGTAATTAGGGGCAATTTAAGCACATACATCCTCTGAAAAAAAAAAAAACAAAAATAATTCTCTCTTTTAAAAAGAATGGCTACATGATAATCTTTGAACAATTTGTTTTTAAAACTATATGGTTATGAAACAGAATCTCTCTAAGGGCAAAGAGTTAGAAACTTCCAAAATTAAGCATTTTTAATTCCATTAACTTAGAAACTGATCATGCATTCTTTTTTTCACTCTTAATTTAAATAAAACAGATATATTTTTGTAGTTCATGGACAAGAATGGAAAATTTAAAGAGTCATTGGTTGAGGATGAAAGAGAAATATTGAACCAATATGAAGCATCATATATGAGGGGACATGGAGAAATTTTGCTTGAGGAAGCACTTGAATTTACAACCACACATCTTAAAACATATATTCATCGTTACTCAAATATTAATCCAAATTTTGCATCTGAAGTTAGTAATGCATTGAAATTGCCTATTAGAAAAGGTGTTCCAAGAATCAAGGCAAAAGAGTATTTGGAAATTTACCAACAGCATCCATCTCCCAATGAGACTTTGCTTACATTCTCAAAACTTGACTTCAACGTCTTACAAAAACTTCACCAAACGAAGGTAGCTGAAATCTGCAGGTACAAAACTAATTTGTATAACCTCAAATTAAAGGTAAGTTATGTTTTAAAGATATCTTTATCCATCATTCAATTTTCACTCTCACAACAGTTTATCCTCCTTGAGATGTTTACGAGGAACCAATATTCTCACAAACTATATTAGAAGTATTTCATAAAACAGAACTTTTACATGATTAATAATATGTTTTTATTAATTAAATTGAAATGGCACACGTTTTTGTGTCTTCCGGTATTTACAAGAAAATCGTATTTATAATCCAAATATCTTTGATACGAAAGATTCGTTGTTTAACAGCTTAAACAAAAATACAATTAAAAATAATGAAGTGAGTAATTACCAAATGGAGTACTTTAACATTTACCTTCATTGGAAAAATATTTTGATGTTAGAGTAATTTTGGAAATCTTGCAATTCACCTTTGTCTAGATGGAAATAATTGTTGTAGGTGGTGGGAGGATTTGAACGTTCCAACAAACTTTCCGTTTGCGAGGGATCGAATTGTGGAGTGTTACTTTTGGATATTGAGTATATATTTTGAACCTTACTTCAAGTTTGGAAGGAAAATATTCACTAAAGTGGTCGCTATGACCTCAATTATGGATGATATATATGATGCTAATGGAATATTTGAAGAACTCCAAGTTTTTACCTTAGCAATCAGAAGGTTACTTTCTTAGCCTATGATCATTGCTAAAATATATATGTACGAGAAGGTTTTGTATGATGATGATCTATAATTTTTTAGATGGGACATGAGCATGGTCAATATACTCCCCCAAATGTATGAAAGTTTATTATACAACTCTGCTTGATCTTTTTGAAGAGATTGATAAAGAGAGAGTTAAGGATGGAACATCCTATCGCTCTTACTTTGCAAATGAAGCCGTAAGGATCTTCCTTCTCATATTTAACTTTTTTCTATAGATATCATTAATAATATTGCTATGTTTGTTATATGTATAACAAATTTTAACTGTTTCTTATGTGAAATAGAGATGAAAAGGCAAGCTGAATCCTATTTCAAAGAAGCTGAATGGCTAAACAAAAATTATAAACCAAAATATGAAGAATAATACATGGAAGTGGCTTTAGCTAGTTCAGGTTATGAACTACTTTCAACTATTTCATTTGTTTGCATGGGTGACATTGCAACAAAGGAAATATTTGATTGGCTTTTTTATTGTCCCAAAATTCTTAAAGCCTCAACCACTATTGGTAGACTCGTGGATGATGTTGTCACCTACAAGGTATGTGTCACTCTCTCTCTCTACGTCAAATAACACAAAATCAAACTTTATTTTTAAACTAATATATTACTTGCCTCGTTTCTTTTTCATTTGTAGTTTGAAAAAGAAAGAAAACATGTTGTTTCTGCGGTTGAATGTTACATGGATAATTATGGGTTCTCACAAGAAGAAACATATGCTGAGTTTCTTAAACAAGTAGAAGATGCATGGAAGAATATAAATGATAGTTGCCTTCATCCAATTATTGTTCCAATGCCGTTTTTAACGTGTGTATTAAATCTCACAAGAGTTTTAACTCTAATTTATTTCGAAGGAGATGGATATACAAATTCTAAGGGTAGGATGGAACTTCTTATTCAATCTATCCTTTTTGATCAATTGCATTTGTAATTATTAATTGAAGTCTATCAACAATATATAAAATTGTAATGAATAGATTTTGCTATATTTTTAGCTATTTAAAAATATTGTTATATATTTAATTATTAAGCTTTAAATCGGTTGGGTGAATCCTTTCCAAAGGATAATGAATTTAATTGGTTAAACTTGATGTTTGTAATAATGGAAAAAATTGTGTGGCGGTGGAACTCATCCTTAAAAAAAGAAAAAGTGAAATGAAAAAAATTTATAGAAGAACCGAGGGGCTTTATTTCTGCTCTTGAAGAAGAAAAAATGTTGATTCTCCATATGGAAATTTCTCGAGAGATTGGATGTTTGTAGAATTTGAGATGTTGATGCTCCATCAAACTAAAATGCTGAAGATATCCACAGCATTTTAGTTTGTGGCTGAGAGTGCATTTGTCCTCATGGGTCGAGCTAGGATTTCTCTTATTTTATTTCAAATTATATATCAAAATAGTTTTTGTTAGGGTTATTTTGAAAGAGAGATTTATAAGCATGTTTGAGGGGTTCTTTCTGCAATTGCAGAACACTAACGCAATATCGAGTTTTGGAGCAAACTATTTTTTTTTTTTTGGTGTCATTCTTTCTTTTCTTATATTTTATTGTTTGATATTTTATAGTTGATTATTTATTTGGCTCTAACACAGATATAGTTTAGTTTCTTTCATATTTATTTATAATTCGCCTAAATTTCCAGCAATAAAGAAGGCGTGAAATGAAAATGAAAATAAATAAAAAGAAGACAAAGGACAAAGAAGAGAGGAAAAAGATAGGATGGAAACAGACATGAACAGTGTGATGATGGAGATGGATGTGAGAAGGAAGAAAGTGAAAATTAAACGAAATAAATGTATATCATATTGCTCCAAATAAGTTTTAGAATAACTAGTGCCTTAAAATATATATATCACATTTAAAATAAAAGATAGGGCTGAGTCACGTTCTTCAAAATGGTTGGCCAAGAGTGCTTATCTGTCGGTTGTGTTTATATATGTGAATTTTTCTATCATGTCTTTCATAATGGCTTGATTAATATTTTATGTGGTTTATAACAATATGGAAATGTTGGGTGATGGTTTTTTGCACATGCTTAGCCATCAAGGATTATACTCTTTTCCTTTTTTTTTTTTTTTTTTTTTTTGAGCTTTTAAACAATGTTTTGATGTAGTAAACGATGTCATTATGTTTTAATCTTTCAGCAAAATATATTATCGGATGCTTGTGGATGTATATTTATTGCTTGAACAATACAATATTGTGATATTAGGTTGTATATTTTTTTTAGAAGCAAATGGTTGAGTTAGCTAACAATTCAAATTAATTAGAATAGTATTGATCTCGAATAAATAGAATAATTACCTAGATGGTTTAACCACTAATTGTTTGCTCAATTTTCCTAGATCATAATGCGTTTAGTTTTAGTTTGAATTTTGTATGTGCCATTGGTTCAATTAATATCAATTAGTTTCTTAAGACAATTTGGTTAGTGTTTCTACCTCAAATTGGTTGAAATTTTATATTTAAATCTAGTGATGAAAATGTCATTATGAAACAAATCAAAATAGGGAGTTCTATTTAGACCAAAACTTTCACAACCCCTCCCCGAGTCCCTCGACTTTCCTTGGCATCAAAAGAGGGTGGGAGGGTTAGCAAGCATTGCCACACTTTGACAACCCTCACCAACCAACTAACCTACATATAACACAATAACCTTCATACTAACGATGCATGTCGTTAACAAAAAAACAACACAAGCTAAATGCTTAAACACTTGTACTTTTTGATTGAAAAGAATTCCCTCTAGACTTTTCCTTAAAGTTATTTCCTTTGAAAACAACTGAAATCTTGCTCCTTCTTTCCACTATCACTTGTTATAGTGATAACTTGTTTACTCTTTTCCTCGGGCTCTTCTTTCTCCATCAAACTTTGCTTTACTCTTAGTGTATTCTCGACTAACCGTGAAAAGTCGATCCACTTGGCTATGACTATAACTAGAGTACGAACTTTCTTACATAGTCCTCTTCCAAACCTTCTGCATCTAGCATTCTCACATGCAACTATTATTATAGCATACCGATAAAGCTCCTGTGTACTTCCTTTCATACTTAACCACTGAAAGTGTAAACCCTAAATTCAAGAACCCTTATGTCTTTTAAGAAATTCAAAAACTTATTAGTGGTCGAGTTTAGTTGGAGAAAAATGGTTTAAGATTAGTGTTGAAAGAAAAGTTGGAAAAGAATTTTACTAAGGTTAGGTGGTTGCTAAGTGTTATGAAAGATGTGTCATTATTTTAGGTATCATAGTTGGTATGTCATTGTAGCCTTGAAGAGGAAAATTTGGCCAAGGTATATAGCTAGTGCGATTAGGACTTAGTGTTTAGTGTTTTTGGAACAACACAACTCCTTATACTGAGCCGAAGTCATTACTAAATGTAAAGCACATGATTTAAGCCATAAGGTTTAGTTAAAACGACTAAAAACCTCAGAATTTTATTTATAAAATCAAATCAGGGTAATGTGCATAGTATAAATAAATATAAAAATCCTACTCGGGCCCTATCTACTTTTAAAGAAATGAAATAGTAAATAAGGAAGAAAATGAAACTCAAGTACTAAATGTCTAAAACGGGGTGTAAGCGGAAGCAGAAATCCCTATGGCTCGTCACGGTCAGTTCTGGTCGCTCGCCAGCTTGCCCTTGCCTCTACCTCGGCCACTACCTGAAAAACATGACATGGAGAGAGTGAGATAAAATACTCAGTAAGGGACTTACTCCTAGTCCCACTAGGTACCTGTTAACCTCCTATTAGAGTCCTGAAAATGGTACCCAATATCTGGCACGTTCCCGAACACGTGCAACATGCGCTTCCGTAGGAACGAAAATCTGGTCTTCGGTGTCCCCGGGGGAGCACCTAGGACATACTGGTCTGTAGTGAACCCGGGGGAAGCACTAAGACAATCGGGCTGCGAGGATCCCGTCGAATCACTCGAATCAATCTATATCCATGCTAGACTAGCGTCCCGTCGGACTACGCATTCCTAAATAGGTGGTGATCCCGAAGGACACCCATGCAAGTACGACTCTAATAGGCTAAGCTAACAGGTACCCTAACCATAGCATACATATATATAACATCATCATGTAATCATATTAGTCTAATCATCATCTCAAATCTCATCACAATATCCAACATACAGTTATAACAAGTCAGTCATCACATTACCATGCCATCATATAACCACATCATCAGTCACATCATGCTCTCATTAATTTACATGTGTTATACAGTCTAGTCCTTAACAAGCATAACTGGAGATGTATGCGGTCTCATGGTTCGAATCAAATCTCTTACCTGGAGATTTGCTCAACGAGTCCTAACGGCCAGAAAAAATGTGCTTTCCAAGCAGCGAGGTCCTAAATGTTTAATACGCCAATTTTCATGATTAACTCGCCAAAAGACCCAAGACCTAAAAAATGTAGTTGAGACAACTTACCCTATGTCGAGGTTGCAATGCTTGAGCCCTTGCTGAAGAAATTCCACGCTCCAAGTCAATTGGTCCAAGGTGTTCCTTAAGAGAAATAATTTAATTTAGTCCAAATTAAATTATTTAGGTTGAAATTCAAGTCTCGGCTGGGTATGCAAAGAAACCCATTTGACTTACAAAAACAGGTGCAAAGGGACTGGAGAAGGCTGGCGGCTCAAGGACAGGCGGGTCAGCTCAACTAGAGAAGCAGGAACCGGCTCGACTTGAAGGCTGGGATCGACTTGGACACGGCGCAGACAGGCGCGACGCGGCGCGGAGAGGAGCAGCTCAACTACGACGCGGGCGCGGCTCGGCTTGGGCGCAGGTGCTGTGCGCATGCGGCTCAGCTGGTGGTGCGGACGTGGGTCATTCGGGTCGCGGGGCGGAGGCGCTATCGGGTCGGGTTTACGCGTGAACGAGGTGTGGGTTTCTAGACTCGGGCGAATCGACGGAGTTCGCGGGACGATCCGGTTAACACCGCGGTCGACGGCTGGGCTTTAGCGGTGCTCGACGACGACTTGCAGACGGGGGAGTTCGGCTGGCGAGACGCGAGTCGGCTTTCGATCCGCGAAGGCGACGGCTGGAGAGCGTGGGTTGGCATCCGATCCGCGAAGGCGACGGCTGGAGAGCGCGGGTCGGCTGGTTGGGCTGCACGGCTTCCCAACTCTCGACTCGACGCGGTGGTTGGCGGAGAAATTACGGCGGCGGGGCGAAGCTGTGGTCGGCTGATCTGTTCAGCTGACTTGCAGGGACGTCCGACGCGGTGTCTGGCTAAAGGCGGAGCTCGACGACGGGCGAACGGCGGCGGCCGCACTTGCTAGGTTTTTTTTCCAAAAATTTCTTTAGGTTGCTCTCTCCTTTTCTTTTCCAAAAGAAAAGGTTCTACTTTTGGTACACGGGTCCCAAGGCTCATTTATAAGGAAAACCCAAAAGAAATTCCCTTTTTCTTTTCTCTTCAATTAATTTAAAACAAACAACTTTCTCTCTCTCCAATTAAATCTCCCAATATCTTAAATTTTAAAAAATTATCCAATCACAACATCCCCTTTCAAAAATATATATATTCTTTTCCAACTAAAATATCAAATAAATTCGAAATTTCCATCACCACACTTAAAAATAATAATAAAGGAATCAAATTTGTCGGGGCGTTACAATCTTCCCCCCTTGGAAAACTTTTGTCCTCGAAAGTTCTAATCCTCAAACAGCTCGGGTGCTGGGCTCTCATGTCTTCTTCTCTCTCCCATGTGGCCTCTTCAACTCCATGGTTTCGCCAAAGAACTTTGACCAGTGAAATTTCTCGACTACGGAGCTTCTTGACTTCCCTTGCCAAGATCTCGACAAGCTGCTCCTCGTAGCTCAAGTTTTCACTGATTTGCAGTGGCTCGAAGTCCACTACATGCGCTGGGTCTGGGACATACTTCCTCAGCACAGAGACATGGAATACATCGTGCACTGCAGAAAGAGATGCGGGCAACGCCAAGCGATAAGCCACGAGGCCAATCCGCTCTAATATCTCAAACGACCCTACGAAACGCGGGCTTAGCTTCCCCTTCTTCTCGAACCTCAGAACACCCTTCATAGGTGCTACCTTTAGAAAGACCATGTCTCCCACATGAAACTCGACATCCTTACATCGTACATCATCATAACTCTTCTGCTTGCTCTGTGCTGTCAGCATACAAGATCGAATCTTCTGTATGGCTGCATTGGTGGTCTGAACTAACTCGGGGCCTAGCATCCTCTGCTCACCGACCTCGCCCCAGCAGACAGGAGATCTACAACACTTACCAAACAGAGCCTCAAATGGTGCCATGTCGATAGTAGCCTGGTAGCTGTTATTATAGGCGAACTCCATCAAATGCAAATGGGAGTCCCAACTCCCTGAAAACTCTAGCACAAAGGCTCTCAACATGTCCTCCAAAATCTTGTTCAACCTCTCTATTTGACCATCGGTCTGCGGATGAAAAGCTGTGCTGAAGTCTAACCTCGTGCATAATGCAAGTTGAAGTCCTTTCTAGAACTTCGATGTGAAACGAGCATCTCTGTCTGAGACGATGGATACAGGCACTCCATGCAGTTTCACTATCTCAGTCATATATAATTGTCCCCACTTACTAGCAGTGTAAGTGGATTTTCCTGAAACAAAGTGGGCTGACTTCGTGAGTCTGTCGACGACAACCCAGATCACTGTATAACCCTTTAGGGTCCTGGGCAGTCCTGTAATGAAGTCCATCGACACACTCTCCCATTTCCATCCTGGCACACTCAAAGGTTGCAACAACCCGGCTGGCCGCTGTCTAGGTGCCTTCACCTGCTAGCACATTAAACACCTACTGACAAATTCTGCCACTTCTCTCTGCATGTTCCTGAAGGAATGGAATTCCTAAAGCGAAAGCTTATGAACGCCCGTGCGAGTGAAATTCAATTTATGAAACCAATAAATTCAAAGAAAAATAATAAACATGCTTTTCATGGAAAAGGTGAAAATAAACTGACCTTTGTAGAACCAATTCTTCTTCCAAGCTTCGTGGCACCACAAAATCTTCCTCGTTATTCTCCAAGTAAAGAATCACAGAGAGTTGTGGGCTTCTGTAATTTTGGTGAGGGAAGAAGCTTTTGAGAGAATTTTGTTTTGTTGGGATACAGAGAGATCGTAAGATTGTGTTGTGCTGTTCTAAAAAAAACTTTCTTTTTATTTTCTTTTAAAACAAATCTCAACAATGGAGGGGGAAGTTATCAAATAACTTCCCCATCCTTCCCACAGGGAGTTATTCTATTCTATTTAAATATATATATATATATATATATATATATATATATATATATATATATATATATATGTATTAATTAAATTAAATAAAATCAATATAAATTTAATTAATATATATTATATCTCATATAATATAAAATTAATATAAATTTAATTACAAATATATTATATCTCATATAATATAAACTTTATATTATATCATATATAATATAACCAATGATTTAGATCTCTCATATAATCTATAGTTCTAATATGAATCGAATTCAATTTTAACCTATAGTTTATTTATGAATCTCATTCATATTATTATTATTATTTGAATCATATTCAAATATTAACTTCTCTCATAAAAAACTTTACATTATAATGTATCAAATACATTATATTAATTGTATCATATACAATTTATTCCCTTTAATCAATTTGAATAATTCAAATTAAACCAAAATAAATTTGATTCTCATTTATCCTTATTGAGCGAACAAAGGGACCTTATGGACCTACAGATTGAAGCTCTAATGAAATGAGATTAATTAATTAAACTCTTTAATTAAATTTAATCTCTATTCATTAACTATTAGTCATTCCACTAAAGACTAATAGTTGCACTCTTCTAACTGTAGATATATTTTTGTGTCCATTAGATATAACCAATCAACAGTGCAATGACCCTTCACAAATTGCTCATAAGTACAGCTAGGCTAAAAATTACCGTTTTGCCCCTGTAGTTACATCTAACTCCTTAAGTACAATTGATTCCTCTAATGAACAATAATTATAGTCCTACTATAACTGAACTCCTCTCAGGCCAAGAGAGGGTGTGGCGCCACATTGTTCAAGCCCTGAAATCAACCCTTAAGAGAGCAAATTCTCTACTTACTCTATCTATAGAGAAGGAGTGAATTCCTTCTTGTGTAGCTGCGTTCCCAGCTCCCCAATCAGACGAATCCCCAAAATGGTAGGCATATTGAGTCGGCTACATAGGCCACTCTCACCCATACAAATCAAAGGATCGCCTACATAGGCAGGAGTTCACAACTCACTCAAGATTCAGGTCAAGTCACCTATAGTCATCCTGGTGAAATAAAGTCTCAACTAGTAACGGTGTTAATAAGAGAGACTATTCATTTCATGGTCCGATCTTATACAAACTCTTCGTATAGAATACCCCCGCTCTAATGTCTCGACATAAATGATTAGGATCAAATCATTTGTAGCACTTTAGAACAATTGTAACAACTACAAAGCAGACCGTATTTGTAGTGTCACCAGGATAAGGTATCCAGCCTTATTCATTTACTACAGACCATTTAGGTTATCACTTAAACATGATCCACTTGTATGTCTCCACATACATGTTTAGGTTACAGAAGATAACCTTGGATGTTAGTTTATTGGTTTTGTGAGTTAATGCAACTAAATATCAAATAAAATAAAACACTTTATTTTATTAGATAAATAAAAAGTTTGTATTATATATACAATTACAAACTACAAGACCACGAGATTTAGGGCATCAACCCCAACAGTTCCTCCACCAATAGACACTACTTAAGTTCGGGTACATCTTCGTACTTCCAGGGTGCATGGTAAATGGAGAACTGTGAGCCTCAGTCAAAAGCTCTTTCTTGACTGCACTGTCTTCCGGTACACACAAGCATCCCTCAAACGTAAGGCCATCGTTAGAGGATATGGAGAAATCCTCATCACCCTGCCCTGTCTCTACCAAACGACGCTTCTCGACCAAATAAGGATCATTTAACTGAGCGACAATAATCTTGTCTCAGGGTCGGCTGTACTGACAACTGAGCCAACTGTAAGGTAACCACTCCTACTGAAACTGCAATCTCGGCTCTCTCAAAATCTCTAAGTAAGGGGGCTTGCTTGGTGATCAGTGCTGCTGAATGTGCAATCTTCCTACTCAGCGCGTCAGCTACTACATTTGCCATATCTGGGTGGTACAGAATCTCGCAATCATAGTCTTTCACTAACTCAAGCCACCTCCTCTGCCTCATGTTCAGCTCCTTCTGGGTGAAGAAGTACTTCAGGCTCTTATTGTCAGTGAAAATCTGTATCTTCTCACCGTACAGGTAGTGCCTCCATATCTTCAGTGCAAAAACCACTGCTGCCAACTGTAGGTCGTGGGTAGGGCAACTACCTTACCCTGCTGCATCAGCACATAACCCATTCCCTTTTTGGAGGCATCACTGTAGATCACAAAACTTCCCGACCCATCGGGCACTATCAGGACTGGTGCAGTCACTAGCTTCTGCTTAAGCTCCTGAAAGCTACTCTCGCAAGTTGGGCTTCAAACAAAGGGAGTTCCCTTCCTTGTCAACTAGGTCAGGGACTGGCTATACGTGAGAAGTCTTCCACGAACCTCCTGTAGTAGCCTGCCAAGCCCAGGAAACTACGAATCTTGCTAACTGTAGACGATCGAGGCCAATTGGTAACCATTTCAATCTTTGCTGGATCCACAGAAACTCCCTCACTGGACACCACATGTCCAAGGAAAGATACCTTCTTCAGCCAGAACTCACACTTGGAGAACTTGGCATACAGCCTATTGGCTCGAAGAGTCTCCAAAACTTTGTGCAAGTGCTCCTCATGCTCAGCCTCCGTTTTGGAGTAGATCAAAATGTGATCAATGAAAACTATGACGAACGAGTCTAGGAAGTCCTTAAACACCCTGTTCATCAAGTCCATGAATACTGTAGGAGCATTAGTCAACCCAAAAGACATCACAATGAACTCGTAATGTCTGTATCTAGAACGGAAGGCCGTCTTAGGGATATTACTGTCTCTGATCCTCAACTGGTGATAGCCTGACTGCAGGTCGATCATAGAAAAGACAGTGGCTCCCTACAACTGATTGAACAAGTCATCAATCCTGGGCAAGGGGTAGTGGTTCTTGACTCTCACGTTGTTCAGCTCTCTGTAGTTAATGCAAAGGCGCATCGACCCATCCTTCTTCTTCACAAACAACATTGGGGCTCCCCAAGGTGACATACTGGGTCGGATGAAACCCTTGTCCAGCAACTCCTGCAGCTGTACCTTCAGCTCCTTTAGCTCGTCTTGAGCCATTTTATTAGGGGCCCTCGAGATAGGAGCAGTGCCCCGCTCTAACTCGATGGTGAAGTCTATCTCCCTAGGAGACGGAAGTCCTGGAAGCTCGTCGGGGAAAACATCAGGGTACTCCCTTACCACTGGTTGGAGGACAGGGAAACTTCCTGTTCTCTGGTATCTACAACGCTTGCCAAGATGCCCCAAGTACCCTGGCTGAGCAGTTTACTCACCTTAATGGCTGAGATGACCATTGGTATACATACAATGCCCGCCCCCCTAAATTTGAAACTAGGCCCAGATAGGTTAAAGACGACTTCCTTACCAAAACAGTCTATACTTGCATGGTTAGCCGGTAACCAATCCATGCCTAAAATCACATCAAAATCTCGCATATCCAACACTAGCAGGGTCACATTTAACACACGATTTTCTATTTCTACCCGACATGCTTTTATTTTTTCTTTAGACAACAGGACCTCCCCAGATGGAGTAGAAACAGACAAAATGCTACTCAATGGTTCTACCTCTAAAGCCACATGCTGAACGAACACCGAGGATATAAACGAATGAGACGACCTAGAGTCAAACAGTACAAAGGCATAATGCCCTAAGATTGGGAGCGTACCTGTCACCACTGTACCAGCTCGCTCGGCCTCCTGACGGGTAGTGGCAAAAACTCTTCCCTGCTGGGAAGCAGAAGGCTGGTGCGGTGTCTTCTCAAAGGGTTTCCGAGGACACACGTCAGTGGTATGTCCTGGTTGTCTACACCTGAAGCAAACTCCACTCCCGGCCAAGCAACGACCTCCATGGACTCTTCCACAGATAGTACAGATGGGTAGCTCTCTTAGAGTCCTCCCGGCTGTTGCAAGCTTCCGTCGGTGCCACTGGAAGACACCTCCTGACCTCAGAGTTCGCTGCGGTACCACGTCAGGCTGTGACTCAACCTTCCTCTTCT
This sequence comes from Cucumis melo, assembly GCF_025177605.1. NCBI lineage: Eukaryota > Viridiplantae > Streptophyta > Magnoliopsida > Cucurbitales > Cucurbitaceae > Cucumis > Cucumis melo. The sequence continues at coordinate 35,432,400 of NC_066862.1, forward strand.
GTCCTAGGGCTGACCCTCTGCCGGTAACCTTAGACGAATCAGCTCTCTCATGCAGGCTCAAATCTAGTGCTATGCGTAGTGCATCAGCATGAGTGGCTGGTCGGAGGGCTCGGACGATGCCCTGAAGGTCTAGTCTAAGACCTTTAACGAATTTCTCGGTCCTGGCAGCCTCATCTCTTACCACATCGGGAGCGAAACGGTCTAACATGTCGAACTTGGCATCGTACTGCTCCACGGTCATGTCGCCTTGCTCCAAGTTTAGGAACTCTTGCAACTTGGTGTGCTTCACGTTGGCAGAGAAGAACTTAGCGTAGAAGTTTTCTTTGAACTGCTCCCAGGTTATCTTGCTGACGTCACCCCCCAACATCCTTTCAGCAGTCTCCCACCACGCGGTGCCTCTATCCTCTAGGAAGAAAACTGCACACTGTACCTTCTGGTCTTCTGGGCACTTCATGTACTGAAAGATAGTCTCTATGAACGTCAACCACATTTGGGCCTTTGTGGGGTTGTCCATGGATCTGTCAAAAGTCTTAGGATTATACTTCTTAAAGTCTCTCAAGTGTTTGGCCTCAGCCGATAGTTGAATTGGCGCGGGCTGAGCTTCCACTGGGGCTGGAGGAGTGACGGTCTGAAGAAAGGCAGCCTGGTTCTGTTGGGCAGCGAGGAAAGGCGCTAGAGCAGCTTGCAGCATGTCTTGACACTAGTACAAATTTGGGTTTTAACGACACTAGTAATCAAATTATTGTGTCGTTAAAAGTAAAAAAGGGTGGGGTGGAAGAAAAATGTGTCGTTAAAACTAACAAATGCAGAATTTTTAACGACACATTTTTTGCGTCGTTATTTAATGTTTCTTGACAAAAATTTTGTGTCGCTAATTAACGACATAATTTATGTGTCATTAAAAGGTTATTCAAATAAAAAAATAATTTTATTAATTCTTGACACAAATTTCCTTGACAAAAATTTTGCGTTCCTAATTAACGACATAATTAAAGTGTCATTAAAAAGTTATTCAAATAAAAAAAATAATTTTCTTATTTCTTGACACAAATTATATGTGTAAAAAAAAAATCCCTAATTAGTTTTGTGTTTGCGCCGCCTGCTGCCTTCCGACGTCGTCTCTCTCAATCCAATCACTGCCGTCGTCTCCCTCTACCATCCACCACTCCCAGACCTCAACCGTCGTCTCCCTCCGCCATCCACCACTCCCAACCGTATATATTTACCTTTTATATAATATAGTGCTTCTTTTAACTGCTTACAAAATAATTATTTTGAAATGCAACATCACTATGTATGTACTACATACATAAAATTTCCATATTTCTCTGAAGAAGTAGATAGGACTTTATTCTTGTTCATCTTAAAAAGACAGCAACTGTTCAAGTGGCAGGTCTGAGATACAAGGGAATATAGTTTCTAGGTGTAAGCTTGTTTCCAAATTTACTTATTATATGTCTGATTGCAAGTAACTATTTTGTCTGAGATACAAAGTCTTCAAGTGAGGGAAAAAAGAACTTAATGGAACACAATAAGGGAACCATCAAAGAGATACAACAGAGAGGGGAAAAATCCATACAACAACAAAACACTCCAAAAAACAAATTTCCAAGAGCGAACCTGATTATTCAGCGTGAATAACCAAATCCAACACACAAAAAGAAAAAGAACTTTCCAAGAAGAGAGCCTGATTATTCAGCCTGAATAACCAAACCCAACAGAAGAAAAAAAAACTTTTCAAGAAAGAGCCTCATTATTAAGCCTGAAAAACCAAACCCAACACAAAAAAAAAAAAAAAGCTAAAAGACCAAGATAGAACCACTGAACCCAAACCTGTAGACTACAGACGAACATAAAAATTGATTATCGGTTGAATTTATAAGAAAATGCTCGCATCTCAAGACCACAAGCTGCACTCAAAGCCTATGCATTTGGTAGATGTACAAAAATTCAGTTCTACCGATTGACCTGCCTTTCTTCTTATAAAAAAAAAGTTCCCCTTCTCTTCTAGCAAAAATGACCTGAAAATTGCTCCTAACAGCATTAAGCCACATTTCTTTCCAATGTAAAAAATGTCTCTTCCAAAGATTCATAAATAGGATGTCAAAGATGGAGGAAATAATATAATAAGGATTCTCTAGATGTGATTTTTATGGAAGGAACCAGGTGTACTACTTTCAATCTCCTCTGGGCTGTCCTTGTCAATTAGCTTAAAACATCAAACATATCCTTAAGAGCAATTCACACCTTGACTTCTTTGTATTAAGGCTCCTTTTAGACTACGAAATAAAGATTAATAAGATTACGATGCAGATTAAAGAATATATAAGCTCTTGTTATCAAAATTGCTCCGTGTGGGAAATCTTCACAAAAATAAACCACTCTTGGTCCAGTGAAGGTCTACAACTATCTACCATTATATCCATAGCAATCTCGAGACGCTAAATTGAAATGATAGTTGTAATGTTGAGAATGGACGTTTCTGCAATTTTAAAGCCTATATGAAAGGGCAGCCAAATAGTATTTGCAACAATTCTTGAAAAAATAAATCTAAATAGATGCATTGAATGGTGAGAGACCTAATTTCTTCTTGGCACCTACACTTCAGAAATTTTCCTCATCCGCCCTAGTCAAACTTCCCCATAAAAGAAACTACACAATGTAGATAGTCTCTTTGTAAAAAAGAATCACTAAACAACAATTTCGGTTACAAGGCCAGCAAACAGCAAATGACTCAGAAAAATAGCTCCATATCTAACAGACTATCTGAGATTGTCGATATTCACCATGACTCATAAGTGCTAAATTTCCCATACATTACTTGCAAAATAAAGGATTTGGCCTTCAAAATTTCAACTTCTCAGGATTAAGAGAATAAAGCGTGCCATGAGGGATCTGCTTAGGAGAAAAGCTAAAGAAAAGCCCCTTAAAGATGGGATTGGATGGGAGTTCAAATACAAACATAGAAATCAATTAACGAAGAAAGTATAGCTGAAACGTCTAAAGTTTTTTTTTTTGTTTTGTTTTTTTTTTGTATATCCAACAGAATAAGATGAAATTCAAAATTAATGAAAATAGATTAAATGACAAAAGCCACTTAGCACACATAATGGCAAAGACAAGCATAAAGGAGCTGTATATAACATTAAAACTTACGAGTTGTAATTTGTAATTCTTTGTCGAAGGCCAATTTCTTTTTTATTTTCTACCATTGTAACCGACTTTTTCACTTGTTTTTTTTTCTTTGTTCAATATAAAGTTGTTCGATAATCACTGTTGACAATTTACCAATTTGAAAATTGTTGATAAGTTTTTAAAACAAAATAAAAACATAGTTTGGATTATCCATCTATTTAATATGTTCCTTATATATCGTTCTATCCTTTTTCATTTGCTTATATTTTTATTTCACTGCAAATCTTCTTTTCTTCTAATTTTCCTCTTTTGGTTACTTCAGTGAAGCTGTCTTCTACCATGTATTGGTTCTCCTCGCGTTATCCATTCATTTCTATAGCGCTTCTTTTTGCTGGTTCGTTTTCATCATTCTCTTTTCTCGCATTTGCATTTTTTATGTTAAAATTTAAGTTCTTTGATTTCTATTTTTAGTCCTATGGTGAAATACTCTGATTCTAGGTATTTGTAGACAACATCTTCTTCCCCTAAAGCTTCAACACCATGTCTACAATGGAAACAACAAAACTATATCATAAGAGAAAAAATCACGACTATCATTCATTCAAAGTGCATTTCCATTCCATAGTTGAGTAATGAGAACTAAAGAGAGATAAAAACCAAACTCCTGATGGATTCCCCAAAATAATGCAACCTAATTTCCATAGTTTTGGATTTTCTTTTAGTTTGTAAATAAAAAATTTCATATATGTTTACTACACGATGTTTATCATATACGTTTACTTTTAAATATTGAAAACTGACTTTCTTCTTTATCCTAGCACTTGCAAATGATATAGATAAGAGAGAAGAATGTTGCCACCTTGAGTAGTAATAGTTAGCCTGAGTAATTGATAATTAAGATCTCGTTTTTTTTTCTCTTTTTCATTTGGGTTTTTCTACTCTTTGAGAACTATGCCCTGCGCAATGAGAGTATTTGCATACATGTACTCCATTTAATAACCAGTGAGAAGTTACATTCATATGTAAATAAATAAAATAAAAACAAATAAGTAGAAGATGAAGAACAAACCTGTCAGCAGAATCAAGGTTAGATCTTAACTCCGTTATTTCAATTTCAGCGGCAGAAAGTCGTTGTTGAAAAGCAGCTTCAGTTTCATTTACAGCTTTCACTCTCAATTCAAGACTATGGTCATCCAAAGCAATTCTTAAAACATCAGCCTGAGAGGTAGCTCACTGTTCTCATTCTTTGATCTCCACTAAATCTCTAAAATAAAATTTAAAGCATGATGTGTTTTATCCAAGACTATTGTGTATGCTCTGACTATGTACTTCTGAAACTATCCTTGTCTGGTTACAAAGATCTTGAGATGGATATGGTTTTTATGCTTATCTGGTGTACAAAAGGGTGTAAGTGGTTCAGTTAGCTGTGTTCCTAGCTATAAACTGAAATATTATCGGTTTAAACTTGTATAGTTAACTTAACCATCACTTATTAACCGTATGAACTACGCTAATTTGGGGTTTTTTTTTTCAGTTTTAAATTTACCCATCTACTTCTCTGGGAACTTTCTTTTTATAGTTTCTTATAGTTTCCCAGCATCCAAGGAAACTCTAATTTTCCATCCAAGAGAAAGTAACTGCCAAGATCATGCTCATCAGCTCATGCATTAGACACATTTTTTTTATTTGATGTTATATTGAACTTACCATCTTGGAAACTAATGTGATTGATGCATGCATAGATTACCTTTTTTCTGTATGAAGAATAAGACTATTGAAACTTTTCTAAACTTTGGTGCTTCAGTGTGAACTTTTCATAGTATTCTAAAATGCGTGTTTTATTTTTCCTTTCACTTTTAAAAGTAAGATGGCAATATGTGAAGGTATAATTGCTATCTTTTAACTTCCTTGCGCTTTATAATCTCATTTTATCTTCCATGTCCAGCTCGTGTTGTGGCGTTTCAGCATTATTCTCGCTATTTTCTTGTTACCTACAGTCCATTTGACTCCTTTTATTTACACATGGTACTCGCTATTTTCTGTCATTGAATGCTTATTTTTTAGATTTAAGGTTGTTGAAGCAATTTGAAGCTATTCTTTAACAATATGGCAAATATTAGATACTTTAACTTGAAAAATGGACACTAAAATGAGTTTGGAGGACTTAAGGTTCGCTATTGACTTTATTAGAATCTCGTTTTTTACACTTGCAAGTCTTTGTGTTTTAGGAATAGTTGTTGAAGCGTAGCACATTTGCAACACCATCAAAATTAATTTCTGGTTACCTTCGTGAAGTTGTCTTCCACTGTTTATTGCTTCTCCTCACTCCCTCCTCCATTCGCTTCGTTCTCCATTCATTCCGGTTCGTTCTTTCTCCAGTTCGCTCCCTTCACTCTCTTTTATTCCATTTACAAAATTATTGGCTGAAATTTGAGTTATTTGATTGCTATTTTGGATACTGCTCAAATTATAAACTTAAATATATTTGAAGAAATGGATTTTGACTGTAAAAGAGAACTTGTGGGATTAACGCAGCATTGCCTGCTTGGAATGTTGCAAAATTGACTTGAAATATTTGGCAACGAGAGGATTTTGAGTACAAAGGTGACATAGTTTATGTGAGGATTAAAGCATGCATGAATACCTTTTCTTTTAAAGTAAAATTCTGAATTGCAATGAAATATAATTTTCAAAAGCAGTTACTGGATATAAACTTCAAGACAAGACAAGGCTCCTAGCTCCTGTACAATACTGACCTGGTTCTTTAAAGCTTATTTTAGTGTTCCATCATCACTAGCAACAGTTTTGATGTGACCACATTAGAAACTTAAGTGCAAAATAGCTTACCAACCTGTTCAGCAAATATTTCTCTGCTTTTCATCATTGATAGCTTTCTCATAAATGCATAAATATTTAAGATAAGACTCAGAAGAGGCACCCCTGTATTGTTCGTTTTTGCTTAGTCATACATTGAAGTAGAACAAAATCAATAGCTTTGAGTTTGATTGAGTCAACAAAAAATTGGAACAACACCTGAGAACTTCTACCACATCTTCTTTGACAAGATCCAATGATTATTCATATCATTTTGAACGGTTCATGCACTTCATTTGTGTTTTCTGTGGACCAAAATTATAAATTGAATAGAATAACCTTCTACACTTGTATCCTAACTTTTACTATCAACTATCATCTTTTTAGGGAGCTTTGTCTTGCTCCTATGTACATAAAAACACAATAAACTAATCATCATTAGATACAAAAAAATCATTCAAACATGTTTCCTATCAGAATACCAAGCTATGTCTAATCGCTCGGATTACTAACTAATACTAAGTTTGCTTGGCTAGTTCATTGTCTGCTTCTTAGGCTGCTTGCATTGTGGTTTTAATTTCGTGAACTGTTTGTTTTGTTACTATTAGATTTAGAGGTATTTTTTCTGTTTTGTTACTGTTAGATTGAGAGAGATACTTTATGGTCGTAGGGCCTGGTTGGAGTTTCTTATCTTTTAGTTTTATGGTTTGTAAGACATGAGTATTCTTTAAGGAAGGTTTAAAATATCAAGTTTTATGGTAGCCATTAGGTTAGCTCCATTTTGAAACTCGTTTTCGACACTTGCAAGTCTTTTTGTTTTAGGAATAGTTGTTGAAGCGCATCACATTTTCAACACCGTCAAAATCAATTTCTGGTTACCTCCATGAAGTTGTCTTCCGCTGTTGATTGCTTCTCCTTGCTCCCTCCTTCGTCCGCTTCATTCTCCGTTCATTCCGGTTCGCTCCCTTCACATTTTTTGGCTGAAATTTGAGTTCTTTGATTGCTATTTTGAATCCTATGTTATTTTTTACTGTCCACTGCTGCCATTCCTTGCAAATTTATCATCCAGTTTAGTTTATCAATGCACACTAACGACAAGCATGATTGAGTAAGTAACAAAGCACAAAATGAGAATAGTGTTAAAACTAAGAACTTTAACTTCTAAGTCTATGAACATTGATGATAGAATTATGTCCTTGAAATATAAAGACTTGGAACTTATGGCGCTTGAGAATTGCAATACAAATATATAATGGCAATACACTAACCATTTCTAATGATCCAATCTGAAGCTTGTTGAAGATTGGGTACTTTTTTCAAACACTTCAGCTACCTAACTCATACACCATACCAAGACACAACGGCTAAAGAAAACATCACATTCATCACATTTTCCCATAACTACTTGGACCCTTCAACCTTCCATGACAAAGTATATGATGAAATAATTACTACTAAGAGAGAACAACCTAAGAAAAATCATCCTAGGCATGTTACATGGATAATGCTCAAATTCTAGACCTAAATTAGGTTAGTTGACATGTAAGAGAACCAAGCCATAATTCCAACATATAAAACAAGTCTTGGTCTCCGGCAGATGTTTTTTTCTTGATCTCTCATCTCCTTTCTTTAACTCCATCACTTACCAAACAATGACGAGACAAATACTTCATTTAAAAGATATTGGTCTAAGAAGTAATTGCAAAACACACGGAAAAAGGAGACTGCTTTTAACTTTTAGCATTTTTAATTGTTTCTTGTCATTCCTCTCGTTTGTATTCTTCAATTTTTGTTGTGTGTTTTTTTTTATCATTTTTACTGCTGGAAATGATCTTCTTACCTTAAATACCTGAGAAGTGATGTTCGATGATTGTTTTTTCTTTTCTCTTCGTGGCCAAGAAGAGCGTTGTTTGTCTGTTTCCTTTAAAGAAATGAAGAATGATTGTTGAATTCTCGTTTTGCTGTTGTTTTACACTGTTTCTTGTTATTCTGGTGGCAAATTAGCTAGTCTCGCATCGGCTTAGTAGTTGTTTGTTTTATGTGAATGGTCAGTAAGCTCACCTAAAGCAACGTTGTTTGACAACCGTTATAGTGAAGGTAGATCGTGTAGTTTCTCTTCAAGGCTGTGAAAGTACATGCCTCAAATTATGTTTAATTGTATGGCTGAATAGAGAAACTACAGGAGCAAAATCTCAAAGAAACCATTAAAATAATAAATCTATGGTGCTGCCAATGAAGGGATATATATATACAAATAATAATTGTGCTAAAGGCAGAGTTTCAGCAGAATATTTAATGTGTAAAACACTAATTATAGCAAGAATAATGGGGTATATAATGAACAGTCACAACTCTTAGGTCTGTTTCACAAAATATCTGAAATTTCTGCTGCCTTATAGGAATTTCTGCTACATTTCAAGTTCATCAAAGAGAGCTCTCTGAATTACTGAGATTTGCTTTTCGTTCATTACGGTACATTTTTGTTTTCTTATAATCTTCTCTTCACTGTGAACATTTTTAACCTTCTCTTCCTCTAGACTTCCAGCTTGTTTAGTTTCTTTGGCATTCTCATTGGACTTGGAAGAATCAACAATGTCTGTTTTCTTAATGTCGTTCCTTCCCCTAAAAGATTTTGTATGCTGCTATGAAGAGCTGAGATGACCCATATTCAGCATAGGCCTTTTTGTTTGTAAACATATGTATGGTGCTACCTCCAGCCTAATCATAAATCTAATCAAAACAAGTTTCAAAACTAGGAATTTCCTAAAGTTTTCAATTATGTAATGTTTTTGAATAGGCTCCAATTTTATTTATATTTATCTTTTCTTGTTGAAGCTAGTAAGTCCTGTCATGTCACTAGAATTCACTTGCTTGTTATATTCCTAGTGGATCTGACAACTAATGTTGCTTCTCTCCGTACAGTTGCTTTGGATCATATTAATGGCTTCCTTTGCTACTGTCATCATTCAGTCATTAGCAGTCAATCTAGGGGTTATCACAGGTAAATGACTGCTGCATAACGTTCTTCCTTCCTTTCTTCTTTTTTTTTTGTTTTTTTTTTTTTTTGCTTATCAAAGTTGTGATATTTTCATAGTTTAAACAGTTGTTTGACATTTAGCAGAGAACTATAAAGCTGAGTACCCCAAAGTTCAAGTGATATTTAGACACCTTTTGATCACTTTTTAGGTTCTTTTGAAACGAAGTTTGTTCAACTTACACACCGGGTTGTCATTTTGGGTCTTTAAGTGTTTTTTCCACACTTTTTGAACTTTTGGGTACGTTATGAGTTACGAAATTGCATTTCAGCATTGTTAGGTCATTTTGAAAAGTAATGTGATACTTATAGATGTGTTGAACGCTTTTTTGGTTGGGTAGGTTATGAGTTACGAACTTCAAGTGTTTTTTTAGATGTTTTTAACTTTTTGGTAGGTGATGACTTACAAACTTACACTTATGTTTTGTTAGGTCATTTTGAAAGTTATGCTTATGCACATTGTGAATACTTTGTAGGTTGGTTTAAGACTAAGTTTGTTGAACCTACACACTTGGTTGCCAATTAGGCCAGGAAGTGCTTTTTTTCGACTTCTTTTAACTTTTTGGGAGGTTATGAGTTACGAACTTCAAGTGTTTTTTTTAGATGTTTTTAACTTTTTGGTAGGTGATGACTTACAAACTTACACACTTGGTTGCCAATTAGGCCAGGAAGTGCTTCTTTTCGACTTCTTTTAACTTTTTGGGAGGTTATGAGTTACGAACTAACACTTGACCATTGTTAGGTCATTTGAAAGTTCAAGTGACACTTAGACACGTTTTTAGAACTTTTCAGGTTCGTTTGAACTTATAATGAAGGTGAGAGGAACAATCCATGGAGAAAAAGTTGTTGTGCTCATTGATTGTGGAGCAACACACAATTATGGAGTGATCCTAGGCTACGGTGCTGCTGTTAAGGGAAAGGGTGTGGGAAGAAGTTAAAATCATGCTGAATGACTAGTTTGTTGTGGAAATTTCTCTACACAGGCTTCAGGTTGGTGAGGGAAAGATATCAAAATGGTCTCCCCACAGAAGATCATCTCCTCCTCAACCTCTCTCTCTAGATGGTCTCCCCACTACTCCCCCTCTCCGTCACCTATCTTCTCTTAACGAACTATTTAAACTCTCAGTCACTCCCCACTTACTAGGTGCATGGTTTCTCTAAATTAAGACTAGATTTGGAACTTTGGAGTGTCTTTCTATGTTCTAACATGCTTGTTTTAGACGCAAATTTTTTGTCAGGAATTTGATAGCCATTTGGTTTCTTTTTATTTTCTTTTAGAGGATTTGGCCAGTTTTCTTACTATTTCTTTGCATACAGGTTTGACTAAGTCCTAACTTCTGAGATATATAAACCGTGTAATATCGTCTAATGGACAAATCATGGATGATGGAGAATAGGATGTCCAGGGAGTATGAATTGGGAGTGGAAGCGTTCGTTCAATTTGGTTTTCGTCATGCCAAAGGTTCCAGTACTATCAGGTGTCCATGTTTGAAATGTGGGAACCGTTTGCCGCAAGACGAATCAACAGTCAGATATCATCTATATGCCAATGGGATCGATCAAAGCTATAAGATATGGTTTTGGCATGGCGAATCTTTTACATCAGAGACTTCATGTAATCGACAGGCTTACACGAACGAAGAAACGGTCGACGATGATTTATTTCATGTCATAAATATGGTTCAAAATGTTCGCGATCAGTTTTCTGAAGTACCTAATACGTTTGACAATATGTTCGATGATGCAAAGAAGCCTCTATTTTCTGGTTGTAAAAGATTCACAAAGTTATCAGCATTAGTTAGGCTATACAACCTGAAGGTTAGATTTGGATGAAGTAATGCTAGCTTCTCCGAACTACTGGCAACGATTAGCGAGTTATTGTCTGAAAATAATAAAATGCTGATATCCATGTATGAAGCAAAAAAAACGCTTACTGCGTTGGGCCTTAGTTATCAAAAAATAGATGCATGCCCTAACGATTGCTGCTTGTATAGAAAAGATCTGGCAGACATCAGTAGGTGTCCTAAATGTAACATTTCGAGGTGGAAGACAAGTAAGAACTCAAATGAAGAGATTAAGGGAGTTGCAGCTAAACAGCTGTGGTATTTTCCAATTGTTCTGAGGTTCTTAAGGATGTTCAAGATCTCCGAATATGCAAAGCACTTGTGTTGGCATGCAAATGACAGGAAAGTAGACGGTGTGTTAAGGCATCCAGCTGATACTCCATCTTGGAGGTTGGTAGACCATTTGTGGCCAGATTTTGGGTCCGAACCGAGAAACCTTCGCTTGGGGTTGTCCACAGATGGCATCAATCCATACGGAGATTTATCAACGAAATATAGTTGTTGGCCTGTGATTGCTACAATATACAACCTTCCACCATGGCTATGTATGAGGAGGAAGTATTTGATGTTAACTATGTTAATCTCGGGACCTAAGCAACCAGGATACGACATAAATGTCTACCTAGCACCTTTGATTGATGATCTCAAACTTATGTGGGAAGAAGGTGTTCAGTGTTTTGATGCACATAGAAATGAAAGATTCACCCTGCGAGCTGTCTTACTGTGGACTATCAATGATTTTCCTGCATACGGGAACCTGTGTGGGTGTAGCGTGAAAGGGTATAAGGCTTGTCCAATATGTGGGGAGGAAACTTCTTCTATAAGACTACCACATGGGAAGAAAAATGCATATATGGGACATAGAAAATACTTACCACGTCATCACCCTTATAGGAGACAAAAGAAAGCATTTGATGGTAATCATGAGCATGGGACACCTCCTCTCCCTTTATCAGGCGAGACAATTTATAATAGACTTAAGGATAAGACCTTTCCATGCGGTAAAAGGTCTACTAGGAGGTTGAATGAAGATATTTCGAACGACTACTGGAAGAGGATTTCTGCATTCTATGAGTTAACGTACTGGAAAAAATTACATGTAAGACACTGTCTTGATGTTATGCATATTGAGAAGAATGTATTGATGAATATAATTGGTACACTGCTTGACATACCAGGGAAGAGTAAGGATGGATTGAGTGCTAGACTTGATTTGGTAGAAATGAACATTCGACCCGAATTGGCCCCTATGTCTGATGGAAGTAGAACTTACATACTTGCAGCATGTTATACATTGTCAAGAGAGGAGAAAGTCTCTATTTGCAGAACTTTGTCTGATCTTAAGGCTCCAGAAGGTTATTCGTCGAATTTCAGAAGTTTGGTATCTTTAGAGAACCTAACGCTCTCTGGTCTTAAATCACATGATTGACATGTTCTAATGCAACAACTTCTCCCAATTGCAATACGTGGAGTTTTACCTAACAATGTTAGAGTGGCTATCACTAGATTGTGTTCTTTTTTCAATGCTATTTGCTCCAAGACTTGGCGAATATCAGATTTAGATAAATTGCAGCAAGACGTTGTTGAAACATTATGTTTGCTTGAAAAGTACTTTCCACTATCATTTTTCACCATTATGGTACATCTATGCGTCCACCTTGTGTGAGAGGCAAAACTTTGTGGACCCATATACCTTCAGTGGATGTACCCATTCGAAAGATATATGAAAGTGTTGAAAAGTTATGTCCGTAATAGAAATCGTCCGAAAGGATCGATTGCAGAAGCACACATATGTGAGGAAGCTGTTGAATTTTGTTCTGAGTTTCTATCTGGGCTTGACCCCATTGGACTAGATTCATTTAAATCTCGAGAGGAAGGTCGGATCGAAAGACCGTTATCTGCTGGATCATCTATTACACCTAGTCAAGTTGTACTAAAACAAGCCCATCTACACATACTAGAAAACATTGAAGAAGTTCATCCATACAGAGAGTACGATTCATTACCGTTGACAAGTTATTTTACTTTTATATACATTCTTTTAAATAAATGATACTCACTACTTCCAACTCGATTGGCCTTACATAGACGACATATGGAAATCTTGAAATCTTCCAACCCACGAAGGGCAAGAAATGAGAAATGGTTGCGAGATGAGCACAATAGATCATTTCCTAACTGGATACGAGACGAGGTATGTTGTTTAAATGTACTTTCATGTTATTGACACATAATAGAAAGTACGAACAACCGTGACTAATTATGATCGCCATAATAGGTCATGCGTGAAATCCAGGAAGGTCAAGTCGTGAGCACGACAATCAGATGGATTGCACATGGCCCACATCCCGTTGTGATGATATATGAGGGATATAAAGTCAATGGAATTTGCTACAACACAAAGCGCCGTGATGACACTATAACGGTTGAAAATAGTGGGGTTATGTTCGTTGCATCAACAATGCATGTGGCTAGTGCCAAAGACAAAAACCCGATAATTGCTGACATGTCCTTCTATGGTGTGATTCAAGGAATATGGGAAGTCAGTTACAACACTTTTGCGGTCACACTGTTTAGATGTGACTGGGTCGATACGAAGAATGGAGTACGAGTAGACGATCTTGAATTCACACTAGTTGACCTCAATCGTATAGGACACTATTCAGATTCATTCATATTAGCATCACAAAGCAAGACAAGTGTTCTATGTTAAAATCCCAGTGATGATAGATGGTCCGTCGTTGTGAAGCCACAAGAAAAAGATTTTGTTGATAATTGTTACAACGACGAGCTAGGCGATACATCCCTCCATTGTCCGGCAATTTTAGAATGTCCAGCAGACATGACTAGAAAAGATGAAGAGATCCCATATATCAGGGTCGATTGTGAAGGCACTTGGGTAAACACGTAAACATTTGGTAATATAATGTTTCTCCAAAGTTTCCCATCATTCATTCTAGTCATTGAAAAACATTCATTTTAAGCCTAATAAATAATATTATTGTTTCTTTCTTTGCAGGACACTTTTAATTCCAATCTGGAAGATCTACTTGTAGTATTCAATAGTCCACTTGGCAGTTCTTAGCTTTGTTTTTTAGTATTTCCATTGAGCGATTAGTGATACTTGTAAACATTTTCTTTTACGTCTTGTAACAAACTTATCAAATCTTCATGTATGTTGATCTATATGTTATGTTAACTTTCTGATGGATCTCACTAATGGATTATTGTTGTTTATGATTATTGTTTTTCATTTTCATTTCGCCTAAATAATTGATATGTTGATGAATAGTGTATTATACTGAAAATTATGTGTCATTTCATGCAGGTGGACCATCACTTACCAAACAATGACACTTGGAAAACAAGCTAAATTAGAAGCTGGTTGCTCGAGCGTACCGAGTACCGAGGGAGTCATTAATAAAGGTAAAGGTACACGTGGACCTACGGGAATGTCTGAGATCACACGGGTTAGTTATGATGGACACAAGAGAGTGGTTGAATATAATGAGCTCGGTCAACCCATTGGTGAAAGTGCAACCAAGTTAAAGAGTTTCATTGGAACAACCGTGCGGGTTCATGTTCCGATCAGTTACCAATCCTGGAAGGATGTACCTACAGAGCTCAAAGATAAAATTTACGAACTAATTGAGGTAATTTTCTGACCTTTAGTTAGTAACGTTGTTCGCATTTTGTCACTAACGTTCATTATATAATGTAATGTAATAGGGAGGCTTCGTAGTAGACCCTAGATCCAAAAAGAGTATTTTACAAAATGCGAGTGTATGTTTTCGAAACTTCAAGTCGTCGCTAACTACAAAGCATGTATTACCATATAAGAAAGATTTGGAGAAACTAAAAGACCCACCAACAGAATACTCTTTCATCGATCGTGAGCATTGGAACATATTTGTCGCTTCCAGATTAACCGAACAATTTGAGGTAACTATAATCACCATTCTCTTCATTCATATATAACAGTAATTATATTAAAATGTAGTTTATGTGTGAAGAGTATACATAAGTTCGAATAATGCAACATGTAATGCGTTATAACTAATCATAATGTTCTTTCCTTTTTTAGAAAGCAAGCACATCTAATGGTGAGTTAATTGATCGTGCTTTAGTATAGAAGAAAGCACGAACTACTAAAGATGGAGAGATTCCAGACATAGAAACAAAGGAGGTGGCCAATAAAATTGTAAGTACTTTCCTCTTGTAAGGGTGTTTTTTTTTTTTTTGTACTTACTAAAAATACTATGACCTTTTCATGATAGGACAACCTACTTGTTTCAAAACGTGCGTCTCATTCAATGGACAACGTAACTTGTGATATATTATCGCAAGCCATCGGAGGGAATGATCCACCAGGAAGGATTCGAGGGGTGGGTCAATACGTCACACCAAGTAAATACTTCCACACTGCAAGAGAAAAACGAAAGAAGGTCGGTAAAGAAGAAGATTATGCTGAAGAGCGAGCGAGAATGGCTGCTCGTATCTTAGAACTGGAAGCAGAATTAATGAAGCATAAGAAGGTTCCTGAAGTGGCCACAAAGGGAGAAACTGACGAGAGCAAGATCAAGAGTCAAATGGCTTCTAAAAGCATTGACACATCAGATGATGCAAATGACCATGACGCAAAAGTAGAAAATAGACAAGTTCTAGAAGACTTGACAATAAAGGACTTGACAATAGAAAAACAAGATAAGGTAGAAAGCATCTACTTTTATTTTTTTAACTCAAACGTTATTTTTTTTAATGATTAAATATCTGATCAATTAACACTTATGTGCGTTGAAGGTTGGTGAGAAGAACAAATATGTTTGTGCATCGATTGAGACTTTGACAAAAGTGAAGGTCAGTATGAATTTGATTCCTATAGTTTCCAATTTCTCAGATGCAATATAGTAATATGATCATATTTTCTTTCACTGTATATTGTAGGATGGCACTTCTGGTCGACTTGCAATTGGGACTAAAGACAATGTTGTCGGTGGTAGAACTATTTTCGACTACTACATGAACGGTGACAACGTCAAGGTATCAGTGGACATGGTTACCGATGGTAATTGCTTCGTTCCTGTTCCAACAAGGGAAGGTAGGACTATGCTTTCCCAAGAAGTTGCTTCACAGTTGTTATGGCCTCGTCATTTAGTCATTCCCCTAGACGAAAAGGTAATGTGTTTTTCACAATGGATTTGGTTTAAATATATTTCATATGGATGAGATTTTATGTTTGTGGCAGATGAAAAGCGTGTACCAAGCTGATTTGCGATTACCGTCGTTGACACTGAATACAAAAAGAGCACCAGTTACACTACGATTATTGTTATGGGAACTTGATTATATTGGGTCAAAAATTCAAATTCACGTACCTGCTAAAGATTTTGGGTATGAACGAAAATGTTGCATATTCCTCAAGGCACTCCAAGAATTTTGTCAAATGCAGCCTATATCAACCCAATGCATTGCTGCATTCATGTTGTAAGTTACCTCTTTTGTACATCAATTACATAGTATAATAACGTGTACCACGCAGTAAAGTCGAGTATGCTGTTCATATTTGTAGTCACCTCTACAAAGTGATGGAAGAGAATGGAACGTTGGGATCCTACAAGTTTGCAGATGCTGGCTCTGTTTCAGTTGGTATAAGTAAAGAAGATCGAGCACAGATCCTGAATGCTAGATTGCCTGGGACCGACCATCGTCAGATTTTGATGTTTCCATACAATTCAGGGTATGTGCAAAACTTTTTTCAGCTAATGCACCTAATGAACTATATGACCTTCATTCTAAGTTTAACTCACATTTACCTGTCAATATAGAAACCATTGGTGTCTAATAGCCATCGATTTTTCAAGAGGCACTGCATATTGGATTGATCCTTTGAGAAATCGAATTAACAATGATGCCTCTGATGTGGTCCGGATGTATGTTGGAACTTTTATCTATGATAAAACAATAATGAGTTAATATGTTGCATATGAGACAATGATTGTATAACTTACGATGTTTGATATGTATTCTTAGGGCTTTCGACATTTCGAACAAGAAGAAGCCTGTTTGGAGGATAATCAAGGTATGAGGAGTGGGGATTTAGTAGAAGAAATAGGTAAACATACTTTATGTTTTGCAACTGTAACATGGGTATTTTGTTCTTTTTCTCTAATGGATAGTGTCCGAAGCAAGGTGGCATTGTGGAGTGCGGGTATTATGTGATGCGATTCATGCGTGATATAATATTGTCAAGCAACAGGACAATCATTGAAGTAGTAAGTATTTCATTTTACCTTTTTGAACTACTTATGTTATGTATAATTGTTGCATATTAAATCATTTTTAAATGATGAATAGATGGAAGGATCAACCTCAACATACTCACAGGACGATTTAGATGTCGTAAGAACGGAGTGGGCTTAATTCGTTAACAAATATATTTTCTGTTCCCAATCTCAAAGGTAAAATTTGTAAACGAGACAACTTTATATGCTTTTTTGTGTGGACTTTATTACAACACGTGTTGTTGCGTCGACTATCCTGCAGTTATGGTAGTCATTGAAATGCTCTTTTGTTGATTTTTAGACATATGTTTGAGGAATCATGTTGACATGTACTTTGGATCTCTGTTCATAGTTGTGTTGACTATCCTGCAGTTATGGTAGTCATTGATAAGCTAGCTATTTTGTTCAATCTGCTTACACATGTTTTAGGAACCGTGTTGACATTGTTTTGTTTTGTTAATTTCTCGTTCACTTTGTTTACTTGTAAAGTTTTATTCGTAGCATAGGTGTTTGTGGAATGGAGGAGGTAAGTCTATGTTTAGGTTTATTAATGACCTTGGAAGTGGGGAGCGGGACGGTGGGAGTGCTAAGTTCATGTTTAAGCTCAACTTTGACTTTAGAAGGGGTGAGGGAGTGGGAAATTGGAGGGGGGGGGGGGGAGATACATTTATGTTTAATAATTACCTTGGAAGGAGGAAGTGAGTTGCTAAGGTTAGAAATGACTTGGGGGGTGGGGGGTTGGGACTAGGGGTACGTTTATGCTTAAGTTGTTCTTTGATGCAAACTGAAACATTGTTGGGTCTGTAAAGAATGAATCAAAACAAATTATTGCATTACTTATATATTATGCTTATGCTTATGAAGTTGGTGTTTTTATTTCTCTCTTGCTTCCCTTATGAATCTTTTACTAAGAAACTTGGTTGTATGACTTGGGTGGGAGGGGAGTGATACATTTATTTTTGATAATGACCTTGGAAGGAGTGAGTGAGATGCTAAGTTAATGTTTAAGTTTATAAATTACTTTGAAGGGGGGGCTAAGGATACGTGTATGCTTAAGTTTTAAATTTAAATCAGAATATTGTTAGGTCTTTAAAGATTGAATTGAAACATATTTATTTGATTCTCTGTTTATGCTTATGCTTTTGCTTATGTAGTCGGTGTTTTTCTTTTATCTTTTGTGTTCTTTATGGGTCTTTTATAAAGAACCTTGGTTATATGAACTTTAGACGTTTATGTTAAAAAGTTCCTATTTGGAATGTACTTAATGTTTATGCTTATGCTTATGCTTATGCTTATGCATTTTCCGTAATGAAAGTTGACTAAGGTTCATTTTCTTCAACTTTGTAGGTAATTGAAGAATAGATGGATCATGGTATCGATCAAGTTCATTCCTACATTAGTTTGATTAGATTAGGTCGTACAAATATTACAGTTAATTTATCTTTTGGATTATTGGAAAACCTTTACCCACAATGTAATTTACATTTTTTATTATCAATATAAATATTTTTCCAAACAAATGTGCATAATGTTAAAATGTAGTAATTAATTTTTTTGAAAGAAGAAATATATGACAGGAAATACGTGCTGCGAAAAAGAATAATAACGACACCAAATATGTGTCGACATATAAGCCTTTAGTAAACAGCAACAGTGTCGTCAAAGCACATTTCTTGGCAAGAACTATGTGTAACGAAACATTTACAATGACAATATATTAGTGTTGTTATAAAGGTATTAATGATAATATATTCGGGTCAAGGTATAGATAACGGTGACACATTTGAAGTGTCAATATAAGGGTATTAATGACAATATATTCGTGTCGAGGTATAGATAACGATGACACATTTAAAGCGTCAATAAAAGGGTATTAATGACAATTTATTCGTGTCGAGGTATAGATAACGGTGACACAATTAAAGCGTCAATGTAAGAGTATTAATGACAATATATTAGTGTCGAGATATAGATAACGGTGACACTTGATTTACGTCAATGTAAGTGTATTAATGACAATATATTTATGTCAATGTATAGATAACGGTGACACAATTACAGCGTCAATGTAAGAGTATTAATGACAGTATATTAGTGTCGAGGTATAGATAACGGCGACACCTGATTTGCGTCAATGTAAGTGTATTAATGACAATATATTTTTGTCAAGGTATAGATAACGGTGACACATAATTTGCGCCAATGTAAGAGTATTAATGACACTATATTGGTGTCGTTTTATAGATGACAGCGACATATTTATTGCATCAAGGTGAAGGTATTAATGACATAATTTTAGTGTCATCGAATCATATTTAACGACACATTTTCCAAAGTGTCGTTAAAGAGCTTTTCTTGATAGTGGCTTCAATGACGCGAAAAGTGTGTCGTTGAAACTCTTTATGACACATATTTTGCGTCGTTGAAACCCAAATTTGTAGTAGTGTGATAACGCTGCTCCAATGCGATGAGATCCGCCTAGGTGACCGGTGAGTTAGGATCGGCCGTCGGCACAGCAGGTTGCTCCTCCGGCTAGCCACGTCCGGCTCCTCTACCTCCCCTACCACCTCCTCCGCGTGCACCTCTACGTGGCGGCATTTTCCCTAAATTTCACCAGTAAGAACTTTTCACCAAAAGAACATAACACTCAGATTTCTATGTCTAGTCTATTCATGCAAGATTATAATCTTAACATTAGCAAAGCTTTGAGACATACCTAGCGAGTGACGAAGGACCGTATAGCCATAGGGTAAAATAAAACCAAAACAAAACAAAACAAAGACTTACATCGTAAGTGGGTCTACAGAACCTAAAGCGCTGGGCTCTGTTACCCACTGTAACGATCCAACTCCTTATACTGAGCCGAAATCATTATTAAATGTAAAGCACATGGTTTAAGCCACAAGGTTTAGTTAAAATGACTAAAAACCTCAGAATTTTATTTATAAAATCAAATCAGGGTAATGTGCATAATATAAATAAATATAAAAATCCTACTCGGGCCCTATATACTTTTAAACAAATGAAATAGTAAATAAGGAAGAAAATGAAACTCAAGTACTAAATGTCTAAAACGGGGTGTAAGCGGAAGCAGAAATCCCTATGGCTCACCATGTTCACTTCTGGTCGCTCGCCAGCTTGCCCTTGCCCCTACCTCGGGCTCTACCTGAAAAACATGACATGGGGAGAGTGAGATAAAATACTCAGTAAGGGACCCACTACTAGTCCCACTAGGTGCCTGTTAACCTCCTATTAGAGTACTGAAAATGGTACCCAATATCTAGCAAGTTCCCAAACACGTCCAACATGCGCTCCCGTAGGAACGAAAATCTGGTCTTCGATGTCCCGGGGGAGCACCTAGGACATACTGGTCTGTAGTGAACCCGGAGGAAGCACTAAGACAATCGGGCTGCGAGGATCCTGTCGAATCACTCGAATCATATCTATATCCATGCTAGACTGGCATCTCGTCGGACTACGCAGTCCTAAATAGGATGTCTTTTCTTTTAGAATAGCCATTTGCAACTAATCTGGCTTTGTATGTAACGTCCCAACAAATTTGATTTTCCTTTTTATTATTATCTTAAGTGTGGGTATGGAAATTTCGAATTTATTTGAGGGACTTGATTATTTCGACCTTGTGTTTAATTAAGGTTTACAGTTATATTTACTTTGAATTGGTTAATAATAGTTTTATTTTGGAAAATAATTTTAGTAAAGTTATTTGGTGAAGATTAAAAATAGTTTGGTGGAGGAGAGAGAAAATTGATTTGGTTAAAGTTAATGGTGAGATATTTTTTGTAAAAGAGAAAGGAAAAGAAGGGATGTTTGTGATTGGCTGAATTGAGAATTTTGGGGAAATGGGGTAAAGCATTTAATTAAAGCAAATAAAATAAAATAAAGGGTTTTATTTTATTTAAATGGGGCATTGAGAGGTGCAATTAATGCACCATCACCATCACCTTCACGAAGCAGAAAAAAAAACCCTAACCCTAAAATCCGCCGCCGCCGCCTCTTCCTCGTCCGCCAGCCGCCGCCGTCGACGTCTTCACAGAGAAGCCGAGCTGACCAGCACCAATCCGACCGCCTCCCTTCACACCTCCAAGCCATCGGACTCACGCCGCTCGCCGCCCGATTCACCGTCGACCTCTAGCCAGCGCCGCGTCGTCGAAGTCCGCGCCCAGCGTCTCAGTCGTCGCCTGAACTCGGAGCCGATCCGCAATTGCGTCACTTTACCGCGTGAAGTCGCTCGTTCGCTGCCCTATGGCTATACGGTCCTTCGTCACTCGTCAGGTATGTCTCAAAGCCTTGCTAATGTTAAGATTATAATCTTGCCTGAATAGACTAGACATAGAAATTTGAGTGTTATGTTCTTGTGGTAAAAAGTTCTTATTGGTGAAAGCTAGGGAAAATGCCGCCACATAGAGGTGCACGCCGAGGAGGTGGTAGGGGAGGCAAATGGGCCGGACGTGGCCAGCCGAAGGAGCAACCTGCTGTACCGGGGGCCGACCCTGACGCACCGGTCACCCAGGCGGATCTGGCCACAATGGAGCAGCGTTATCAGGACATGCTGCAAGCTGCTCTAGCGCCTTTCCTCGCTGCCCAGCAGAACCAAGCTGCATCTGTTCAGGCCCAGACCGTCACAAAGGCCCATCGGGAAGCTCAGCCCGCACCAGTTCAACTGTCGGCTGAGGCCAAACACTTCAGAGACTTTAGGAAGTATAATCCTAAGACTTTTGATGGATCCATGGATGACCCCACAAAGGCCCAAATGTGGTTGACATCCATAAGAGACTATTTTTCGGTACATGAAGTGCCCAGACGACTAGAAAGTGCAGTGTTCAGTCTTCTTCCTGGAGGATAGAGGCACTGCTTGGTGGGAGACTGCTGAGAGGATGCTGGGGGGCGACGTCAGCAAAATAACCTGGGAGCAGTTCAAGGAGAACTCCTACGCTAAGTTCTTCTCTACCAACATGAAGCACGCCAAGCTGTAAGAATTCCTAAATTTGGAGCAAGGCGACATGACCGTGGAGCAGTACGATGCCGAGTTCGACATGCTATCCCGTTTCGCTCTCGATGTGGTGAGCGATGAGGCTGCCAAGACAAAGAAATTCGTTGGAGGTCTCAGACTAGACCTCTAGGGCATCATCCGAGCCCTCCGACCAGCCACACATGCTAATGCACTACGCATAGCACTGGATTTGAGTCTGCAGGAAAGAGCTGATTCGTCAAAGGCTGCAGGCAGAGGGTCGAGCCTTGGTCAGAAGAGGAAGGCGGAGTCGCAGCCTGCCCTGGCACCGCAGCGAGATCTGAGGTCAGGAGGTATCTTCCAGCGGCATCGTCAAGAGCTGGCTGCTGTAGGGAGGACTTTGAGGGAGCTACCTGCTTGTAGGAGGTGTGGGAGAGTTCATGGAGGTAGTTGCTTGATAGGGAGCGGAGTTTGCTTCAGGTGCAAGAAACCAGGGCATAACGCCGATGTTTGTCCTCAGAGACTCATTGGCACTACCCCGCACCAGCCATCTGCTTCCCAGCAGGGAAGAGTTTTTGCCACTACCCGTCAGGAGGCCGAGCGAGCTGGTACAGTGGTGACAGGTACGCTCCCAATCTTGAGGCATTATGCTTTTGTACTGTTTGACTCTGGGTCGTCCCACTCATTCATATCCTCTGTGTTCGTTCAGCATGTGGGTTTAGAGGTAGAACTATTGGGTAGTGTTTTGTCTGTTTCTACTCCATCTGGGAGATCCTGTTGTCTAAAGAAAAAATAAAGGCATGTCGGGTAGAGCTAGCGAATCATATGTTAGACGTGACCCTACTAGTGTTAGACATGTAGGATTTCGGTGTGATTTTAGGCATGGATTGGCTGTCAGCGAACCATGCAAGTATAGACTATTTTGGTAAGGAAGTCGTCTTTAACCCTCCCTCTGGGTCCAGTTTCAAATTTAGGGGGGCAGGCATTGTATGTATACCCAAGCTCATCTCAGCCATGAAGGCTAGTAAACTACTCAACTAGGATACTTGGGGCATCTTGGCAAGCGTAGTACATACCAGAGAGCCAGAAGTTTCCCTGTCCTCCGAACTAGTGGTAAGGGAGTACCCTGATGTTTTCCCCGACGAGCTTCCAGGACTTCCGCCTCCCAGGGTGATAGACGTCACCATCGAGTTAGAGCCGAGCACAGCTCCTATCTCGAGGGCCCCTTACAGAATGGCTCCAGTCGAGCTAAAGGAGCTGAAGGTACAGCTACAGGAGTTGCTGGACAAGGGTTTCATCCGACCCAGTGTGTCTCCTTGGGGAGCCCCAGTATTGTTTGTGAAGAAGAAGGATGGGTTGATGGGCCTTTGCATTGACTACAGAGAGTTGAACAAGGTGACAGTTAAGAACCGCTACCCCTTGCCTAGGATTGATGACTTGTTCGATTAGTTGCAGGGAGCCACTGTCTTTTCCAAGATCTACCTGCGATTAGGTTATCACCAGTTGAGGATCAGGGACAGTGATATCTCTAAGACGGCCTTCCGTTCTAGATACGGACATTACGAGTTCATTGTGATGTCTTTTGGGTTGACTAATGCCCCTGCGGTATTCATGGACTTGATGAACAGGGTGTTTAAGGACTTCCTAGACTTGTTCGTCATAGTTTTCAGGGTGAGAGCCCAGCACCCCGAGCTGTTCGAGGATTAGAACTTTCGAGGACGAAAGTTTTTCAAGGGGGGAAGACTGTAACGTCCCAACAAATTTGATTTTCCTTTTTATTATTATCTTAAGTGTGGGTATGGAAATTTCGAATTTATTTGAGGAACTTGATTATTTCGACCTTGTGTTTAATTAAGGTTTAGAGTTATATTTACTTTGAATTGGATAATAATAGTTTTATTTTGGAAAATAATTTTAGTAAAGTTATTTGGTGAAGATTAAAAATAGTTTGGTGGAGGAGAGAGAAAATTGATTTGGTTAAAGTTAATGGTGAGATATTTTTGGTAAAAGAAAAAGGAAAAGAAGGGATGTTTGTGATTTGTTGGAATTGAGATTTTTGGGGAAAGGGGGTAAAGCATTTAATTAAAGCAAATAAAATAAAATAAAGGGTTTTATTTTATTTAAATGGGGCATTGGGAGGTGCAATTAATGCACCATCACCACCACCTTCACCAAGCAGAAAAAAAGACCCTAACCCTAAAATCCGCTGCCGCCGCCTCTTCCTCCTCTGTCAGCCGTCACCGTCGATGTCTTCACAATGCGCCCGAGCCGACCAGCACCAATCCGACCCATCTCCCTTCGTGCCTCCAAGCCGTCGGACTCGCGCCTCCAAGCCATCGGACTCGCTCCGCCAGCCGCCCGATCCACCGTCAACCTTTAGCCAGCGCCGCGTCGTTGAAGTCCGCGCCCAGCGTCTCAGCCGTCGCCCGAACTCGGAGTCGACCCGCAACTGCGTCACTTCACCGCGTGAAGTCGACCGCCCGCGCGCCCGCTTCGCGACCCGACCACGTCTGCTCGCTCGCACGGCCGCGCGCCGCTTCGCGCGCCGACCCACGCCCGTGCGTCCGGTCGGCGCCTGAAGCCACGCCAGCGCCCTTCTTCGCGAGCCGACTTCCAGCCGAGTCGCGTCCCCTTTCTGCCGCAAGTCGAGCCGACACCTGCTTTTCCAGTCGAGCCGCCAAGCCTTTTTGGAGCCACCTAGTTTTTGGTCCTTCCCCACGTGTCCTTGGTATGTTTTTGGTAAGTTAGTTGGGTTTTTGGCATACCCAACAAAGAGTAAATTTTGGTTTTAAATAATTTAATTTTGGATTAAATTAAATTATTTTTCTGAAAGGGCCGGTTGGACCAATTGGAGTTGGAGCGTGGGATTTCTCGACTTAAAGGGAATTATTGCAACCTCGATCTTGGGTAAGTTGCTTCGAACGACTCTTGGACTTCTTTTCCATGTAGGTTAGGTCATTAATTGTTGTTCCTAACCATTTAGGGCCCCGCTGCTTGGAAAACACACTTCTTTTTGCTGTTAGGACTCGTCGACCAAATCTCTAGGTAAGAGATTTTCTACTACTAGCGCTATGACTAGAACCATGAGATTGCATACACTTCTAGTTATGCACGTTAAGGACTAGACGGTATAACACATGTAAATTTATGAGAGCATGATGTGATTGATGATATGGTTTTATATTATGGCATGGTAATGTGATGACGTGGCTTACTATGACTTTATGCTTGGTTGTGGTGATGAGATGTGGTATGATTACATGAAGATTTTATGTATATGTATGCTATGGTTAGGGTGTACGTTAGCTTCTTATTAGAGTCGTACCCACATGGCTGTCATTCGGGATCACCACCTTTATGACACAGACATGATGGAGAGACCCGACGGGGTCGCTCCCACTTATGACTGCGTAGTCTGACTGGATTACCAGTCTGACATTGACATTGACATAGACATGACGTGAGTGATCCGACGGGACCGCTCACAGCCCGAGCGTCTTAGGTATTCCCTTGGGAATTACCGAGGACCAACTTGTCCCTACGGAGGCACATGATTGCACGTGTTCGGGGACGTGTCAGTTATTGGGTACCATTTTCAGGACTCTAATAGGAAGTTAACAGGCACCTGGTGGGACTAGTAGTGGGTCCCTTACTGAGTATTTTATACTCACTCTTTCCATGTCATGTATTTCAGGTAGAGGCCGAGGTAGGGGCAAGGGCAAGCTGGCGAGCGACTATAAGTGACCGTGGCGAGCCATAGGGATTTCTGCTTCTGCTTACACCCCGTTTTAAATATTTAGTACTTGAGTTTTATTTTTCTCTTTATTTACTATTTCGTTTCTTTAAAAGTAGATAGGGATCGAGTAGGATTTTAATATTCGTTTATATTTCGCACATTTCCCTAATTTGATTTTTATAAATAAAACTCTGAGGTTTTATTCATTTTAACTAAACTTTATGACTTAAATTATGTTAATTACATTTAGTAATGACTTCGGCCCAGTATAAGGAGTTGGGTCGTTACATTGTATCTCTCCATTTCTCCCTTTTCGTTTATTTTACCTTGAACACCCATTTGACACCTATTGCATTCCTTCCACTTGGAAAAGTAGAAAGTTTCTACGTATCATTCTTCTTTTGGCTTTTATCTCTTCATCTATAGCAATATTTCAGAGCCATGTTAAGTATTGTTATATTCTTCCTCTCAACAACACCATTTTGTTGAGTAGTGAATGAAATTGTCATAGGTCGACAAAGTCCACATTTTCTATAAAAAAAATCTTTGAATTCTTTTGAAGTGAATTGACCTCCCTTCTCTGATCTCAAAGCTTTTATGTAATAACCATTTTCATTTTCAACAAAAGCTTTAAATCTCTTCAACATGTCAAATACCTCTTATTTCTCCTTGATAAAACAAAGTTTTTTCGGCTGAAATCATTAATAAATAATAAGAAATAATTATTCTTACCAAAAGAACTTGGTTTCATCGATCAACAAAGATCAGTGCGAACTAACTCTAATGGTCTTTTTTATGAGACCCAAATCACAGATTACCTTATGCGATAAGACTACAAGAGACGAAGATTGTCTAGGTGAGAAGAAGCACTGTGCGGTAAAAGACTGAGCAAAGAACCCATGGCGAAATAGGCTTACTTCTCAAGAAAGTAATGACATCATTGCTCATATAAGAGAGTCGACAAATGAGTTGAAATTGTCATCCAATACAAATCAAAGATAAGGATATTTATGAGACACGTGCATATATCCTAGTATTCTTATGGGATAAATTTTTGAGTGCTGAGTAATACATAAACTAAGTAAAACTAAAATATAATGACTTTTATACCCTACGCCTTGTGATACTCCATTCTTGTTGTGTGATCTAGAATGGAATGCCACGTCTATGTTGTGTAATCTTGGATGGGATGTCTTATACTTGCTATGTGAACTGGCATGGGTTGCCTATTGATATGACAATGAATGACCCATAATGGGTAACAAAATTAAAAAGGCTTGCTAAAGGCGTTGAGTTTACTCCACATAGTTGCAACTTGGCAAAATAGTGTGGTAAACGCTTGAGCCAAGACAATGGTACAAATACTTAATTCAACTTATAGAATGATTTTTCGAGTTGACTATGTGGTAGGCAAAAAGACCCGTGACACGAGATGACTCGTGATGATGAAATCAAAGAATGGTGATGTTTTAAATTACATGTTATTATACTGCCTCCATTGAATAATTTGAATTTATTAGATAAAATACCCCACTCACTAGACAATTTTATCTAATCTTTTTAATGTTTGTCTTATTTGCCCCTCCCCCTAAGGTAGCGAAGAACATCTAACGTTGAACTAGCTATCTTGATCGCCTATCGTGCCTCCAAAATCGCCTCTTTTTGGTATTGGCCACTATTATCTCGCAATTAATTGGTATAGAAGCAAGGCGAGAAGAGATCAAGTGTTGTGAGGTTGCATTATGTTCTCTAAAGAGAAACTTTGTATTAGACATCAAATTTATTCACGTATTTCGAAAATCAATGTAGTTGTCTCATTTCACATCTTTTTACATTTCGTGTTTAAATTTTATTTGTTGTACTTAACTCCGCTTACTATATGTTCAATATTTACCTCATGGAAGTTACGTGTTGAGGGTTTAGGCGCATACCTCTTTTTAGCCGTAGATCTACTTGGGATGGAGCGTGACATCTTTGCTCTTGAAGATGATTCTTGTGGAAAACTTTTCTTTGATTGTTTGCTAAAAAGACCACTTTCACATAACTAATCTAGATGCTTGACATATGGTAGCCCTTTCACCATATCTTATTGATATTTTATCAATATCTTTTAAGAGAAAAAATACATTTTTAGTTTGGAAGTTTTAGTTCATGGGTGCATTTAATTTATAATGTTCAAATTAGTCATTTTAGTCTATAGAATTTTTTTTTTTTTTTACATTTAATGTAAAAGAAAATTGTAAATACTAATGTGGCAATATGACATGGAAGAAGTCTTTTTTTTTTTAATATTTTTCTTTCTTCCTTCTCTCTCCATATTTTTTTTTAAAAAAAAGAATCAACCAATCACAATGGAAAGCTCAAGTGGTGACATCCCCTCCATCTTTGATAATGAAATTTTGCTGTTGATTAACAATTGTCTTCAATTGAATCTCTCTCACAATAGTTCTCCCACATAGACTATGGGTCAATTCCAAACAGAAAACTCATGTAACTACCCAACTTTTCAGTTTAAGCTAAGGTCATTACTTATTGCTAAGACACGACATCCAACATAAAAACTCAATAAAGACCCTGTTCAAAATTCATTAAAACTTCAATATGTAATAAAATCGTCTACATGCGCTATTTCAAATCAATTTCAAAAGTTTCAAAACCTACTATATGGAATTTCCAACAAAACAAACAAACAAATGTTTTAACCAAAACTTAAATTTAAAATCCTCAAAATGAAAACAACAAACACATTGAGCGGAAGCATTAAAACTAGACATTCACATATGGCCTTCACACATCCTTCTTGCCCCTCGTTTGTCTGCCTCGTACATTACCTTTACCTGAAAAAGTTAAACATAAAAGGGTGAGTATAAAATATACTCTATAAGGGACCTACTACCTATCCTGTTAGGGTAATAACAGTTAGCTTCCTATTAAGGGGTACCCTGCAAATAACAATCTAGTGGTCCCGTAAGACGCACACATCAATCAGTCAAGTGACCTTGAAGGATACATATATCAGTTGAGTGATCCCGTCGGATACACATATCAATCTAGTGATCTCGTCAAATACACATATCAGTCTAGTGATCCCGAAGAATACAGAACATGTGGTGATCCCGTAGGACACAGTGCCTGCATGGTACACTACCCCATAGACAAAGCTAACTATATCCCCTCAATTCGTTCTAAAAAGTCTACAATAGTCATAGCACAATATAGCTCAAACTAACAGCGCAGTCTGTAAGCATAATCAGTCAGACAGTCTAGGTTTAGTCAACAGTATCATCTGTCACTATACATCTATCTAATCTACACAATACCGTCACACTACTTGAATCCAGTCCACAGCAAAACCCAACAATATGCATAAACTACACCAAACATTCAGATATCACTATCCCAACAGTAGTACAACCCATCGATATCCAAACTACACATGACAATCATATCATCATCATCTATATTCAGTTAACAGCCTGACCCATCAGTATACCTAAGTTACACATGATAGTCACGTCAGCTATACTCAACCAAAAGTGTAAACTAACGACGCTTTTCTTCTCACACTTAACAGTAAAATTAATGCATTCATTAATTATAACATTCACAACAGTTAATATATTTCAGTTCTAAATCAAGTCTAGTAGTAGAGATCCCTTACCTTTGATTTAGCTACGCTCTTTAACCAAACTAAGATCTAACGAACCAACCTAAACATAACATAAGGAATTTAAATACTAAAATAAGCAAGTTGCCCAAACAACTACCTAATTTACAATATCTACAACTTACCCAAGCAAATGGAGAATCTCATTTGAAACCAAACTTGGTTTGATCCCGAGAATTTGACTTTGATACCTTCAAGAATGCAACAAAAATGAACTCACTTAATCCAACATTTTATTCCAACATTTACGCTTAAATAGACTAAGGAAAACACAATGAAACACACTTAATTACTTTTACCAAATACTCACAGCGGCTCAGCTTGGAAAGGAAACGACTTAAACTACTCAGAGTTGAAGCGGATGGTTTGGGTTTGGCTTAAGCAGAGAAACAGATGGCACGTACGAAAGATGAAGAGAGGCCAATGAGACGCGGTTGGGAAAGATGTCTGCTAACGAACTGGACGCGCAGAGGAGAATGGCGACCGGTGGCTTGCGCAAATGAAGAGATGGTAACGATGGCGACTGGGCTTGGGCGAACACAACCAGATGAGGAGGGGAGCCTTGGCGACAGCGGCGACTTCGGAAGGAGGAGCTTGGAAACGATGGTGGGGGTGTTAGCGTTTTAACGGAAAAGAGAAGAAGTAACAGAAAGTCGTGGGGAGGGTTGCGGCTGGAGTGAGAAAGAAGAAGAGATTTTAGGTTTTATTTGAAATAAAAAAAAAAAATAATAATAATAATAATATAATATAATATAATATAATATAATTATTTTACTTCATTATTATTTTATATTATCACCCAAAATATTTTCCTTTCCCTTTTTCTCACAAAATCAAATAATATAACACCCAATCTATACTAGCATGATTAGCCGCTAGCCAATCCATACCTAGAATTACATAAAAATCATGCATATCCAAGACTAACAACGTTACATCTATTACATGACTCGCTATCTCAATTTAACATGCTTTTTATCTTTTCTTTTGAAAATATACTCTCCCTAAATGGAGTAGACATTGATAAAACATGATCCAGGGGTTCTATTTCTAAGCATGCATGTGATACAAATATAGATGAGATAAAGGAATGTGATGAACCAGAACTAGAACCAAACTAAAGCGTAATGCCAAAACACTGGAAGCATACCTATCCCTACAGTTCCTGCTCTCTCAGCCTCATATTTATTCGTAGCAAAGACCTTACCCTGTTGTGGTGGATATGCTTCCTGGTTCTGGGCATCTATTGGCTATATGCCCATCTTGCTCACACTTGAAGCAAGTGTTGGTCCCAAACAAACAATGACCCAGATGGTGCTTTCCACAGGTGGTACATAATGGTTTTCCTCTAGCAACTTCTTCTGTCTCAAAAGGTTTCTGCTAAAAACGGTAAAGATCTCCACCTGATCTCATGTTCCTCGCAACACTAGCACTATAATAGGCTACTGCTCAGCCTTGTTTTTTGTGTTATGAGGTCGATCCTCTCGCTGCAATCTTAAATGAATTAGCCTTCTCATGTAAACTAATATCCATGCCAGACGTGGTGGATAAGCGTGGGTGGCTGGCCTGAAAAGGCTCGAACGAGACTCTAGATATCTAGCTGAAGGCCTCTAACAAACTTATTGGCCCTATCAGCCTCAGTCGCTATCATCTCAGAAGCAAAGCGTTAGAGTATGTCAAACTCTGCATCATACTGCTACACGGTCCTATCGCCTTACTCCAGGTTCATAAAATTTTGTCGTTTGGCATCTCTCAAACTTGTAGAGAAGAATTTCACATGAAAACTCTCCTTGGACTACTCCCAGGTGATCTGATTCATGTCACCCCCTAGCATCCTCTCTACCATCTCCCACCAGGCGGTGCCTCTGACTGTCAACATAAATACGGTGCACTAAACCTTCTGATTATTATGACATTTCATATACCGAAATATAGTCTCCACAGAAGACAACCACATCTGAGCCTTTATGAGATCCTTTAAAGACCCTTCGAATGTCTTAGGATTGTATTTTTTGAAATCCCTCAGATGTATGGCCTTTGCTGATAACTGGTCCGGCACGCTTTTGGGTCCGACTAGAGCTTGAGCAGGAGCTAGCGGGACAGGTTGTTGCGGTGCCCGTGTCTGCATAATCAAGTCTTTGTGTAACAATCCGACTCCTTGTACTAAGTCGAAGTCATTACTAATTTAAAGAAAATAAATAAAATTTATAAAATTATGATAGAAAATAAAACAAGACCTCAAACGATGGATACAGGTACTCCATCCAGTCTCACTATCTTGGTCATATATAAATGTCCCCACTTACTGGTAGTGTAAGTGGACTTCCCTAGAATGAAATGGGATGACTTTGTGAGCCTGTCGACAACAACCCAGATCATTGTGTAGCCCTTTAGAGTCCTAGGTAGTCCTGTAATGAAGTCCATCGACACGCTCTCCCATTTCCATCCTGGCACACTCAAGGGTTGCAACAACCCTACTGGCCTCTGTCTATGTGCCTTCACCTGTTGGCACACCAAACATATACTGACAAAGTCTGCCACTTCTCTCTTCATGTTCCTCCACCAATAGACACACCTCAAGTCTTGGTACATCTTCGTACTTCCAGGGTGCATAGTAAATGGAGAACTGTGAGCCTCAGTCAAAAGCTATGTCTTGACTGCATTATCTTTCGGCACGCACAAACGTCCATCAAACGTAAGGCCATCATCAGAGGATATGGAGAAATCATCACCTTGCCTACCTCTACCAAACGATGCTTCTCGACCAGATAAGGATCATTTAGCTGAGCAACAATAATCCTCTGTCTCAAGGTCGGCTGCACTAACAACTGAGCCAACTGTGAGGTAACTTCCCCTACTGAGACTGCAATCTCAACTCTCTCAAAATCTCTGAGTAAGGGAGCTTGCTGGGTGATAAGCACTGCTGAATGTGCAACCTTCCTACTCAGTGCATCAGCTACTACATTTTCTTTACCTGGGTGATATAGAATCTCGTAGTCATAATCCTTCACCAACTCAAGCCATCTTCTCTGTCTCATGTTCAACGCCTTCTGGGTGAAGAAGTACTTTAAGCTCTTATGGTCAGTGAAAATATGTATCTTCTCACCGTATAGGTAGTGTCTCCATATCTTCAGTGCAAAAATAACTGCTGCCAACTCTAGGTCATGGGTAGGATAGTTCTGCTCATGATTCTTTAACTAACGGAAGGCATAAACAACTACCATGCCCTGCTGCATCAACACGCAACCTAGTCCTTTCTTGGAGTAATCACTATAGATCACGAAGCTCCCAGTTCCATCTGGCACTGTAAGGACTGGTGCAGACACAAGCTTCTGCTTAAGCTCCTGGAAGTTACTCTCACAAGCTGGGCTCCAAACAAAAGGAGTCCCCTTCCTAGTCAACTGAGTCAAGGGACTGGCTATACGAGAGAAGTCTTCCACGAACCTCCAGTAGTAACCTGTCAAACCCAGGAAATTACGAATCTCGCTAACTGTAGACGGTCAAGGCCAACTGGTAACCGCTTCGATCTTTGCTGGGTCCGTAGAAACTCCCTCACTGGAAACCACATGGCCGAGGAAAGTTACCTTCTTCAGCCATAACTCACACTTGGAGAACTTGGCATACAACTTATTAGCTCGAAGAAAATCCAAAACTTGGTGTAAATGCTCCTCATTCTCAACCTCAGTCTTGGAGTAAATCAAAATGTTATCAATGAAAACTATAACAAACGTGTCTAAGAAGTCCTTAAACACCTTGTTCATCAAGTCCATGAATACAGCAGGAGCATTAGTCAAACCAAAGGACATCACAATGAACTCCTAATACCCATATCTAGAACGAAAAGCGGTCTTAGGAATATCACTATCCCTGATCCTCAGCTGGTGGTAGCCTGATCGTA
The DNA here is from genome assembly GCF_025177605.1 of Cucumis melo. Lineage (NCBI taxonomy): Eukaryota > Viridiplantae > Streptophyta > Magnoliopsida > Cucurbitales > Cucurbitaceae > Cucumis > Cucumis melo. Next base: position 35,465,778 of record NC_066862.1, read on the forward strand.
GGTCGATCTTAAAAAGATGGTGGCTCCTTGCAACTGATCGAACAAATCATCAATCTTGGGTAAGGGATAGAGGTTCTTGACGATCACCTTGTTCAACTCTCTGTAGTCAATGCAAAGACGCATTGACCCGTCCTTCTTCTTCACGAACAACACTGGTGCTCCCCAAGGTAACACACTGGGTCGGATAAAACCCCTGTCCAATAACTCCTGCAACTGCACCTTTAGCACCTTTAACTCAACTAGAGCCATTCTGTAAGGGGCCCTCGAGATAGGAGCAGTACATGGCTCTAACTCGATGACGAAGTCTATCTCCCTGGGAGGTGGAAGTCTTGGAAGCTCGTCGGGAAAAACATCAGGGTACTCTCGTACCACTGGTTCGGAGGACAGGGAAACTTCTGGTTCTTTAGTATCTACTACGCTTGCCAAGATGCTACAGGTACCCTGGTTGAGTAGTTTACAAGCCATCGTAGCTAAGATGCCCTTGGGTAAACATATGATTCCTACCCCCTTAAATTTGAAACTAGTATAAGAAGGAGGGTTAAAAATGACTTCCTTATGAAAACAGTTTATACTTGCATGGTTAGCAGATAGCAAATCCATAAGATTACGTCGAAATCCTACATGTCTAACACTAGTATAGTCACATCTAACATCTGGTTCGCTATCTCCATCTGACATACCTTTATCTTTTCTTTAGACAACAAAACCTCCCCAGATAGAGTAGAAACAGACAAAACACCACTCAACGGTTCTACCTCTAAACAAACATGCTGAACGAACATAGAAGATATGAATGAATGGGATGACCCAGAGTCAAACAGCACAAAAGCATAGTGCCCCAAGATTTGTAGCGTACCTTTCACGACTGTAACAGCTCGCTCGGCCTCCTGACGAGTAGTGGCAAAAACACTTCCCTGTTGGGAAGCGGGAGGTTGGTGCAGGGTAGTCTCAATGATTTTTCGAGGATAAGCGTCAGTGGTATGCCCTGGTTGCCTACACCTGAAGCAAACTCCGCGCTCGACCAAGCAACACCTCCATGAACTCTCCTACAGCTAGGAAAAACTGGTAGTTCTCTCAAGGTTCTCCCGACTGCTGCAAACTCCCAACGATGCCGCTGGAAGACACCTCCTGACCTCAAATTTCGCTGCGGTGTCAAGTCAGGCTGCAACTCAACCTTCCTCTTCTGACCAAGGGCTGACCCCCTGCCAGCAGCCTTGGACAGATCAAATCTCTCATGCAGACTCAAGTCTAGTGCCAGGCGTAAAACATCAGCATAAATAGTTGGCCTGACGGCTTGAACAATACCCTAGAGGTCTAGTCTGAGACCTTTGACAAGCTTCTCAGTCCTGGCCTCCTCATCCTTCACTACATCAAGGGCAAAACAAGATAGCATGTCAAACTCAGCGTCATACTGCTCAACCGTCATGTCGCCTTGCTCCAAGTTTAGGAACTTTTGCTACTTCGCGTACTTCACGTTGGCAGAAAAGAACTTAGCATAGAAGCTCTCCTTGAACTGCTCTAAGGTTATCTTGCAAACATCTCCATCTAGCATCCTCTCAACAGTCTCCCACCACGCGGTGCCTCTATCATCCAGGAAGAAAAGTAAGCACTGAACCTTTTGGTCATCAGGGCATTTCATGTACCTGAAGATCTTCTCTATAAAGGTCAACCACATCTGGGCCTTGGTGGGGTTGTCCATGGATCCGTCAAATGTTTTAGGATTGTACTTCCTAAAGTCTCTCAGATGTTTGGCCTCTACTGACAATTGAACCGGTACGAGCTGAGCTTCCACAAGGACTGGAGGAGGGGTGGTCTAGGTCTGCAGGGCAGCATGAAAATGTGTTAAACAGGCTGTAGCATGTCTTGGTATCGCTGCTCCATCGCGGCGAGATTCGCCTGGGTGACCGGTGCGGTAGGGTTGGCTGCCTACGCAGTAGGTTGCTCCTCCGGCTGGGTACGTCCAGCTCCTCTCCCTCCCCTACCACCCTCTCGACGTGCACCTCTACGCGGCGAGATTTTTCCTAAATTTCACCAGTAGAAACTTTTCACCACAATAATCAAAACATCCATACTATCTATTTTTATTCAGGCAAGGTTATAATCATAACGTTAGCAAAGTTTAAAACATACCTGGCGAGTGACGAAGGACTGTATAGCCATAGGGGTAAAACGAAACAAAACAAAGACTTACATTGTAAGTCAGTCTGCATAACCTAAAACATAGGCTCTAATACCAACTGTAACAACCCGACTCCTTGTACTAAGTCGAAGTCGTTACTAATTTAAAGAAAATAAATAAAATTTGTAAAATAAAGATAGAAAAATAAAACAAGACCTCAAAACTTTTTATTTAAAAGCATAAACAAATGTAATTAGAAATAAGTATAAAGATTAAAATCCTAACTCGGGACCTATCTAATTTTAAAGAAGTAAAATAACAATTAAAGAATAAAGTAAAATGGAAACATCAAAATCTGAACTATGACATAAAGCGGAAGCAAAAGATCCCTATGGCTTGCCACGATCACTTCTCGTCGCTCGCCAGCTTTCCTTTGCCTTTACCTCTGCCTCTGCCTGAAAAATAGAAATGGAAAGAGTGAGTATAAAATACTCAGTAAGGGACCCACTAATAGTCCCGCTAGGTGCCTGTTAACTTCATATTAGAGTCTTGAAAGTGGTAACCAAGAACTGGCACGTTTCCGAACACGTGCAACATGTGATCTCGGAGGAACATAACTGGTCTTTGGTGAACCCAAAGGAACACCTAGGACAAACTAGTTTGTAGTGTACCTAGAGGAAACACTAAGACAATCGGGCTGCGAGCGATTCCGTCGAATCACTCGAATCATGTCTATGTCAATGCCAGACTGGCGGTCCCGTCAGACTGCACAGTCCTAAAAAGGTTGTGATCCTAAAGGACACCCATGCAGGTATGACTCTAATCGGATAAGCTAACATACACCCTAGCCATAACATGCATGTAACAAATCATCATCACATCATCAAGTCATACCATATCATCATGTCATATCATGTCATCATGTCAGATCTTACCATGTCGTTATGCAATCTAGTCATCAATATGCATAACAAAAAAAATACATGCGATTTTTTAGCTTCTCTCGCATGTCTAATAGTAGAATCTCTTACCTGGAGATTTGCTCACTCGAATTTTAACAGTAAAATCACGCTTTCCAAGCAGCGAAGTCCTAACAATTAGAAAAAACACCAAATTTGAATAACCTAACCACCAAACGACCAAGGACCCACGAACTCAATCGAAATAACTTACTCGAGGTCGAGGTTGCAACGAATAAGCCTTTAAGTGGAGAAATCCCACTCTCCAGAAATCAATTGGTCCAAGATGTCCCTTAAGAGAAATAATTTAATTTAACCTTAAAATTTAATTATTTAAGATCCAAAATTTCAAATCCTAGTTAGGTATTCCAAAAACCAATCAAACTTACCAAAGCAGGTGAAAAGATAGAAAACAGACTGACGGCTCAAAGACAGGTGACGCGACTAGGCGGCTCGGCTAGAAAGTAGAGGGTGGCTCGGAATGGCGGCTCGCGCATGCAGGATGACTCGAGTAGGCGGCTGACACGTGCAGGACGGCTTGACTACGGTGCAGGCGTGGGCGTGCGGGTCGGGTCGGCTTCAAGAGACTATAAAGGCACGAGAGTTGCCGGCGACGGACGCGGCTCGGGTTTTCGAGTTTTTTCGTGGGTAAGTTGCGGCAGACGAACAACGACAAATGGCAGCTACCGACGATCGACGACTCAGCGACGGAGATGCCGGGGGAGACAGGATGGAGACAGACTGCAAATAGCGGGCGGCGGATGGCGATTCGACGCGGCTGAAGACGAAGGCTGCCGATTTGCCTTGCGACGATGAGCGACGGGGCAGTGTAGACGACGACGACACAAGCTCAAACGGCGTTTCTTCGGCTCGGAGCTTGGAACAGAGGACGGTGCGAGGAATGGTGCGGCGGTATAGTGGCGACGACATTTAAGGTTTCTAAAAAAAAATTTAGGGTTTCCTTTGTGCACGGGTCCCGAAGCCTATTTAAGCACAATTAATACCAATATTATTTTGTCTTTCCTTTTCCTTATTTTATTTCCTAAACAAACCATCCTTCTCTCTCCTCATTTAAATCTTACCAAATCTCCCTTTTTATCTTCTTTTTATCTTTTCCCAAATAAATCACATAATCTCTCTCCTCAACCAACCAATCATCTTTATCTTATCAAACTATATTTTCATAAATCATTAAATTATTCTCACAATATAACTGTTAAGTTCTTAAGTCCAAAAATACCCTCAAACATACATAACCAAAACAAACATAAATTCTAACTTAAAAAAAAAATTGATATTTTAAATTATCCAGTAGAATCAAATCTCCATAAGATAAAATCTTCAACATTTAAATAACACCCAAAATCTCAAAATTATACTTAAGATAATAAAATTAAATTCCTAAATTTTGGGGCGTTACACTTTGAACCTCTACTTCATAGCAACGAGGTCAGCATGAGTGACCGGTGTAGCAGGATTGGCAGGCTAAACTACAGGCTGCACTTCAAGTTGGACACTTCCTACTTGTCTTCCTCGACCACCCCTACAAGCACCTCTTCTTGGCAGCATTTTCCTCATAACCCATGAACTCCTTTAGTCTCAAACAATAGTCCACGGTGTAGTTTAACTTAGGCAAGATCATACATGTATAGTTATACATATAATTCATGAAAGCATACCTAAAACTTTTCAGTCTACAGAACCTAAAACTTAGGCTCTGATACCAATTGTAACAACCTAACTTTTCAGTCTAAGCTAAGGTCAATACTTACTACTAAGCATGACATCCAACATAAAAACTCAATAAAGACCGTGTTCAAATTTTATTAAAACTTCAAGATGTAATAAAATCGTCTTTGGGCCCTATTTGAAATAAATTTCAAAAGTTTCAAAACCTAGTCTATGGAATTTCCAACAAAACAAACAAACAAATGTTCTAACCAAAACTTAAATTTAATATCCTGAAACTGAAAAGAACCAAGACATTGAGTGGAAGCATTAAAACTAGACATTCCCATATGGCCTTCACGCATCCTTCTTGCCCTTCGCCGGGCTTCCTCGTACATTACTTTTACCTAAAAAAGTTAAACATAAAAGGGGGAGTATAAAATATACCTAATAAGGGACCTACTACCGATCCCATCAAGGTAATAATAATTAGCTTCCTATTAAGGGGTACCCTGCGAATAACAGTCTAGTGGTCCCGTAGGACGCATACATCAATCAGTCAAGTGATCCTGAAGTATAGACATATCAGTAAGTGATCCCGAAGAATACACAACATGTGGTGATCTCGTAGGACACCGGGCCTGTAAGGTATACTACCCCATAGACAAAGCTAATTGTTACCCCTCGATTCGGTCTAAAAAGTCTACAATAGTCACAGCACAATATAACTCAAACTAACAGCCCAATCTTTAAACTTAATTAGTAAGACAGTCTAGGTTCAATCAACGGTATCATCTGTCACTATACATCTATCCAATCCACACAATACAGTCCCAGTACCTGAATTCAGTCCACAACATAATCGAACAATATGCATAAACTACACAGGACAATCATATATCACTACCCCAACAGCAGTACAACCCATCGGTATCTAAACTACACATGACAATCATATCATCATCATCTATATTTAGTTAACAGCCCGACCCATAAGTACACCTAAGTTACATATAATAATCAGGTATGCTATACTCAACCAAAGGTGTAAACTAAGAAATCGACTTGGACGATGCACACAACTCGGGTCTATACACTGCTTGGAGAAACACAGCGACAAACGAGGAGACGTGGTTGGGAAAGATAGTTTCCGACGAACTGGACACGTAAAGGAAGACGACGACTGGGCGGTTTACGCAAACAAAGAGACGATGACGATGGCGACTGTGCTTAGGCGAAGACGATTGGACAAAGAGAGGAGCCTTGACGACGGAAGCGACTTTGGAAGGAAGAGCTGGGAAACGAGGCTGGGGTGCTGGCGTTTTCACAGGGAAGAAAAGAAGAAGCTCGAAGTCGGGAGGATGCAAGTTGAGTGAGGAGAAGAAGTTATTTTAGGTTTTATTTTAAATAATAATAATTATAGTAATAATAATAATAATATAATTGATATTACTTTATTTTATTTCATTATTATTTTATATTATCACACAAAATACTTTCCTTTCCCTTTTCTTTTCCTTTTTCTCACCAACCCAAATAATATAACACCCAACAAAATAAAATCTTCAAAACTTAGGATAAAAGTGTTAGAAAATTATCTCAAAATCTAAGGGCATTACAACTCATTTGTGGTTTCATCATTAATTCTTCAAATCAAGGGAAGATTATCATTTAATTAGATGATTTGGACAAATTTGAATGAAGGGTTTTGGTTTAATATGAAGAAAATGGAAATGCAGTAGTTTAAACAAGAGAGTCTAGTTCATTCCAAAGCTTACTGTCTCGATGAAATTTAGAGATGAAAAGAGGAGAAACTTTTTCCCTCTCTAATTAATTCCCAACGCAAACAAAAGAGCCACTGAAACTAAAAATAGGGGAGAAGGAAAAGAAAAGGAAGGAAATATTGTGCATCCTTAGTCTTGAAGATTTTAATAGTTAGCAAAATATTTTTTTCAAAGGCCGTAGTTCGGCCAGTTGTCTCACACACAGTTTTAACATTCGATTTCAATATCAGAAGATTTCTCTATGAATTCTTTCCTTATTTGAAATATGCAACTGCTTTTATAATACTCGTACCATCTATCCTATTTGCTTGCTAAAAAGTTAAAAAGAGGAGCTTTTGAGTTGTCAGAGTCTTGGGAAAATCAAAGATCTCGGAAGAGCATCTTGGTTTGAATCGAATCAAATAAAGTACCCGATGTGGAATCTCAGAATATGAGTGAAAATCTCTGTCCTTGTTCAACCAAGAGAAAAGGTAGAGAAAGATAGAGAGAAAATTCCAGTACATCTCGAGGTTATGGTAGACGGAGATCGAAAGATAGGGTTTTTGGAGATAGATCTTAGGGCATCTCAGTGTCGTGTTTGATCGCGATTGGAAGCAAAAAAAAAGTAATATTAGGGTTCTTGGGCTTGATCTCGGACATGTCCGACCAAGAAGAGTAAAGGTCTTTGTGGATCTTGGGCCGATCTCGACCAAGATCACTTAAAGACACACATGAGGACATATCTTCAGAAATTTATTTATCACAAAGGCTAGGATTTTATAGACGCGAGGAGTATTTTAAGGACAAGATACTCTATTTCCCTCATTTTTAACCCTTTCCACTTCTAGAGCAAAGTAAAGAGAATTAGAAAGGAGTTGAGATTTGTTTGTAAGTGTTGGAGTCAAGTAAGAGGGTAGCTCGGCCAAACTTTTGGTAGAGGTGTTCTATCTAAAGACATCCGAAAAGACAAGGGTGTTCAGGAGTTTAAGCTAAAGAGGAAGAGTATAGCTTGAAGTTATATCGAAGTAAGTTTAAGTTTCTTCTTCCTTGTTTAAGAAGCTTATGAGCAAGTTTGCTAAGTTATGGCTTATTATTTTAGGCTTTAAATTAGTTGGAAGCTCTTGTTGAGCTAGGGCAAACTTGATGAACCGGTCTTGAGCAAACTAAGACCACTCAAAGAGTTCAACGAATTCAAGGTTAATAAGAAAAGAGTTCTCTAGAGAAGAAAAAGGAAAAAGGTAAGAAGTTGAAGAAGTTTCCTTTGGTTGGTAACCAAGATGTACTTGAGTTTTCTTGTGATTTCCAGGGCAAGAGGAAATAGGGTAAGCCTATAAACCAAGAATTTAACCAGAAGTTGTGAGTGACAAAAATGGGTTTCAAATAAATTTCTAAAACTTGTTTAATTAAGTTAATATTATAGTATGCTTTGAGTTAAAAGTATTATATTTATACTTGAGTTATAAATATATTACCAAGGATGACTTTCAAGTTTTGAAAGAGTTTTTATGAGATTGATAAATAAGTATGCATGATTTATGTTTAAAAGCATTCGAGTTTAACATGTTTCTTAAACATGAGATTTTTGAGCAAATGAATTGAATGTTGAGTTTATAAAAATATATCTAACTGATGGATAAATTTAGGCAAGGCATGATGCAAGAGTAGCATCATGTTAAGCTAAGTTTAAAGTTAAGTTAGCAAATCTTAAGAGCATTGCATGATTAAATGTTCTGATATTTCTTATAGCGATATTAGATACATAACTAAGATTGAGACTGAGATCATTGTAATGACCCAAAACTTTTAAATTTAAGTTAAGGTATTTACAAAAAAAGATGAATAACAATTTACGCTTTCTTGAAGAAACAGACAACTAAAATTCTTATAAGACCAAGGTTTTCACAAAATAAGATTATCAAAACCGACAAAACAATTTAAAAATGTGACTCGCAGGTTCTAACAATTTTAGAGAAAATAAAAACAAATAAATAAGACAAAGTCTTAAGTAAAATTTTTAAACTTTAAAAATCTGAAAAACGTATAAATAGACGCAAAAGCTAACTGCGTCTCTATATGACATGCTACGGATCACTTTCTGTCGCTCGCCAGCTTCTCAAGTTCTCTACCTTAGCCTGAAATATTAAACATAGGAAAGAGTGAGTACATAAATATACTCAGGAAAGGACCCACTACTAGTTTCGCTAGGTGATCTATTAACTTCTCATTAGAAACATAAACATAACGTCGTGTGTCCAACAGAGCACACATGAGTGAGTGAGACCGTACGAACACCCTTAAATCGTGCGAGTAATCTCGTGGGAACATCCCTAATCGTGTGAGTGATCACAGATACACACTTCATAAACACCGATAATCGTGCGAGTTGTTTCGTCGGAACACCCCTAGTCGTGCAAGTGACCCTGTACACATAATATAATTGTCCCCTAATGGTGCATGTGATCCGTAGATACACTCCTAAATCGTACGAGTGATCTCGTATGAACACCCCTAGTCGTGCAAGTAACCCCATAGGTAAAATCACAATATAGGTGGGATAAAAAGCTCAACAGATAATGTTAACAGACAAACCACACTCCAAAACATGTAACATCATCATAAACATCATAACATAACATTAATATTAATCATAACGTCCTTAAGCATGTGATTAATATATCGTGTATCATAATAATCATAAACATATCAGTCATCATTATCGACATAACTTCAGTCATCGTTAACAACATAACATCAATAATCATCTATAACATCCCATTATGCATCTTATCTACCATCAATTCATAATCGTAAATACATGCAGTCTCTTAAATTCAGTTCAAAGGTCTAGTAGGAGAATCTCCTACTTGGAGATTCGCTTAATTCCAAAAATATAATCCTGACAGTAAGGTTAGGCTTTCCAAGAAAAGCCCTAAACAGTAAGGGTAAAACACTAAGTTCAATAACTTAATTGACAAATGATTAAGGATCGAAAATTCAGTTAGTTTAACTTACCCATAGTTCAGGTCGAATTCAATTTATAATTGGTTAGACAAAATTTCGAAGCTCAAAACATCCAAATAAAATTGAACCAAATCAATCAAAAGTTAAATATTTAGGTTCCAAAATTATTATCTTATGGGTATCACCCAAAACCCATCAAATACTTACCAAAAAATAAGAAAAAAGACCAAAATATAGGCTTGCGACTCAAAATAGCTTGGATAGAGGGAAATTGGCTCGCTAAGGCACGAATCAGCTGGGCGCATACAGTTGAAGAGGGTGACGGCTCGGGTCGACGGCTTGTGCGGCTTGAAAAGTAGGATCTGCTCACATGTAGCTTGCGTGAGGACGACTTGAGACATGTGGCTTGCAAACGACGTGAGGCTTGCGTGCAACTCAACGTGAAGATTAAATGGGACGTGCAGACAATCAGCGACTAAAGAGCAGTCGACTCTGTTTTCGGCTCGGGTTTACGCTAAGGGCCAGAGAAGACGAAAATGATCGACTTGTCGAAGAAGCGGTGGAACGACCACGTGACAGAGGCTTCAACATTGACGGTGTGCTACAGAAGCTAACGAAAAACGAGAAGCGATGAAGAGCAAACGGACGGCACGGTCATGAGCGACGCGCAACGACCGGCTGTTGCACGGTTCATGAGACGGATTCGAACGAAGAATGCGGCTAGCGATAGTGGTTGGAGCAAGGCGGTGGCAAGGGTTAAGGTTTGTGAAGAAGAATATGGTGAATAGTTACCACGCACGCTTCACGAGGCTTATAAATAAAGTAAATAATAATAATATAATATTTATTATTTTTCTTTTGTTTTTCCTTATTCTATCTCAAAATGAATCTCACACCTTCTCTATTCATTTAAAATCCACCAAATCTTCTTTTAAAACTCAAATATTCTCTCTTTACTTAAATCTTCATCCAATCAACTTTCTATTTCTTATCATAATTATCTTTATTAAATAATAATTATGTTTCTCATTATATAATTATTATTTTAAATTTCTTTCTCTCTCTCCACAAATATCCTTTTTCCAAATATTACTGTTCTAAAACAAATCTATCTTTATCTTCTTTCAACAATACACTATCTTTCTCCTAAGCTCCCAAAATTTTTTAAGTAACTCCAATTTCTAAGGATAAACTAATAAATCTTTAAAATAACGTCCACTCTTTTGAACATAATTAAACGAAATTAAGATAATTATATTCGAAAATTATCTTTATTTTTTGTGTGTTAAAATTATAATGATATTATGAGCACAAGGAAGATTATTGTGTTGTCGATGTTTAGTGTACTCTACGACAGTGATGCGGTCGTGAGTGTTGGGAGTGCCCCACTACGACAAAGATAACGAGAGTACTAGTCGTGCCCTACTACATCATAGAATAAAGTCAGAGAATTTTATTTCATTGTCTATGTTGAGTGTACTTCCATGACAAAGATGCAGTCGTGAGTGCTGGGTGTGCAACTACAACAAAGACGATGGGAGTATTAGGTGTGCCCTACTACATCGTAGAGTAAATTTGGAAAAGAAGACGATAGGCGTACTAGGCGTGCTCTACTGCATCGTAGAGTTAAGGTTAGAAAGGAAGACGTTAGGGGTATCGGACATGCTTTACCATAATGTAGTAAAGTCAAACTAGTTTCTTCTAAGTCATGAGTTGTTCTGTCAAAAATACTAGCCTAGAAAATTACTTTATAAGATTATACTATATGTGTTGTATACTCGTTTCAATAAACATGTTTTATTTTAAAAGTTGTCACTCACGGGGCTTTATAGCTCATCCTTTTAATACTAAAGCTCTACCTACTCTACTAGAAGTTTGATTAAATTTTGTACGTCTCATTCCATGCATGCATGATAAATTATAATTAAGCTAATAGAAGACTTAGTTGTCGTTGTCTGTAATAGACTAGTTTAAGGATTTTAATTTATTGAGTTTTGTTATAGTGTTGTCTTGTTAGGACTCTGAATTTCATTATTTTCTATATAAGACTATTAAACATGTTGTCCATTGGTTGGATAAAACCTGAGGATGTTTTGTAAAGGATTTAAATTATTGTTTTCAAGTTAGTCTTTTCTTTCTGCATTTTGTGTCTAAGTTTAAGAAAAAAAATAAATAGATAAGAGTTATAGGTTAAACAAGGTTGACATACATTGTTAGAAGAAGAACGATGTCAGTTGGCTTCACGACACATCTTGAGCCTAGTGTAACAAATTTATTTAATTTGATATCTTTTCCAGTTCAGGATGACGATTGATGTTTTCCTACTTGGATGTTATTTCCTTTAATGTATTAGCTTATTTAAAGCCAATTATGATACTTTTTTAGCATTGTCGATTTTGTTTATTGAAGAAGTTGGATGTCATTATTTTGCAATCATACTACATTCTAAGCAAATTCCAATGGTTCTTTGAGCAAAAGTTATTATTCATACAACCTTTAAGTTCTTCATTGTATTCGCTTGTTGCTCAATGTATTATATTGCAAGTTCTTCAACCGTTGTTCCCAACATTCTATAAGGTATATTGGTTTAGAGGGAGCCTAAACCTCTGCCATCAAGAAGGGATTCATGGTCTTAGCCGGAGTCTAAGACTTGCTATAATTCTAGAAAACATATTATTTTTAATTTAAAGATACTTTAACTTGTTACATAAAATATTTAGAATTGTACGTAAATTTGTTAATTTTTCATAAATTTTCACAAAATTTTCTTTTTATTAACTTTACAATAAATAAATATTAAAAATTTGTTATTAATTTAATTTAATTAAAGTAAATTTTTATAAATATAACAAACTACTAAAATACTTACGACTCTTGTATCAAAGCCCATAAAGTTATCAATTTTTTATATATTCCAGTTCGCCTTTCCATCTTTTTTCACGTCTCCACTGCGATTTTTTACATCGATTTTCTTCTTTTACTCTTCTTATTTTTAAATCGTTTAGATTTTTGGGTAACCAAATCATATTTCTTTCTATTGTCTTTCTTATTTTTTCTTTTCTTTTTTTTTTCACTGCGATTTCTTTTCATCGTCTTTCTTTCCTCTTATTTTTTTACATTGTTTAGATTAGGGTAACCAAATCTAAAAGATCGTGCATAGAGAATCTTGAAAAAAATCGTTTAGATTGAAGTAGCCAAATATAAATGATTGTGTGAAAAAACAATAAATGATCGTGTATCAATAGAATTAAAAAAATCATTTAGCCAAATCTAAACGATTGTGTACCAAAGAATCTTTAAAAAATAAACTATCGTGTAAACAAATCTAAACGATCATGTACCAAATGAATTTTAGAAAATTTCGTTTAGCCAAAACTAAACGATCTTGTACCAAATTTTGAAAAAAAAATCGTTTGGATTGGGGCCCTAAATCTAAACGATGGTGTAACCAAATTAAATGATCGCGTAACCAAATTAAACGATAGAATTGAAAAAAATAAATCGTTCATATTTTGCTATCCAAATCTAAATGACCAAACCTTAAAGATCGTGTACCAAACAGTAGCCAAATATAAACGATCGTGTACTAAATATATTACGCACATTGTTAACGGTGTGGCTGACGGCGTGGTTAATGGGACATTTTTGGTATTTTCCATTGTGGGCCTATAAGCTTTTTCCATCTTCGGAATTGTCCTATACAGTGTAGGTATTTTGCCCCTTTGTTATATTTTTTAAAACACACCTTTAATTCACATTAACTATTAACATGTGTAATGGAATAAAAGGAGTGGAAAATTATTCTATATGTAACTAAACACTTTAGTGATTAACATGCTAAAAAAGCCTTAATTACATTAATTATGGTTAAGAAAAAACAAAACCTTTGAAGCTTTTCCCAACTTCTCTAAATCCCTTCATGATCACTAACCGGGACAACCACTACTATTGACCCGTTGTTTTCAAGACTTAGAACGGGTTATAAGACCCATTAAGTGAAGGAATATTGAGAGAGGAATGAAAAGTGGAAGAGGAGATTAGGTTGAAATTTTAGACAGAAAAAAAATTATAATTGAAAATTACAAAAATGGTAAAAAAAAATCTTCAAATTAAAAATTGCCCCTTAAATAGATTAATTAAATGCAAAATTGCATGTAATTAGTTTATTAAATCTCAACACCTAACAATCACTAACCATTATCCAACAAAATGTTGAATTTTTCCAGTAACTTAGTTCAATGGCATTTTGGTCATTTGACCATTAAAGTTAAATTCAAACTTTGATTTTTTCAAGCAAAAAGTCTATATTTTGAATTTTTAACATTTTGTCCATCTTGACTAATTTCGACCTCCCGAGCATGAATCCACATTCATTTTTCAAAAATCCAAATCACATTTGAATATAAAGCCGGTCAAGGTTTGACTTTTCAAAGTCAAAAGTCAACATTGTGACTTTTTACAAGTTTGACCATTTTAATCAATTATGAGCTTCTGAATATGAATTTGTATTCATATTTTTAATATTTAAATCATATTTAAAGATAAAGCTCTATAACAAACTGATAACCGATGTCTATATCACATATATTCGTGCGTTTCTCTCTTTACCTAATTTGAAAAATTCGAATGTTTCCATCATATTGTTCTAAGTTAAATCTATATGATCTAGCAAGGGAACCTAATGGACCAATAGATCATGGGCTCCAACGATCCGAGATTAACTAGCTAAACCCTTTTAGACCTAGTTAATCAACATTCGTTAACTAATAGGTCATTCCACTAAAGTCTTATAATTGCACTCCCCTCATTATAGATATCTTTGTTTTCATCTGGTATAACCATGATTAGTAAGTTAATCCTTCACAAGTTGTTCATAACTCGGCTAAATCAAAATACTATTTTACTCTCGAGACTACATCTTGTTCCTTAAGTCCTACTGATCTCACTATTAAACCTTTGATTTAAGGTCCAACCTAAAAATCGAATTTCTCTCGGGCCAATGAGAGAACGAGATTTCTTGTTCAAGACTTGGATTCAGTCCTTAAGGGAATAACCTATTTACTAACTCTAAAACAGGTAGGAGTGAATTTTTTCTTGCATCATATGTTCTTAGCAATCCACTCGGTCTTACCCTTGAAATGGGAGGCTTATTGGGCCAGTGCCATTGAGCTGCCCTCACCTATGAAAATCGAGGTTAATATCGTTTAAATAGAAGTTCATAGTTAGCTCAGAAATAAGATTAAGTTACTTCGGTCATCATAATCAAAATAGCCAACTTATATAGTCAACGATGTTATAACTTAAAAATGACTACTTCATGGTTCCAGTCTTATGTAAAATCTTTACACAGGATGTAACGCCCCAAATTTTGAGATAAGTTTTAACATTTTTTGTTATTTTTCGGGAATTTAAAATTTTGGTGTTAATTTTTGTTTGGTTTAGAAGAAAAAAGAAAAAGAAAATGAAGGGTATGATTTTTTTTATGATATAATATGATATAGATTAATATAATAATAATATAATATAAATTAAATTATTATTATTATTATTATTATTATTATTATTATTATTATTATCTATATATATATATTTAATTTATATTATATTATTATTATATTAATCTATATATATATAACTTTTTTTTAAAAGGTGTCATTCTTCTTCCTCTTTCTTCACCCGACCGTCGCCCCAATCTCCTCCGACCTCCCTTCCTCTTCATTTCGTCACACAGTCGTCTCTGTCTCTATCGTCGTCTACCTCGCAACGTCTACGTCCGCAGCCGCGTCCCTATTTTTCATCTGCGCACGGCCAGCCACCGACGGGTTCTCCAAATCGGTCATCCAACAGTTTGCAAGTCGCCATCTTCGATGCTCTCTCTCTTCATCTCGTGCATCCAAGTGACCGTCGGCCATTTCGACCCTTAGTCGAACAAGTCGTCGACTCCTCCGCCTCTGACAGTGTTGCTGCGAGCCATCCCTCCATTTTTCGCTGTGCGTCCCTCTTTCGGCTGTCATCGAGTGAAGTAGAGAAAATTAGCCGTTCGCGTGTGTGTCCACTACAAGCCAGCAAGCCAAGCCATACCCGAGCTACGAATCCAAGCCGAGCCGCGAGCTGAACAAAGCCGGGCCGCGAGCTGAACAAAGCCGAGCCGAGCCGAGCAGCGAGCCGTGAACTGAGTTGAGCGAGCCACGAGCCGAGGACTGAGTAGAGCTGTGAGTCGAGCTGAACCGAGCCGAGCCGAGCCATTTTTCCAAGCCAATCTCTTGGCTCATCGAGTCGCGTAAGCCGTTCTATCTGTCCTGAGTCCCGGTGAGTTTTGGTAAGGAAAATGTGAGGAATGTCTCATGTTTTCAATAGTCAATGCGAGTCTAAATGTCGGATGAAAATGTTGAACTGATTGGTTGGGTTAACTGTTGATCCCCTGAAGATGTTAAAGAGTTAATGCTCGAGTTCTCGGGTTTCACGACAGGCTTAATAGGAGATGCTCTCCTTTACTCGGGTAAGTTGGCAGATGTTGTTTAAAACGATTTAAAGGAGACTTTTACTAGTGTCATCATTTGAATCCTTATGATTTCCTTCAGGTGGATTCGTTGGACGTGGACTCGATCAAGTAATTTAGCTACATTTCAGGTAAGGGATTTCTTACTACTGGACCTCAGACCGAGACTGGAAACTTAGTAACCCACATGGGAATTATACCATAGTAACTGTATTGAATTGATTGACGCATGTCGAAGTACATATCACTTATATGCTCTTGACTGATTAAAGGTAATGTGATCGTTAGATGTAGCCTATGTACTATTTTATATGTAATGAGTTGTTCTGTTGATGGGAACTGATGGCCTGATGTTCTGTGTATTGTGGTTATGTTGATGGGTTGTGCTGTCAATTGAAATAGTAATGCCGATGGATTATCAAAATCTTAATGTTATATAAAGTTGAAGTCTGTTATCGGGATACTGGGTATGAGTTATGTCGTGGAGGTACCAAGGGTTTGGAAATCTCTTGGGTAGATTGTGTATACGCGGTTGAGCGGTGCTGTAAACTGAATACGACTGTTATGCCTAATATGGACGTTATGCATAAAATAGATTACCTTTAGATGTGCGAGGGTTTGAATTGACATAATGTACCGTCAGGAGGATTTACAAAGTGATGATTTGACTATTAGAGTGAATTTAGGGAATGTCACGATGAAGTGTGAATTGGATATACATATAGCGACCGAGGATACAGTTGTTTAAACCTAAACTGTCTGACTGGCTAAGCTTATGACTGCACCGTTAGCCTGAATGTTATTGGGATGTGACTGTTGTAGATGGTTTAGTATAGACTGTGGAGTAATGGTTAGCTTTATCTGTGGGGTAGATTACCTTACAGGCATGGTGTCCTTCGGGATTCCTCGGCTGATATGTGTATCTTTCAGGATCACGAGACTGATATTTGCATCCTTCGGGATGACTAGACTGATATGTGTATCCTTCGGGATCACTACACTGATATGTGCATCCTTCGGGATCACTAGACTAATATGTGTATCCTTCGGGATCACTAGATTGATATGTGCATCCTTCGGGATCACTAGACTGATATGTGCATCCTTCGGGATCACGGGACTGATGTGTGCGTTCTACGGAACCACTAGACTGTTTATGTAGGGTACCCTTTAATAGGAAGCTAATTGTTATTACCCTAACAAGCCCAGTAGTGGGTCTCTTACTGGATATATTTTATACTCACCATTTTTCTCTTTAACTTTTCAGGTAAGGGTATGGCGAGGGACAGACCGGCGAGGGGCAAGAAGGATGCATGAAGGCCATATGGACGCTAGTTTCCTTTATGCTTCCGCTGATGTATTTTGTTACTTGTTATTTTTCATCTGTCAGATCAAGTCATGGTTAGAACATTTGATTGATGGTTTTTTGTTTTGATGATTTGAGAACTACATTTTTTAAATCTTGGGAACGTGATTTAAAATAGGGCTCGAAATTGCTTTTGTGATATTTTAAACGTTTTTAATGAATCGTAACCGGTGTTTTATGAGCTTGTGTGTTTTACTGTCGAGTCTTAGTACTACGTAGTGACCTCAGCTTAGTCTGGAAAGTTGGGTCATTACAGTTGGTATCAGAGCCTTGTTTTAGGTTATGTAGACTGACTTATGATGTGAGTCTGTGTCTTTGTGTCCCTATGGCTAAAACGATCCTTGCCACTCGCCAGGTACGCTTTCATGAAATTATATGTACAACTCTATATGCATTACCTTACTTAAGTTAAATTGTGAAGTTAATTATCGTTTGAGACTAAAGGAATCATTGGTGGTTTTTAGGGAAATGCCGCTAAGAAGAGGTGCACGTAGGGGTGGTCGAGGAGGCCGAGGAAGGGGAGTAGGACGTGTGCAACCTGAAGTACAGCCTGTAGCTCAAGCTATCGACCCGCTGCACCAATTACTCATGCGGACCTTACTGCTATGGAGCAGAGGTTCAGGGATTTGATTGTGCAGATGCGGGAGTAGTAGCTTGTTAGAGGCCTCGGGCTAGACATCCAAGGTTTGGTTCGAGCCTTCCGACCCGCCACTCATGCCGATGTACTGCGCCTGGTAGTGGATCTCAATTTACAGGATAGTGCTAACTCGTCCAAGGTTGCAGGTAGAGGTTTGACCTTAGGACATAAAAGGAAGGGTGAGCAGCAGCCTATGTCAGTGCCACAACGAAATTTCAGACCAAGTGGTGAGTTTCGCCGTTACTAGCAGAGACCTTTTGAAGTAGGGGAAGTTGCTAGAGGGAAGCCTTTATGTACTACTTGTGAAAGCACCATCTGGGCTGTTTTTTATTTGGGTCCAGGACTTGGTTCAAGTTTAGGCAAGAGGGGCATACAGCTGACAGATGCCCGATGAGGCTTACCGGGGATGCACAGAATCAAGGAGCAGGTGCTCCACATCAGGGTAAAGTCTATGCTACCAATAAGATTGAGGCTGAGAGAGCATGTACGGTGGTGACAGGTACGCTTCCAGTGTTGGGGCATTATGCCTTAGTTTTGTTTGATTATGGTTCGTCACATTCCTTTATCTCTTCTGCATTTGTGTTACATGCTCGCTTAGAGGTAGAGCCCCTACACCATGTTTTATCGGTATCTACTCATTATGGAGAGAATATGTTGCCTAATGAAAAGGTGAAAGCATGCCAGATTAAGATAGCAGGTCATGTGATTGAAGTAACGTTGTTAGTCCTTGATATGCACGACTTTGATGTTATTCGGGGTATGGATTGGCTAGCTGTTAACCATGCTATCATAGATTGTTCCCGTAAGGAGGTAGCGTTTAACCCTCTCTTGATGGCCAGTTTTAAGTTTAAGGGAGAAGGATCAAGGTCGTTACCTAAGGTAATCTCGGTTATGAGGGCCAGTAAACTGCTTAGTCGGGGTACTTGGAGTATCTAAGCGAGTGTGGTGGATACTAGAGAGGTTAATGTGTCCTTGTCATCAGAACCAGTGGTGAGGGACTATTCGGATGTTTTTCCTGAAGAACTTCGAGGGTTACCTCCTCACAAAGAGATTGAGTTTGCCATAGAGCTGGAGCCTGGTACGGTTCCTATATCCAGGGCTCCATACAGAATGGCCCCAGCAGAACTGAAAGAGTTGAAGTTGCAGTTACAGGAGTTGTTTGATAAAGGCTTCATTCGACCGAGTGTGTCGCCTTGGGGTTACACAAGTCTTATTTGTTAAAAAGAAAGTTGGATCGATGCGCTTATGTATTGACTACAGGGAGTTAAATAAGGTAATCGTTAAGAACAAATATCCCTTGCCCAAGATCGACGATCTTTTTGACCAGTTACATGGAGCTACAGTGTTCTCTAAGACCGACCTTCTGTCGGGATATCATCAGCTGAGGATTAAGGATAGCGATGTACTGAAGATAGCCTTTTGTTCCAGATATGGGCACTATGAGTTTATTGTTATGTCTTTTGGTTTGACGAATGCTCCGGCAGTGTTCTTGGATTTGATGAACAGAGTGTTTAGAGAGTTTCTAGACACTTTTGTGATCATGTTTATTGATGATGTTTTGATATATTCCAAGACAGAGGTTGAGCATGAGGAGCATTTACGTATGGTTCTAGAAACCCTTCGAGCTAATAAACTGTATGCAAAGTTCTCGACATGTGAGTTTTGGTTGAAGCAGGTATCCTTTCTAAGCCATGTGGTTTCTAAAGCTGGTGTTTCTATGGATCCAGCTAAGATAGAGGCGGTCACCAGTTGGCCCCGACCTTCCACAGTCTGTTAGGTTCATAGCTTTCTTGGCTCAGCGGGTTATTACCGACGATTTGTGGAGAACCTTTCCCGTATAGCTACTCCTCTTACTCAGTTGACCAGGAAGGGAGCTCCTTTTGTTTGGAGCAAGGCCTGTGAGGACAGTTTTCAGAACCTTAAACAGAAGCTAGTTATTGCACCGGTTCTTATTGTACCTGATGGTTTAGGGTTGTGATTTACACTGATCTTTCTAAGAAAGGTTTGGGTTGTGTTTTGATGCAGCAAGGTAAGGTAGTCGCTTATGCTTCTTTTCAGTTGAAGAGTCATGAGCAGAATTACCCTACACATGATTTAGAGTTGGCAGTAGTTGTTTTTGCACTAAAGATATGAGGCCTTACTTGTATGGTGAAAAGATACAGATCTTCACGGATCATAAAAGCATGAAATACTTCTTCACTCAGACGGAATTGAATATGAGACAGCGAAGATGGTTTGAATTAGTGAAGGATTACGATTGTGAGATATTGTATCATCTAGGCAAGACGAATGTGGTAGATGATGCTCTTAGTAGAAAGGTATCACATTCAGCAGCACTTATTACCCGACAGGTCCCGTTGCATCGAGATTTTGATAGGGCTGAGATTGCAGTGTCAGTAAAGGCAGTCACTTTGCAGTTAGCTCAGTTTACGGTGCAGCCGACTTTGAGGCAGAAGATCATTGATGCTCAGAGTAACGATCCTTACATGGTTGAGAAGCGTTGCCTAGCAGAAGCAGGGCAAGCCGTTGAGTTCTCCATATCCTCTGATGGTGGGCTTTTGTTTGAGAGGCGCCTTTGTGTGCTAACAGACAGTGCGGTTAAAATAGAATTATTGTCTGAGGCTCATAGTTCCCCATTTTCCATGCACCCAGGTAGTACGAAGATGTATCACGACTTGAAACGGGTATACTGGTGGCGTAATATGAAGAGAGAGGTGGCAGAATTTGTTAGTAAATGCTTGGTGTGTCAGCAGGTTAAAGCACCAAGGCAGAAACAGCAGGTTTACTACAACCCTTGAGCGTACCTGAATGGAAGTGGGAAAATGTGTCCATGGATTCCATTACAGGACTGCCTAGAACTCTTAGGGGTTTTACAGTGATTTGGGTTGTTGTTGACAAGCTTACCAAATCAGCACACTTCATTCCGGGGAAATCCACTTATACTGCTAGTAAGTGGGCACAGTTGTACATGTCTGAGATAGTGAGACTACATGGAGTGCCATCGTCGATTGTTTTTTATAGAGATGCTCGTTTCACTTCCAAGTTCTGGAAAGGTTTACAGGCTGCCATGGGCACGAGGTTAGACTTTAGTACAACTTTCCACCCACAGACTGATGGTCGGACTGAGCGTCTGAACCAAGTTTTAGAGGATATGTTGCGAGCTTGTGCATTAGAATTCCCAGGTAGTTGGGATTCCCATTTGCATTTGATGAAATTTTCCTACAATAATAGTTTTCAGGCTTCCATTCGCATGACATCATTTGAGGCCTTGTACAGCAAATGTTGTAAATCCCCTTTTTGCTGGGATGAGGTTGGTGAGCAGAGGTTGATGGGTTTTAAGTTAGTTCAGTCTACTAACGAAGCGATACAGAAAATTAGATCATGTATGCAGACCGCACAGAGTAGGCAGAAGAGTTATGCTAATGCGAGACGAAAGGATCTTGAGTTTGATGTGAGGGACAAATTGTTCGTGAAAGTAGCACCTATGAAAGGCATCTTACGATTTGAGAGGAGAGGAAAGCTGAGTCCTCTTTTGTTGGGTCGTTTTAAATTTTAGAGCGAATTGGCCCCGTGGCATATCGCTTGGCGTTGCCACCATCACTCTAGGAAATTCATGATGTGTTTCATGTTTCTATCTTGAGGAAGTATGTGCCAGATCCATCCCATGTAATGGATTACGAGCCATTAAAGATTGATGAAAACTTGAGCTATGCAGAACAACCCATTGAGGTGTTGGCTAGGGAGGTGAAGATGTTGAGGAATAGAGAGATCCCTTTAGTTAAAGCCTTATGGCAGAATCACAGGGTTGAAGAGGCTACATGCGAGAGAGAAGATGACATGAAAGCTCGTTACCCAAAGTTGTTTGAGGAATAAAACTTTCGAGGACGAAAGTTCCTTAAGGAGAGAAGAACGTAACGCCCCAAATTTCGAGGTAAGTTTTAACATTTTTTTTATTTTTTGGGAATTTAAAATTTTTTGTGTTTATTTTCTTTTATTTGTTTAGAAGAGAAAAGAAAAAAAAATGAAGGGTATGAATATTTTTATGATATAATATGATATAAATTAATATAATAATAATATAATATATATTATATTATTATTATTATTAATTATATTATTATTATTATTATTATACACACATATATATATATTAATAAAAAAGGGAAAGAACACATTACCCGCGTGCCAAACCCCCCACGGTTTCCTTCTTCTTCTTCCTCTTTCTTCGCCCGACCGTCGCCCCAATCTCCTCCGACCTCCCTTCCTCTTCATTTCGTCACATAGCCATCTCCGTCTTTGTAGTCGTCCACCTCGCAACGCCAACGTTCGCAGCCGCATCTCTATTCTTCGTCCGCGCACGGCCAACCATCGACAGGTTCTCCAAATCGGTCATCCGACCGTTTGCAAGTCGCCATCTCCGACGCTCTCTCTCTTCATCTCGTGCATCCAAGTGACCGTCGGCCATTTTGGCCCTTAGTCGAACAACTCGTCGACTCCTCCGCCTTCGACCGTGTTGCTACAAGCCATCCCTCAATTTTTCGCCATGTGTCCCTTTTTCGACCGTCGTCGAGGGAAGCAGAGAAAATTAATCGTTCGCGTATGCAGGCTACAAGGAAGCAAGCTGAGCCATACCCGAGCCATGAATCCAAGCCGAGCCACGAGTTGAACTAAGCCGAGCCGAGCCGAGACGCGAGCCGCGAGCTCAGTCGAGCCAAGCCGCGAGCCGAGGACTGAGTTGAGCTGTGAGTCGAGCCAAGACGAGCCGGACCATTTTTCCAAGCCGATCTCCAGGTTCATCGAGCCGTGTAAGTCGTTCTATTCGTGCTGAGTCCCGGTGAGTTTTGGTAAGGACAATGTGAGGAATTTCTCATGTTTTCAATAGTCAGTGCGAGTCTAAATGTCAGATTAAAATGTTGAACTGATTGGTTGGGTTAACTATTGATCCCCTAAAGGTGTTAGAGAGTTGACGCTCGAGTTCTCGGGTGTCAGGGCAGGCTTAATTGGAGATAGCTCTCCTTTACTCGGGTAAGTCGGTGGATGTTGTTTAGAACGATTTAAAGGCGACTTTTACTAGTGTCATCGTTTGAATCCTTATGATTTTGTTTAGGTGGATTCATTGGACGTGGACTCGATCAAGGAATTTAGCTACATTTCAGGTAAGGGATTTCTTACTACTGGACTTTGGACCGAGACTGGAAACTTAGTAACCCACAAGGGAATTATACGATAGTAACTGTATGGAATTGATTGACGCATGTCTAACTAGTGCATATCACTTATATGCTCTTGACTGATTAAAGGTAATGTGATCTTAGATGTAACCTATGTACTATTATATATGTAATGAGTTGTTCTGTTGATGGGTACTGATGGCCTGATGTTCTGTGTATTGTGGTTATGTTGATGGGTTGTGCTATCAATTGAAATAGTAATGCTGATGGATTATGAAAATCTTAATGTTATATAAAGTGGAAGTTTATTATCAGGATACTGGGTATGAGTTATGTCGTGGAGGTACCAAGGGTTTGGAAATCTCTTAGGTAGATTGTGTATACGCGGTTGAGCGGTGCTGTAAACTAAATACGACTGTTATGCCTAATATGGATGTTATGCATAAAATAGATTACCTGTAGATGTGCGAGGGTTTGAATTGAGACAATGTACTGTCAGGGGGATTTACAAAGTGATGATTTGACTATTAGAGTGAATTTAGGGAATGTCACGATGAAGTGTGAATTGGATATACATATAGCGACAGAGGAGACAGTTGTTTGAAACTAAACTGTCTAACTGGCTAAGCTTATGACTGAACCGTTAGCCTGAACATTATTGGGATGTTACTTTTGTAGATGGTTTAGTATAGACTGTAGGGTAATGGTTAGCTTTATCTATGGGGTAGAGTACCTTACAGGCATGGTTTCCTTCGGGATTCCTCGACTGATATGTGTATCCTTCGGGATCACGAGACTGATATGTGCATCCTTCTGGATCACTAGACTGATATGTGTATCCTTCTGGATCACTAGACTAATATGTGTATCCTTCGGGATCACTAGACTGATATATGCATCCTTCCGAATCACTAGACTGATATGTACACCTTTCGGGATCACGGGACTGATATGTGCGTTCTACGGAACCACTAGACTGTTTATCTAGGGTACTCCTTAATAGGAAGCTAACTGTTATTACCTTAACGAGCCCAGTAGTGGGTCCCTTACTGGGTATATTTTATACTCACCATTTTTCTCTTTAACTTTTCAGGTAAGGGTATGGCGAAGGGTAGACCGGCGAGGGGCAAGAAGGATGTGTGAAGGCCATATGGACGCGTCTAGTTTCCTTTATGCTTCCGCTTATGTATTTTGTTACTTGTTATTTTTCATCTGTCAGATCGAGTCATGGTTAGAACATTTGATTGGTGGTTTTGTGTTTTGATGATTTGAGAACTATATTTTGGAATTCTTGGGAACGTGATTTAAAATAGGGCCCGAAATTGCTTTTGTGATATTTTAAACGTTTTTAATGAATCGTAACCGATTTTTTATGATTTTGTGTGTTTTATTGTCGAGTCTTAGTACTACGTAGTGACCTCAGCTTAATCCAAGAAGTTGGGTCGTTACATAGGATGCCCCCACTCCTATGTCTCTACATGAATGATTTAGGACCACATCATTTATACTAATTACAGAGTTGGCCGCATCCATAGTATTCCCGAAATAAAGTGCGCAACCTTATTCATACAATATAGATTGTTTAAGCTATAAACTCCAACTTGATTCACATTTATGTCTCTATATAAAGTTCGAGTCTACAATAGATTGCCTCGGGACCTTAGTTAATTATATTCAAGATTATAGTATTCTATTTTCACTAATAAGTCCTCAATAACCACTTTATTGAATAAAATATAATTTAAACTACAAACTGCGAGTTTTAGGACGTAAATTCCAATAAATCCCTTGCCTCGATCCTGACTCTCCAAAGCAGAAAATGGCATGGGGACGAAGATTACAAAATCCCACGAGGACAGTGATCAAGAGTTGAAATAAACATCATCCGTGCTACGCTGCCTTTGAGCATTGTAGCACTCCGAAGTCTATACGTGTGCTTGCTTTTGTCTTTTTTGTGACACTATCACGATATTTATAAATATGATCCAAGCCACATAAGATTCGAAAACTCCCATTTCAGCCATTTCAACCTTAATTTCTATTTACTATTTCATATATTTTAGTTTGTTTATGATTTTAAAATTTTACTCATTGATTGGCACGTAAATAATAGGCTAAGGTATCATCCTTTAGCTTTGAATTGAAGGAATTTTCCTTATTTTTTTAACTTTGTAAGCACTAAAATATTTGTATTGCCAGTTTTAGTTTCAGATCAATAGCCAACCTGCTAGGAAAGGGAGCTCAAGTTTATAAAAGTTAAGGTTCAAAGAAGGATCAAAAGTTGGGAAATTGGCAAAAGTAGCATACTGTTTTCATTTTCAAAAGTAGCACATTTTCTTAAAACTCATAAAACTGTTTTTCTTGATCAATCTCGATCAAGATTGACCACCGAGATTTCTCTAAAATATTTAAAATTTTCCAACTAATCTCCGTAGACAATTTTTTCACCTAGATTTCTCTATAATATTTAAATGTTTCTTAGTACATCTTGGTAGACAATTAGACTCAATTCTACCATTTTTCAGATCCTCCTCAATCTTATTTAACTTTCTATTTTTATCTTTTCCAATAAGTTATTAAAACCTTCCCAAATCTTCCACAAAATTTTGCCACTTTTGCCAATTTCCTCAATTATTTTTGTAAATTACCATTTTTCCTTTTCCTAATTCTTCTCTTCTTTAACCCAAAACCTTCTCTTATTACTCTGCCACTGTGAGGCTCTGATCACATTCTACCACCTTATATTCCAGATTTCATGTGACAAGCTAGATTGGTCTATGCAATGAGATTGTTGCGTGACGAGAAGTGTCTACGCGAGGAACTCTTTTGCGTTTTGAGCTTCCTTCATCAGAAAGTATTGAAGTGACCCTTGTATGAGAAAGTTGATCATTAGTTTGACCTTACTGCCCGATTAGAACTCAGGATAAGGAAGTGAGAGTGACATGTAGTGTTCTAACATTGGACTAATTCTTACCATCGGATAGATGTAATCATTCCAACATGGAGACTTCATTGGAGAGGCTTATCGATAGAGTAAATCTGCACATTTTGAAGCTGCTTTTATCGTTAGCTTACTTAAGAGAGTATTGAAAAAATTTCCAAGTCTTTTAGGTATCCAAAACAAAATTGAATTCGACAAGAATTGCATCAAACTGCAAGGAAACTCTTGCCTAAGGAGCTAGGTGAAGAAGCTAGCTTATTGTGATTGTGAGTGGTTCTTATAAAATGCTTTCCAAAAACAAAAAGGGATTTTCATGTATTTAAATCCTTAAGGATATTACCATTAAAACCTCGAGATATATTGTCACACCCCATCCTGGAGCACCTTTTCACTAAGCACGAGATGTGGCGTGAAGCCCAGTAGCATCGTTCTTCTTACTAGCACACCTATCGACTCTACATAAACTATAGCTCTTAACTATAACTTTTTAATTAAACAAAGACCTATGGTGCATAAAGAAATATTTAAACTTGGGATTAGCAAATTAAAATCTTTACAATATTGAAATTTATGTCTTAAATTATATTCTATTCAATAAAGTTGTTATTGAGGACCTATCACTGAAAATAAAATACTATAATCTTGAATCCAATAAACTAAGGTCCTGGGGCTATTTAGTGTAGACTTGAACTTTATGTAGAGATATAAATGTTGATCAAGTTCGAGTTTATAGCCCAAATGGTATATAGTGTATAAATAAGGTTGGAAGACTTATTTTGGGAAAACTATAGATGTGGTCACCTTTATAGTTAGTACCAACGATGTGATCCTGAATCGTTCATGTAGACATATGGAAGTGAGGGTATCTATGTAAAGAGTTTACATAAAGATGGAACAATGAAATAGTCACTTTTAACTTATAACGTCGTTGACTGTATAAGACTGTAACGACCCAACTCCTTATACTGAATCGAAGTCATTACTCAATATAGAACCAGTGGTTTAAGTCATAAAATTTATTAAAAAGCATACGGTTTAAGAAATTCCATTTGTGAAAAAGTTAAACAAGATAGCCATGCAAAAAGTGTAAATGCGTTCTGATGTCCTACTCGGGCCCTATCTACATAAAAGATGGCAAGTAATGAAAAGGTTTCAAACTCAATTACGAAAATCTAAAATAAGGATAAGCGGAAGCAGTAGTCCCTATGGCCCTCCACGGTCACTTCGGGTCGCTCGCCAGCTTGCCCTTGCCCTTGCCTCGTCCTCTACCTGAAAACATAAAATGAAGAGAGTGAGTAAAAAAAAATACTCAGTAAGGGACCCACTACTGGTCCCACTAGGTGCCTGTTAGCTTCCTGTCAGAGTCCTGAAACTGGTACCCAATCTCTGGCACGTTCCCGAACACGTGCAACATGCGCTCCCGTAGGAACGTAGCTCTGGTCTTCGGTGCCCCGGGGGACACCTAGGACAGTCGGGATGCGAGGACCCCGTCGAGTCACTCGAGTCATATCTATCTCATGCTAGACTGGTGTCCCGTCGGACCACACAGTCCTCAATAGGTGGTGATCCCGTAGGACACCCATGCAGGTACGACTCTAACAGACTAAGCTAACAGGTACCCTACTTGCAGTATACATACACATGGCATCAGTATGAAACATATCACATAAATCGTCTCTACACTCTCCATCTCGACATTCGCCGCATGGCCACAACAGCTCTCGCCAAACATGACGGGCTAAAGTCTAATCACATCATCAGTTATATCATGCTAACATTTATTTCAGGCATTGTACTGTTTAATTCATAACATGAGAGAAATTGGAGCATACATAGTCTCACACTTCTAAACATGAAGCCAGTAGTGGAATCTCTTACCTGGAGATTCACCCGACGAGTCCTAACCGCAAGACACGTGTGCTTTCCAAGCAACGGGATCCTAAATATTTAATAACGCCAAAGTCCGTAATTAGGTCACCAACGATTAACGGTTAAGACTACGTTGAAATAACTTACCCCAGAAAAGGTTGCAGTGGATGAGTCCCTACTGAAGAGAGTCTCTCGCCGCACCGGTCACTCGGTCCAAGACGCCCTTAGGAAAAATAACTTAACTTAGTCCTAAAATAATTTAATTTACGTCCGGACCAGGGAGTCTTACTGGGAAAATGCCACAATAATTAATTAAGTTACCAAAATGTAGGTGGATGGAGCCAAATTGGTCTTGGCGGCTCGGCTGGAAGAGGACAGGGACCGGCTCGGCTTGGCGCAGGCGCGGCTCGGCTTTGACACAGGGGTTCACGCGTGCGGCTCGGCTTGCAACAGGGGGAGACGCGGCTCGGCTACGCAGAAGCGCGCGGCGCGGCTTCACACGCGAACGCGGCTCGCACGCGGACGCGGCTCGCACGCGGAATCGGCTCCGGGTTCGGGTTCGACGGCTGGCGGCGCGCGAGGCTTAGCTGCTGGATTCCCGTCGGCGCGGCGGCTGGCTGACGAACGATCCGGCTGCGCTGCGTCGGATCTCAGCGGTGCGGCGTGGCTGAGCTATCCTCCTCCGATCGAAGCGGCGCGGCGAGTTCCGGCTTCGGCTTTCAGAAGCGGCGCGGTACTACGGCTGGCTGAGGGAGACGGCTTCGGCTTTTCCGCTTCCCGGCAGACGAGCGGCACGGCTGCGGCTTCGACTCCCGACTGAGACGTCGCGGCTCGGGGCTTCGATTCGGCGAGGGCGTCGGCTTACGGCTGCGTGGCTTCGGTTTGCTCGGCGTGCGGCGGCTTGGCGTGAACCGACCCTCGACGGCTGGGAGACTGGCGCGGCGGCCTGAGGCGGACGACAGGCGGCGGCGGCGGCGTGGTTGGGAGTTAGGGTTTCCTCTCCTTCTCTTTTCTTCTCTCTTTTTTTTTTGAATTAAATTAGCACGGGTTCCAAGGCTCTTTAAATAAGAGAGAAACTAATTTCCTTTCTATTATTTTATTATTTATTTCCAAAAGTATCTCTCTTCTCTCTCTCTTCAATGAAACACCCTTGACCCTTTCCAAGCTTATAAATTAGTTGCTACTAATTAATTGATTAAATCCTCCTTTAATAAATAAAAAAAATAGAATAAATTCCAACCTTAGTTTAATAAGGGTTTCCCCCTATTAATTCCAGCAAGACAAAAGAAATAATAAAAATAAAAAAAATAAATAAAATAAAAGAAAAACGAAAAGAAAAGCTGGGCGTTACAATCTTCCCTCCTAAAAAACTTTCGTCCTCGAAAGTTCTAATCCTCGAACAGCTCGGGGTACTGGGCCCTCATGTCCTCTTCCTTCTCCCATGTGGCCTCTTCCACTCCATGGTTCTGCCAAAGGATCTTGACCAGTGGAATTTCTCGACTGCGAAGCTTCTTAACCTCCCTTGCCAAGACCTCGACAGGCTGCTCCTCGTAGCTCAAGTTCTCGCTAAACTGTAGTGGCTCGAAGTCCACCACGTGTGTTGGGTCTGCGACATATTTCCTCAGCATGGAGATATGAAATACGTCGTGCACTGCAGCAAGGGATGGGGGTAGCGCCAAGCGATAAGCCACGGGGCCAATCCGCTCCAGTATCTCGAACGGCCCTACGAAGCGTGGACTCAGCTTCCCCTTCTTCGCGAACCTCAGAACACCCTTCATGGGTGCAACCTTCAGAAAGACCATATCTCCTACTTCGAACTCGAGATCCTTACGTCGTACATCAGCATAACTCTTCTGTCTGCTCTGTGCTGTCAGCATACGAGCTCGGATCTTCTGTATGGCTGCGTTGGTAGTCTGCACTAACTCGGGGCCTAGCATCCTCTGCTCTCCAACCTCGCCCCAGCAGACCGGGGATCTACAGCACTTGCCATACAGAGCCTCGAACGGTGCCATACCGATGGTAGCCTGGTAGCTGTTGTTATAGGCAAACTCCATCAGATGCAGACGGGAGTCCCAACTTCCTGAAAACTCTAGCACGCAGGCCCGCAGCATATCTTCCAAAATCTGGTTCAATCTCTCTGTCTGACCATCGGTCTGGGGGTGGAATGCCGTGCTGAAGTCCAGCCTCGTACCTAAGGCAAGTTGAAGTCCCTTCCAGAACTTCGATGTGAAACGAGCGTCTCTGTCTGAAATGATGGATACGGGTACTCCATGTAGTCTCACAATCTCTGTCATGTATAACTGCCCCCACTTACTGGCAGTGTAAGTGGATTTTCCTGGCACGAAATGGGCCGACTTCGTGAGTCTGTCGACCACAACCCAGATCACCGTGTAGCCCTTTAGGGTCTTGGGCAGTCCCGTAATAAAATCCATCGACACACTCTCCCACTTCCACCCTGGCACACTCAGGGGTTGCAGCAACCCTGCTGGATGCTGCCTAGGTGCCTTCACCTGCTGGCACACCAAGCATCTACTGACAAAGTCTGCCACATCCCTCTTCATGCCCCTCCACCAATAGACACTCCTTAAGTCCTGATACATCTTCGTACTTCCAGGGTGCATGGTAAACGGGGAACTGTGAGCCTCGGTCAAAAGCTCCGTCTTAACTGCGCTGTCTTCCGGTACACACAAGCGTCCCTCAAACATAAGGCCATCGTCAGCGGATATGGAGAAGTCTTCA